>NC_138075.1:198967337-199474837 GCF_964212035.1 Myotis nattereri
AAGATAACGTTGAAGGGTGTCCTCAAATATATTCAGATTTATGGAGAGGATGACACGGAGTGCCTCCGCAGAGCGGCTGCGCACTCCACGGGGATTTGCCCAGACAGATGGCCATTCTTCATCTTGGCTGCTCAGCTCTGTCCTGATTTCATGTAAGCAAATGCCTTTCAATAAAAGCAATTTATTTAGTAAGTAGATAAGTGTGGTTTAACTTTTATGCCTTTTTGAAAGAGTTTTCAAAAATCCTTTGTCAAATAAAGTGTCTCCATGTTAGATTCTAAAAAGAAGGTCACTCTAATCAAAGGAAAGCATTCCAAGGTGAATTAAACTTTGAATTACAATACCGAAGGCAGTCATTTGATGCTCCTAAGTAGAAATGGTTGTAAAAAATAGGATAGGAAAACATACCTTTGCCTTAATGGGAGACATGTAGTTCTGCCTTCAGTTAAGGGGACTTAGAGATGAAATCACCCCACCTCCTCAAAATTAATTTATGGCAAAAGCAACATTAAAAAAATCCCAGACAAGGATTGTTGGCAAACCATCATCTAATCAAAGCATGTTCTATGCGTCCACAGTATCTTCTCTCATGTATACTTTTATACATTTAATATGTGTAACATTAATTACAATAATATTATAAATAGAATTTTAAAGTACCAGAAAAAATAATATACTACTATATGCCAGGCTCTGTCCTAAGCCCTTTAAATACATCCATTTATTTGATTCTTACATTAACATTTTGAGACACGTATTATTACTGTTATGCCCAGATTTCAAGATCCCCAAAAGACCACCAGGGAGCCAGCTGAGTCCGATGCAAAAGCAAAGAGTTTTTATTCGAGCTAGCTCAGCTCCCCGACCACACTGACCGACACAGTGGCAAGTGGCAGAGAGAGAGCTAGCCCTGTGCGAAGAGGGGTTCTATAGTGGGGTTGGAGTAAGGGGAGGAGAAAGGACTGTGGGCCCTGCCGATTGGCCAGGCGCAAGTTGGTGTCTTGTTACACAGGATGTGGTCATATCTATGGCGTGCACTTCCCTTGATTGTCATTGGTTAGTTTAAAGAAATCCTGGGTGTGGCTAGCAGAGGCTTGGGCTTCCGGGAAGAAGCTCCTTGGTGAGCACATGGCTGCCCAAAAATGGAGGATCCAGGTTAAGATGGAGGGTGTAGCCCTTACCCTGGGGCAAGATGGAGGGCGTAGCCCTCGCCCTTTCAATTACTATATCCACATGAGGAAATTGCGGGAATATTTTTCATTATCTAGTCTATATTTTGGCTTTAGATTGTAATATTTTTTCTCAAACTTTTATTTTATCTAGTCTTTTTCTTCCTTTAGCTCCCCTTCCCTCCCCACCTCATACTCTATTTTTCTGTGCTTGTTTTTCTCATTTAATAAATGCATCGTGAATATTTCTCTAGAGCAATAGATGTGGATCTAATTTGTTCTTTCTGAATTGATAATTAATATCCCATAGTATAGGTGTTACACACATGTTTATTTCTAGAGGATAGGGTTTCAGGAGTGAAAATACTAGACAAAAGAAACCGTATGTTTTAATTTTAAAAGATACTGCCAAGTTGTGGTACATTTACACCATGGAATATTATGCAGTTGTAAAAAAGAAGGATCTCTTACCCTTTGAGACAGCATGGAGGGACCTGGAGAGTATTATGCTAAGCAAAGTATGCCAGTCAGAGAAAGATAAGTGTCACATGATCTCACTGGAATCTGATGAACAAAATAAACTGATGAACACAACCGAGATATAGAAGCATAGAACAGACTGCAGAATCTCCGAGGGAAGGCGGGTGTGGGGTGGGGTGGGTGACGTGGGTGGGGAGAGATTAACTGGGGAATTTATATGCATAACCCCTGGACACAGACAATAGTGTGGTGAAGGCCTAGGAGGGGCAGGTGAGGGTGGAGGGGATCCATGGGGAAAAAGGAGGACCTCTGTAATACTTTCAATAATAAAGATGAAAAAAAGGTACTGCCAGCCTCATTTTCAAAATAGTGCAACAATTTACACTCCGGCCAACGCCATACACAGAAGCGTGTGTTTCCCTGTATCTCCGTCAGCAGCGGATACTATCCTCACTCATCTCAGCCTTTTGTTAGATGAATGGCTAAAATGCTGGTGGGACCACAATTTAAACTTCCTTTCAGCTTTGAAATACTATAGATTGATAATTTTTTGTTTATTTATCACAGAGGTCAATTTAAGCCAGTTTGTCATCATGTGATAGAATCACCAAAATAGCAGAAATTTAAAGAATAATTGGAAGGAGTTTTCATGACAGTTCTTGGCCTAATAAACTGCAGGGACAATGAGATCCAAGGACGTTCAGCCCAGACCTCCAAAATACCAGGGCCCGTGGAGTATTTCCTGTGTGGGGCTGGTTCTGTTTCTCGGTGATCTCAGTTCCTCTGGCTGCCTCAGGCCTTCTCTTGCGGCAGAATCGCTTGCTGCATAAGACAACTGCCTAAGTGCCAGTAACCTCACCAGCCTTTTCACTTCAGTAAGAGAAAGGATCAAGTCTCTTACTCTTAGTCTCTTTATATTTTTATCTTCCCACCAGCAGTGCACGAGGGTTCCTTTTTGTCTGCATCCTCGCCAGCACTTGTCGTTTGTTGATGATAGCCATTCTGACAGGTGTGAGATAGTACTGCATTGTCATTTTGATTTGCATCTCTCGGATGATTAGTGACTTTGAGCATGTTTTCATATGTCTCTTGGCTTTCTGTATGTCCTCTTTTGAAAACTGTCTATTTAGGTCCTTTGCCCATTTTTTTGATTGGATTGTTTTCTTCCTTTTGTTAAGGTGTATGAGTTCTCTGTAAATTTTGGAGATTAAACCCTTATCTGAAATATCATTGGCAAATATGTTCTCCCATGTAGTGGGCTTTCTTGTTGTTTTGTTGATGGTTTCTTTTGTTGTGCCGAAGTTTTTTATTTTGAAGATAGTATGGAGTTTCCTCAAAAAGTTAAAAATGGAACTCCCATTTGACCCAGTAATCCTACTTCTAGGACTATATCCCAAGAAGCCAGGAACACTAATCAGAAAGGATATATGCACCCCTATGTTCATAGCAGCACAATTTACAATAGCTAAAATTTGGAAACAACCTAAGTGCCCATCAGCAGATGAGTGGATTAAAAACATGTGGTACATCTACACAATGGAATACTATGCTGCTATAAAAAAGAAGGAACTTTTACCATTTGCAACAGCATGGATGGAACTGGAGAGCATTATGCTAAGTGAAATAAGCCAGTCGGAGAAAGATAAATATCTAATGATGTCACTCATATGTGGCATATAATAATCAACATAATTTGATGAACAAGAATAGATCCAGAGACAAATGGCAGGGGAGGGGGGTGTTAGAGAGCAACCAAAGGACTTGTATGCATACATATTAGCTTAATCAATGGACACAGACACTGGGGCAGTGGGGGCTTGCCCAAGATGGGAATGGCTGGGAGAAGGGGTGGTCAAATCAGGGAAAAGGAGACATATATAAAACTTTAGACAATAAAAAAAAACTAAACAAAACAAAACAAAATTTTTTTTTTATTTTCCTGATGACACCAATAGTGCAAGGCAAAAAAATTGGTTTTAATGGAATGGATAGACAAATGGAGTTTTTGAAAGAAAATTCAGTAAGGAGGAAACAGATTGTAAAGATAGCATAGCAAGACTTTGCTTATGCCTTCAACCTGAATAAGCGATTGTGAAAAAACCACACATAACATCTTGTGCATGGGCCTTCTACCTTAACTAGGTTTTGGAAAGACAGACGAATATTAGTGAACCATTAACTTGTTGCCTGTAAAGCACTTAATTTAATGATAGGATGAGAAAATATGTTCATCACTCACACTCAGTGGGCCTAATCTTTGCTTACACCCCTGTTCATGGCTACATTGCTATATAAATACTAGCTATAGCGTATCTGTTAAGAGCATGGGCTCTGAAATCAGACAGACCTGGGTTCAAATCCCATCTCAGTCTCTTCCTGTATGGTTTTGATGTTACTTAACTTCCATGTGCCTCAGTCTTCCCATCTGTAAATGGAAATGTTAGTATGATTTTACACGATTGTTATGATGGTTAAATGAGTTAATTTTACAAAATGCTTAGAATGTGTCTTAAAAATTAACATATGCTCATAGTACAATAAATAACAGTTTTGATATTGATTGAACTTTTCCCCTAATAATAACAGTAAATTATGAATAGCATTGTAGTATATCCAGACAGAAATAATTTTAAGACTAAATTCTGAAGGGAGTTATAGATTTAAAAACTCCTTCTAGCATAATGTGATGGTTACAATATGGGCACTGGGGTCACAGAGAAATTGATTCAGGTTCCAGTTTTCTCATTGATTAGCTGAGCAACTTTGGGCAAATTAATCTTTTAAAGCCTCAGTTTGTCAAATAGACAATGTTTTCTACCTCTTTGGGTTGCTTTGGGAATAAGATAATGTATGTATAGGCCTTGGCACAAAGTACAATCTTAACAGATGGTAGCTCGTATTATTATTTGGTTTTGTTCAATTTGGCAGAAGAGTTTAGACAATAACTATCAGGTAAAGTGTGCCGAAGTATAGCAACTATAATTATTCCTGAAGGGTTTAAGTTTTTTTGATAAATATTTTTTTTTCAATTACAGTTTACATTCAATGTTATTTTGCATTAGTTTCAGGTGTATAGTATAGTGGTTAGATAATCATATACTTTGTAAAGTGTTTCCCTCAAATATTTTCAGTATCCACCTGGCACCATAATAGTTATTATGATATTATTAACCACTAGAGGGCCTGGTGCATGAAATTCATGCACTGGAGGGGTAGGGCTCCGGGAGCCCTCAGGGGATGTCCTACTGACGGCTTAGGCCTGCTCCCTGCAGTCTGGCTGCAGTCTGGCCGCAGTCTGGCCATAGAGGTTCGGAGCAGGCACCCCGTGTGTGTGTGTGTGTGTGTGTGTGTGTGTATGTGTGTGTCCACTGGGGGCCTGCCCCAGCCGCGCCACGTAGGCTCAGAGCAGGCACCCCGTGTGTGTGTGTGAGTGTGTGTGTGTGTGTGTGTGTCCGCTTGGGGCCTGCCTCCAGCCGCTCCATGGAGGCTCAGAGCAGGCACCCCTCTGTGTTGTTCTCTCAGGCTCAGGGCCACGCCTGTCCCCTCCTCCTGAGCTGGTTGTGACCATTACGGAGTCCCAACCTCATTTGCATATACTTCTTTATATATATATATATATTTTTTTTTTCTATGCTGTACTTTACATCCCTGTGACTGTTCTGTAACTACCAATTTGTACTTCTCAATCCCTTCTCTTTTTTTTGCCCAGTCCCCCAGCACCCCTCCCCGCTGGCAACCATAAGTCTCTGTATCTATGAGTCTGTTTCTGTTTTGTTTGTTCATTTATATTGTTATTTAGAGTCCACATGCAAGTGAAATTACATGGTATTTGTCTTTCTCTGACTGACTTATTTCACTCACGTATAGGCCTTGGCACAAAGTACAATCTTAACAGATGGTAGCACTTACTATTATTTGGTTTTGTTCTGATGGTAGTCATTCTGAGCATAATACCCTATAGTTTCATCCATGCTATCACAAATGGTAAGATTTCATCCTTTTTTTATGGCCGAATACTATTTTATTATATATATGTACCACCACTATTTTTTATCCACTAATCTATTAATGGGCACTTGTTTGCTTCCATCTCTTAAATATTGTAAATAAAGTCACAATCAACATAAAAGTGCATATACTCTTTTGAATCAGTGTTTCAGTTTCTTCGGATAAAATCCCGGAAGTGGAATTGCTGGGCCATAGGGCAGTTCCATTTTTAATTTTTTGAGGAAATTCCATACTGCTTTCCACGGTAGCTGCAGCAGTCTGCATTCCCACCAACAGTGCATGAGGTACCCTTTTCTCCACATCCTTACCAATACTTGTCATTTGCTGATTTATTGATTATAAGTATTCTCTCTTTTACCGTGTCCAGCGTGGCTAGAGAGTGGACCATGGATCCTGTGTAGGGGTGGCTCGGGCGCTCTCTACAATTGATTGTAGTCATTCTGACATGTGTGAGGTGATATCTCACTGTGGTTTTAATTTGCATCTCTCTGATGATTAGTGACACTGACCACTGAAGGGATTTTTAAAAATTCAATAATTTTATGCAGCTTTTTAAAATTCAAGCGCTTCATGAAGCTGACAAAAAGCTTTGTTGAAAGTCATTGAAATTTAAAGGATGCACTATTTTCACTTGCCCTTCATTAGGGAAAAAAAATTACCTCCCCCAAAAAACTGGTTCTGGGCCCGTCTGGATTGATCTCATTGTCAGTTTTGGGGACACGCAAGCAGATCCCATTTGTCTGGGACTATATAGTAGCATTAGAATGTCTTCATCTAATGTTAGGGTTTCAAATACTCACTGTAGAAAGTTCTTAGACTTTAATTTTACATTTGTGGAGAGTACAGTCTTCAAGAACTACGTTTAATCAGTGTTTTATTTGGAAGCTGTGGTTTCCCTCGCTGCACTGGCTGAACACTGTCTCCTCGCCTGAGCAGTGGGGTGGAAATGGCTGTGTTGCTACAGCTGTCTCTCTGCCCTGCTGACTCCTTCTGTATCTTTGCATTCTTAGGCCACTCACCTCTGCCAAGATAATTTTAAAAGAGCATTTTTAGTATGCCCTGGTCATGCGGAGGGCATTTAAATCCTCTTTGGGTGGAAAAACTCACTTTTTGTGGGAGTCAGAGGCCAAAATATCCCTCCCCCCCTTGGGTGGCCCATTACACTTCCCGGAAACACAAATAAACATCCACCCTAACCTTTTTCTCTCTCCTCTTAGTTCAGATGGTTTCTGCTTAATCACTTACTGTTTACTACCCAATACCATGTAAGCTATTCATGTTTATTGTAGAAAAGTTGAAAAAAATTCAGGAAAGATAGAGATAAAAAAAATCACTCCCACAGAAAACACCTCACATTTCAGTGAATTACTTTCCATTCCTTCATAGTTTTCCCCCCCATTTATTATTATTATTTTTAAAATACGAAGTAGAGAGTATGCATGGAAAACAATATCTTTACTGATTTTTTTTGCTGGACATTATAATAAGCATTCCTCCATGATTTCTGAAATTATATATAGATCTAACCAAAATGAGTTTATACTTAGTATAAGAGTAAAGCACATTATTCGTTAAAATTAAATAAGCTCAAATAAGAAACCACAAAAACCATGCATAGTCCCACCTCTCAGAAACGTACAATTCTACACATGTTTGCATGCGATTTCTTTTAATGGGTGATTTTTTTTCAAACAGTTCCTTCTTGTTGGATGCTAGCCTTGTGTATTGTTTGGCTTAGTTTTAAATTACTGTCTGCTGGCCCAATGGATCTTGCTGGTACCTGCTGTCTCTTCCTTGTCTCTTCCATGAGCCTTAAGCACCTGGAGGTTGGGGAGAATTCCTGTTACCTTAGTCCCCAGTCTGCTGCCCGGCACGCAGCCCATGGTCAACACTATAAATGTTGGCTGATAAATGAAGTCTTACCGAGCCCAGATAACCTGGTAGACACTCCACCTGACCGTCTAGGGCAGTGGTTCTCAACCTTCCTAATGCCGCGACCCTTTAGTACAGTTCCTCATGTGGTGGTGACCCCCAACCATAAAATTATTTTCGTTGCTACTTCATAACTGTAATGTTGCTACTGTTATGAATCGTAATGTAAATATCTGATATGCAGGATGTATGTTCATTGTTACAAACTGAACATAATTAAAGCATAGTGATTAATCACAAAAACAGTATGTAATTATATACGTGTTTTCCGATGGTCTTAGGCGACCCCTGTGAAAGGGTTGTTCGACCCCCAAAGGGGTGCGACCCACAGGTTGAGAACCGCTGGTCTAGAGTTTATGAGGCACAGAATAGAAAAGTTTGCTGGCCTTGGGGAGCGACAGTCCTGGGTAGACGCTAAGTTTGTTGCCTCCTCTACCCCCATATGAATTTCCTTCAGTACCACGTAGTTTAGCACACATTTATTCTTTAATTATGGGCCACTAGGTGTTACTTGTATCTTTCTAAAGATGAGAACCATAGTTCATTCTCATTATCTGGGGAAAGTGTTTTGGAAGAGGATGTCAGGCCCGTAGTGGAAAAAAAACTCTGAATTTGTAATACAAAGACCTGGGTTTGATTCATTGCTCAGCCACTCAGTTTTATAATCTTAGGAAAGTCACACAATCTTCCAGCTTCAGTGTCCTTCTTCATCAAGTGGGAAAATACGAATACACTTTCTTTCTCTGCATACAAGGTGATTGTGAAGAACGACCATCCTACAGACCTGGCTGAGCTGGGCAGGGAGTAGGATGGGGTGCGCTGAGGAGCTGAGGAGGCCCTTTGGCCCCACATTCACAAATTGTCTCATATTTAGATTTTTAAAGATTATATACATACAAGTATGTTCACCTAATATCAATGGAATACAATTGCGTTGCATTTGTGTGTTAAAAGTCAAAATTTGCACAGAGTAAATGTTTTAATTGTTCTATAATTTTTATCTTTTTTTTTTTTTTAAATTTTGAGTCTGCTGGCAGCCTTAGACAAAGGAAGTGGCCAGGGTCTCCTGATCTGTGGGAAACCTCGCTTGCCAACCCTCAGAAACGAGGCAGCACTCCGCAAATGCTGGAAACAGAATGGGGAGAGAAGAGTGAGCAGGGCTGTGCTTTGGTAGGAGGGCTGGCGATGGAGACAGTGTTGGGGAGTGGACAGGAGAATCTAGGGAACGGGCTCTACCCCAGGCTACTCCGCTGGAAGCAGAGTTGCTGAAGTGACAGCAACAGAGGAAGGTTCATTTCGAATGTTGCCCTTCTTTCCCCAGAAGGACTTATTTTTTGTTTTTCAGCTTTCAGTGGGAACAGGAATTTTCAGAGTCAACATTTTGGCGCGACCCTCTCCCCACATCCCCTCCCTCTCCCCACATCCCCTCCCCGCCCCCCCAAAGCAGTTACATACTACTCCCAGGAAGCCACTGAGGACCCATGAAGGCACCAAGTGTGAGGGTGACAGTGTTACTGCGATGACCTCTGTGTTACAGGCAGCAGTGGGCCCAAGGTCAACGGTGCTCCTTGTGACTTTCTATCCTAAACCCATGTTATGCCATCACTTATTACCAGGGGCATTTTGTAACACAAAGCTCATAAAGTCACTGCGATTTCAAGTTTAATCATGCAACCGGAAAGGAAGTTACCTCACAATTTCCTAAGGTAAACATGAGCATCTTACCATCATCTCGTGTTTTCTCAGTTCCTCTCTTTCACTTCAGGGAAGTGGCCTCAGGGGTCCCGTGCGTGGAATTTCCCAGGGCAGTCCTGATTCTGAGTCCTTGGTCCTGGAGGTGCACTTGTGGACATTGGTTCATGTTAGGCCTTCACCTCCTGGTTTCTGGTTCTGGAAATTTGATGGTGATTTCTGCCCCCTTTTTGTGTGGGAAGTTGGGAATGGCTCACCTGAGCCTCTTCCTCAGGCAACTGTCTGTCTCCCTCCAAATCACTGTTCCAAGGTTCTCAGACTTTGAAAGCAGGAGGCCCAAACCTATCATCCTCTTTGTGGGACATTCACCTGAAATGTTACGCCATAATTTGAGTTAGAAATGCTTTCCATGGACGTAAACATGGCTTTCGTGTGCACGTTTTAATTAAAAAAAAAAATAGCATATGCATGGCTTCCATAGTATATTAATACAAATACTTCGAAGCTCTCAACTAACTCTTCCAGGGTGTTTAGGGCCTCACTGGCCATTTTGACCAGCTAAGCTTCCCTGAATCAGGTAATGGACAGAGGTTGATTCCCTGAAGCACTTTCTTTTCATAACTCCCAGTACAGCCCCCCCATGGGGGTCTCCCCCTCCTTCACTAGCGCCCATGTTGAGCAGGACGGTCTGCTTCCACAGTAGACTGGAAGGCAGTGACTTTGGAAGCAGTTGCTTCCTTTCCTGAAAGCATCCATCTCACTCGCCCTGCCCCTGTCCCTATTCCCCCTCCTTGGGGCTCTACACATGAACCGGGAGATGGTCCAAGCAATTCAGCTCTGGCTCTGTAGGCAGAGTGGCTACAGGTGGGGCTGGTTCCTCTCTCCTTCAGGTCACAGCTGCTCTGATCCTCAGCCTCCTGATTTGTAAAATGAGAATAGCAGTTGTTCCAAACTCCCTCCTTTGTTTGAATGGTAAATGCTCTAAGACAGTGGTTCTCAGTGGGGGATGATTTTGACACCCGCCCACCCCTGCCACACACACACATACACACACACATAATTGGCAAAATCTGGAGACATTTTTGGGGTCACAACACAAGTGGGGTGGGGTGGGAAGACTGCAACTGGCCTAGTGGCGAGAGGCCTGGGGTACTGCCACGCATCCTACAATGCAAGGGCAGTCCCCATAACAGAGGGAGATCTGGCCCAAAATGGGAATAGTGCTGAGGTTGAGAAACGCTGCTAGAAGGCTAGACAAGTGCTTGGCTCAATGCATGAGAATGTCATTGCCATCATTATCATCACCACGGTTCTCACATGCAGCTGCCCCCCGATCAGGGCAATGAATGTTCTTTCTGTTACTTTTAGAAAGAAAATTTAGCTGATTGATCTGTGACGCAAGAATCCTACTCAAAAGCACAAGCATTGATGGGAAAGCTGTGCATGTACTGTTAACAACTTGGCTGAGTGAATGAAGCAAGAAAAGGCCAACTGTCTACATACCTCAAACACTAATTAGGGAAAATTACCTATTATAAAATAACTATACCCTTTACATGTTACCACCAATCTCCCCTCAAATTTAGGTGTGCTATGCTCACTTTATTATTATTTTAAAATATATTTTTTATTGATTTCAGAGAGGAAGGGAGAGAGAGATAGAAACTACAATGATGAGAGAGAACCATTGATTGGCTGCCTCCTGCATGCCCCACACTAGGGATCAAGCCCACAATGACCTGACCAGAATCGAACAGTGACCTCCTGATTCATAGATTGTCGCTCAGCCATGAGCCACGCCAGCCGGGCTGCTATGCTCACTTTAGAGAAGAGAAAGCCTAGGCTCACAGTTCCATGACCTTTCTCAGTCAGTGACGGAGCAAGGCTCTGAGTGTCCCACCAGCCCCTCCCGCCCCTAGAGCTAAAGGACGGACTATGTTCTGGAATCAGGTCAGATAAAGCATAGCTAGGTAAGATGTTTAACAAAGTGAATGGGACTCAGGACACCAAAAGGGCTGCTACCTGGAGGTGGTAAGTGGATTACTGTTTACTTGGAAATTTTTATTTTTATAAAAGTTCAAAGTTGATCTAATAAAAACAAACTTAAAAACAAAATCTCCGCACCTTCTCTCCGCATACCACCCTCCAAAATACACACAGATGGCTTCACAATCTGTCATGCTTTCCGAGTCCATTTACTGGGCTATCTCTCTTTCTCCCCTCCTTTCTGAAATAGGTTAGCATCTTAATGGAGGGTAAGTGGTTCCAGCAATTCCATTAGGAGAGAGACTGCTGACTGGATAGGGTCAGTGAGGAGAAAGTCTAACAAGGAGAAAAGCCACAATTCTGAAATAAACTAGTGTTTCACATCAAAAAACAGTCCCTTTTTTTCTTTTTTCTTTTGGAAGAGAACAGCCGAGTGGTGGATTTCAGACAAGTGCCTCAGAGGCTGGGTACTCTGCAGTGTTTCTCTGAACAAAGACAGTCATGTGAGCAATAACATCTGGATGGGGTGAAGCCCACTTTGAAACCAAATATACAATAACACTGCTTATTTAAACATCGCTTGTGTTTGAATAATGGCAAGAGTTAGAGCCTATGAGAGCCTGTGTTTTTCAGGCGTTTGGAAGTGGGCATAGAGAACTTCTGACAGTTTGAGGCGATTGGAGTTGAGCGTGGGGCTTTGTAGGGACATGGGACATAGTCATGGTGGGTTCTGTTTAAATTTCTCTTTGCTTCTGCACTCAGCAGCTTTCAAGTATGAAGTCCCTAAGGAAAGAGGCAGACTAACCAGGGGGAGGTCAGGGTTCGGGTGAGGATTTGTGGCTCAGCTTTGGAGGCTGAGGGGTGGGAAGACTTTGTGGGGCCTGCCAGCAAGGTCCCCTTTGGGAGCTGCGGCTGTCTTGTTTGTGAGGTTGTCCTTCCAGAGCATGGCATGTGCCAGGGCTCATGGAGAAGCCTCCAGGCTCGCCTTTGTGTGCCTGGAGGGTGAGGGCTGGAGAGCTCTGAGCGTGGTCTCAGCAGACCCTCTGCTCTCCCTCTCAGCACCCAACCTCTGCAGGGCTGCACCCATGTCCACCTCCCACGTGACCAGATGCCTTGGTCCAAAGGGCCACCCCAGATGCCCTTGCTGGGCATCCCAGACCTCCTTCCCACACATACCTGCACCCAATGGCCACTTGCTTTTGCATTTCTCCCACCAGTTTTTATCCTTCTGACAGGAGGCCACAGAATGTGGTGGGCAAGAGCTCAGATTCCGGAGTCAGACTGGCTTCCCTGCCCATTAGCTCTGTGACCGTGGGTAGGTCACTTGACTTCTCTGGTGCTATGGATTGATTGTGTCCCCTCAAAATTCATATGTGGAAACCCAGTCCCCAATGTAATGACATTAGGAGATGGGTCTTTGGGAGAGTATTAGGTCACGAGGGTGGAGCTTATAAGGGTGGTGCCCTTATAAAAGAGGCCCCAGAGAGCTTCCTCGCCACTTCCACCACGTGAGGGCTCAGCGAGAAGACAGCAGTTATGTCTATGAGGCAGGAAGTGGGCCCTCACTAGGTACTAAGCCTGCCCATGCCCCGGTCTTGGACTTCCCAGCCTCCAGAAGTGTGAGAAATAAACTTCTGTTATTTATAAGGCACACAGTCTACGGTATTTTGTTATAGCAGCCTGAATTAAGACACCTGGACTTCAATTTCACATCCAGGTCAGGTACATAGTTGACAGATGCTTAATATCTGCTAAATGAATTCTAAGATCATTGGGATAATTACATAAAATAATGTAAAAAACCTGCCCAGTGGTTAGGGTTCCATAGTATTATATATACATTACATAATATATATTACTAGTGGCCCGGTGCACAAAATTCATGTATGGGGCGGTGTCCCTCAGCCTGGCCTGCACCCTCTCCAATCTGAGACAACCCTCTTGGAATCCAGGACTGCTGGCTCCTAACTGCTCACCTGCCTGCCTGCCTGATTGCCCATAACCACTCTGCCTGCTGGCCTGCTTGCCCCCAACTGGCCCCCCTGCCAGCCTGATCATCCCCAACTGCCCCCCCCCCCACCCCCCACTGGCCTGCTCGCCCCCAACTGGTCCCCCTGCCGGCCTGCTCGCTCCCACCTGCCCTCCCTGCTGGCCTGCTCTCCCTCAGCTGACCCCCTGCCAGCCTGCTCACCCCCAACTGCCCTCCCCCATTGGCCTGATTGCCCCCAACTGACCCCCACTGAGGCCTGCTCACCCCCAACTGGCCCCCCCCCCCACCCCCTGCTGGCCTGCTCGCCCCCAACTGGTCCCCCTGCCAGCCTGCTGCTCCCACCTGCCCTCCCTGCTGGCCTGATTGCCCCCAACTGACCCCCACTGAGGCCTGCTCACCCCCAACTGGCCCCCCCCTGCTGGCCTGTTCACCCCAACTGCCCCCCCACCACCAGCCTGATCACCCCCCCCCCCATGGCCTGATCACCCACAACTGCTGTCCCCTCTTGGCCCCTAACCAACTCTATCTTGGCCCCGCCACCATGGCTTTGTCCAGAAGAACATCCGGAAGGTCTCCTGGAAAGTCTCCCAGTCTAATTAGCATATTGCCCTTTTATTAGTGTAGATAAAAGCCTGGTGCACCAGTGGGGGCCAGCTGGTTTGCCCTGAAGGGTGTCCCAGATCAGGGTGGGGGTTCCCTTGGGGGGTGGGGCAGCCTGGGCAAGGGGCCTGTGGTGGTTTGAAGGCTGACCACGCCCCCATTGGGGTGGGGGTCCCCACTGGGGATGGTGCCGGCCTGGGCGCGGGGCTGGGGCAGTTTGCAGGCCAGCCATGCCCCCATGGGGTGAGGGTCCCTGCTGGGGGGGCATGGCCAGCCTGGGTGAGGGGCTGAGGGCTATTTTCAGTCTGGCTACACCCCCTTCAGGGTGGGGGTCCCTGCTGGGGTGCCTGGCCAGCCTGAGTGAGGGGCTGATGGCTGTTTGCAGGCTTGTCACGTCCCCCAGCGGGGACCCTTACCTTGATGGTGGCATGGCCAGCCTGGGTGAGGGACTGAGAGCCATTTGCAGCCCTCTCCCTTGGCGGCTGGCCTGGACGACCCAAGCCTCCTGTGCTCAGGCTGGCTCCATGGTGGCCTTCCACAGGCCCCTCCTTTGGCGACTGGCCCAGGCAGGTGGGAAGCTTGGCTTCCTCCATTGCTGGGGGCAACTCAAGCCTCCTGTCCGCTCTGGCTGGCTCCATGGTCACTGCCATCTTTGTCCCATTAATTTGCATACTCACTCCTGATTGGCTGGTGGGCATCATGAAGCGATGGTCAATTTACATATTTATCTTTTATTATTGTAGATACTATTTTATATGTGTATGTAGTATACTATTAGTATGTTAATATATATATAATATATAACATATACTACTATTACATAATAATATAGAGTGTATAATAACATAATATCTATACTAATAAAAGGGTAATATGCTAATTAGACTGGGAGACCTTTCGGGAGACCTTCCAGACGTCCTTCTGGACAAAGCCATGGTGGCGGGGCCGAGGCAGAGGCGGTTAGGGGTGAGCAGGCTGGCGGGGGTGCGGGCAGTTGGGGGTGAGCAGGCTGGTGTGGGGGGGCAGTTAGGGGTGATCAGACCAGAAGGGGGAGCTATTGGGAGTGAGTAGGCCAGCATGCATAGTGGTTAGGGGCGATCAGGCAGGCAGGCAGGTGAGTGGTTAGGAGCCAGTGGTCCCAGATTGCGAGAGGGATTGGGCCTAAACCAGCAGTTGGACATCCCCTGAGGGATCCCAGGTTGGAGACGGTGCAGGCTGGGCTGAGAGACACCCCCCACGCCCATGAACGAATTTTGTGCACCGGGCCACTAGTAATATTATAAAAGAATAATATTTGTATTTAACAATGTCTAATACATATATAATATTTACTATATATCAAATATTATAGTAATATTATAAAAGAATAATATTTGTACATAACAATGTCTAATACATATATAATATTTACTATATATAACATATTACTGTATATCAGGCATTATTCTAAGTGGTTTATGTATATTAAGTATGTGTTTATATACCCTACAAGGTTTCCTTGAGCTCCTTTGCAATTTCTCCCTCTTATCTCTCCCTCCTCCTGCAGATTCCCCATATCTCCAGGTCAGATCTATTTTGTTTTTTACAATAGAGTAGTTTGCATATTGTTGAATATGATATAAATGAACATGTACTCTCATTTTGTCTCGTTTCTGTCACTCAGCATAATTATTTTGAAATCCATCCAAGTTGTGGAGTGTACCCATAGTTTATTCCTTTTCATTGAGTAGTATTTCATTGTATGGCTAACTACAGGTTGTTTTTTCACCTTTTGATAAACATGTGAGTGGTTTCCAGTTTGGGGTAACTACAAATAGAACTACTGTGAACATTCATGTATGGCAGGACATATGCCCTCAATCATTTCTCTTGGGTAATTACCTATAATAGAAGAGATAGATTACATGGTAGGTGTATGGTTAACTTTTTAAGAAACTGCTGAACTGTTTTTGCAAAGTGATTATACTATTATACATCCTCACTAGCAGTGTATGAGAGTTGTTGTTCTTCCAAATGCTCACCAACACTTGATATGGTTGGTTTTTAAAGTTTATTCATTCTAATACATTTGTAGTGGCATCTCATCACTTCTATTTCCCTCATAAATAATGATGTTGAGCACATTTTTATCTGCCTATTTGCCATTCTTACATATTTTTTATAATTATATTTTGTTTTCTTATTATTGAGTTCTGTGAGTTCTTTAGTAAACAGAAGAGTCTTGCTTTCACAATGGCAAATAATTAGTCCTAGAATGAGCACCTATCTGCTCCAATGAACAAATCTTAAAAGCAAGATCCAAAGACGAAACTTTTTCCAACTGACTTAACTGTGCTCCAGAACAAAGCTAAAAATATTTCTAGAAATAAAAGTACTCAGCACCCAACAAAGTTAAATATGAAATGGTGGACATCCAATAAAAAATTACCAGGCTTGCAAAGAAGCAGAGAAATATGACCCACAGTGGGGAGAAAAATATCAGTCAATTGCAATTGACCCAGATCTGACATAGATGTTACAATAACAGATAAAGATATTAAATTAGCAATTATAACTCTGAACATATGTTCAAAAGTTAAGTAGAGACATGGATGGGTAAAGGACACCCAAGCAGAATATTTAGAGATGAAAACTACAATGCATATTGAAGAATACACTGGATTAAAAGCAGATGAGATGTTGGGGAAGAAAATATCTGTGAGCCTGAAGACATAGTAGTAGAAAATAGCTACAACGAAACACCAAAAAATGAAATAATTTTTAAAAAGCATCAGTGATCTGTAGGGAAATATCAAAGAGCCTACTATATGTGTAATTGAAATTCCACATCCCCTCCCCCATAAAAAAGATAAAAGATATGTGAATAAGTAATAGCTGAAATTTTCCCAAATTTGGTGAAAATTATCGACCTAAAAATCCAAGAAGCCCAATTAACCCCAAGCACAAAAAACATGAAGAACTATACCAGATGATATCATAATCAAAATATTCAAAACTAATGTTAAAGAAAAAGTGTTAAAAACAGCCAGATAAAAAGAAACATGAACTGAGTAGTAAAGATAAGAATGGCAGCAGATATCATGTTAGAAACAATGCAAGTATGAAGATAATAAAACAATATCTTTAAATTACTGAAAGAAAAACTCCCTGCCAATCCAGAGTTACATATGAGAAAAAGTGTTTTAAAGACAAAGGTGAGATACAATCTTTCTAAGAATTATAGAAGCTGAAGTAATTAATCAGCAACAAACCTGGTCTATAAGAAATGTTTAAGAAAGTCATCAGGCAGAAGGAAAATGTCTCCCCGTTTAGAAGCCCTAAAGCTACAACTGGTTCTCCGCATGGAACAGCGAATGGAGGCCCTATATCCATCTTTCATGGACTCTTACGCCACCCACTTCCGATGGGACCCTGACTGCCGCCCCAAACTACAACCCCTTTGCCAGCAGGAAGCAGCCAGAAAGATATGGTGTCCCCTGTCCCCAACAGTAGTTGGGGGTTCCTTATTGGAGGGGGGACCGAAACAGGAATTTTAGGGCAATATAGGCAGGGTTAGGGAATTTTTAGAATTGAGGTCCGTGGAAAAACACAAGGTTACAGATTGGGAGAAGGTACATTTCCATAACATAAGGAAGCTAGGTGCAGTTATATTTCCATAACAAAAGGAAGCCAGGCACAGTTACATTTCCATAACACAAGGGAGCAGCAACAGACACATTTCCATAAGACAAGGGAACTAAAAGTAGCCAAAAAAGGTCTATATTTACAAAATAAAGAAGGAGGAAGAAATCCCAGAAGGAATAGGAAGAAAATGAGGGAGGAGGGCTTCAGAAGTTGCTATAATAACCAATTCGAAAGGGAATATTGACCAATCAGAGGGGATATCAGGGCACAGGAAGTCAGTGGGACTCTTTCCCCCTCCCCATGTGGGAGTCTGTACTTTTCTTTAATATATTTCCACCTTTGCTATACCAAGAAAAGAAGATAAAAAAAAAGAATATACACAAAGGAATGAAGAGTACTGGAAAAGGTAACTACATAGATAAATATGTAGGAAATTTTCTCTTATTTAAATATCTTTAAAAGGCAATCGACTATTTAGAAAATCATAACAATGTAATATGAGGGTTAAAACATAAGTAAAACCATAATATATGAGGATAACAGTATAAAGTTTGGGAGGAGATAAATAGAAGTATACTCTAATAAGGTTTTTATATAACATGTGAAGTAGAATTATATTACTTGAAGGTAGAATTTGATATGTTAATGATGTATACTATAACTTATGCAACTATTACAATACAACAACAAAAGATAACATGGAATCAATCTGAGAGAAGTAAAAAAAAAAAAAGGAGCAAAAATAAAACAAACAACATATAGGATGATAGGTTTAAGTCCAACAATATCAATAATCACATTAAGTGTAAATGGTTTAAAAATCCCAATTAGAGGCAAAGGAAAAAAAAGACCCAACTGTATTCTGCCTACAAAAAAATGCACGTTAAATATGAAGCATAAATAAGATGGAAAAATGTATACCATGTATCACTAATCAAAAGAAGGCTGGAATAGTTATATTATTAGTAGATTTCAGAACAAAAAATATTCCTAGTGATAAAAAAATGTCACTTCATAATGGTGAAGGATTCAGTTGATCAAGAAAACATAACAATTCTAAATGTTAATTCACCTAATGACATAGCCTTGAAAAACATAAAGCAGGAAGCTGGAGAATTATTTGAAATCATTTATCCATCCAACTACTTTCTCTCTCACAATTTTTCTCCCTTTCTATTTCCCTCCCTCCCTCTCCCCCTTTTTATTTCTTTCTCTTCTCTTTTTTTTAAAAAAATAAATTTTTATTGATTTCAGAGAGGAAGAGCGAGAGAGAAACATCAATGATGAAAGGGAATCATTGATTAGCTGCCTCCTGCACACCCCCTACTGGGGACTGACCCGCAATCCAGGCATGTGCCCTTGACCTGAATTGAACCTGGAACTCTTGAGTCCACAGACCAACGCTCTATCCACTGAGCCAAACCGGTCAGGGCTCTTTCTCTTCTTTATTCTTCTCCTTCATTCCCCCCCCCCCCCCGCCCCCAGCCCCACAAATGAAGAAACTGAGGCCAAAGGTACACATCCAGTGAGAAGCAGAGCTGAGTCTAAGACCCAGGTCTTCAAAGTTCTTATCTAGAACCCTTCCCCTTTCACTGCACTTTACTGAGCTTGAACAAACATTGTCATGACACATTAACAACTCTTAAAGTGAAGGTATTAATGATGCATAAATAAACACACCACTCGATGGAAAACAGATACCAGACACTATTCCTCATTTCTTGACAATTGATTGGCATCAGCTAGCACAGAAGCCAAACAAAAAGTTGGAAAGAAAATGGGGGAAACTCTTGTTCTGTTGCTTGGGAATCGCTCGTTGAATTCCTGCTTTCAGGCGAAGTCTGGGAACTTCGGGATATGAATCATTAGTAGCCATCATACCTTTCTAGCATTGGGCGGGCAAGGTCCCTTCAGTACAGGACTTTATTTGAAGTGAACATTCTGATGGACCTGCTATAAAGTGGTGGCAGCCATAGGCTACCTCCTTACCTGGGCTGCCAACGTGTGCAATGGCCCAGTTCTGCCAACTGGTCCATGGATTCATATGGAAATCAATTACCAGCTGAGCAAGAGCTATGGGAGTCTCTGAGTGGCTGACCCATGCACAGGGATGAAGGCAATGAAACACAGGGTCATCTGGGGTCAAGCCCACGGCTTTGGATAGCCATTTGTCACTTCGAATTGGGCAGGGAACCAGAAACACAAGAGAGAGTGAGTGAAGTTAACTACTGTACACGACTGTGAGCTCCCTCAGACAGGGAAGGACAGAGGTGGTGAGAATGCAAAAGCATGTTTAAAAACATAGCCTTCCCCAACCAGAAATGGTGCAGTAGCACAGGAAAGGGGTGAGTAGGAGTTAGAGCAGCCCTGTCTTCAATGTGGAGGCCCTGAAATAGGGCTTGGAGAAGAGAGGAGGGTAATTTCAAGGCTCTCTGACAAACCAGTGAGAGCTGAGAGCTGCATTATGTCAGCCTGTGGTAACTACTGTGATGGTCAGAGTCAAAAAGCAGAAGCCTATAGAAAACGTCCTCACTGACTAGTAACTGCGGCAATGTTATTCACAGCTCCACGGAAGAGAGGCTGGCTGCTGAACAATCAGATTGGCTTAGCCTTCTATTTATTGTTATAAGCGAAGACCAAAAATAGCCAATAATGGGCTGCCAAAATGGAAGGCATGAAGACACTGGTATTAAACAGATATGGGTTCAAATCTCATATCAACCACTAGAAATTAAATTAACTCAACCAAATTTTCTGAGCCTCAACCATGAAAATAGGATAGAAATAGTATGTGGGTACATGTAGCACAAGTTGGTAAAATGGTTCTCTTCCACTTCCTGTTCTTCATCCTCATCACCTTCATCATCATCACGGGATGACTTTGCCCTTTTTTGTTTGTTTTTTTAGATGGCTTTCTAGCCACTGCCACTGGTTGAAGGACAGGGACATTTTATTACAGGCACAATATCTAGGGCCTTTGAGATTCTCAAAGGCCAATGAAAGTGTTTTACTTTTGAAAAACAACAACTCTGGTTCTAAAATATAAAAAGAAAGCTGCAAAATTACAATAAAAATGCTTATTTATAAAAAAAATCATCTGTTATTACATGGAACTTGTATTTGATGATGGGTGTGGATGCAGATTTGGATGTCTGCTTCGATGTGGGGTGGGGCCTCCAAAAACCAGAATGCTTAGGGTCTATGAAGGTCTTAAAATAACAAAGACAGGGGAATATGCATTGGCCAGGAATGGAAAGCAAATGGAAGACATCTTGAGAGAGGAATACCAGGGCATGCAAGACTGCCCAGTGGGCAAGCCATAGCTCACAAGTGCTGGGAAAGGGGATAGTTTTGAAGTGTGAGCAAAGGGGGAGGAATGGAAGCCGCTGTTGGTCCTACCACAGCACATCCCCCACTTCAGCGTCTAAGTCAGTGGAGAGAAGGATTCTCTGCCTGAGCTTCTTTCAGCAAGTGGGTCAGGAAAAGTCATCAGATGGAGAAGCAAGAAGTAGCTGCTGACAGCCCAAACCACAAATACTTCTAGCGAAACAGGAACAATCAAGTTGGAGCTGACACCCAGAGCAGTTCTAGCTTTACTTGATCCTCTCTCAGAGCACGGTTGAGAGTCCCCTTTTTATTGCCTTTTCTGTGACTCTGGGGCCACAACCCCTCTTCCCTGAGCAGAGGGCTAGAATATGCTAACAAAACCCAGAGAGACTGAGCTGCCAGGGACTTTCCACCCCTGGGTGATGGTTGTCGTCTGGGCTCCTCGGGGAAGGAGGTGTTGACCTTAAGCCAGGGCGATTGTCCCCGTGGTGGGGCAGCTGGGCAGCAGCTCCATATCACAACCTGTGTGCCCATCTCCAAGGGAATAAGGTGAGGCCAGACGTGAGTGTCTGAGGTTGCACTCTCTAGGTATGCTTGGCTCTACCAAGTAACACAAAAGATGACTCACATACTGAGTCCCCAGACCTGAGGGTGTGGGGCTGTTCTCTGTGTTTTAAGAAAGCTTGTCATGGCATGGACCACCAAACCAATGCCTCATTACCTTTGGGGGAGCCTTATCCCCCTCTTCTCAGACAAAATAAATAAGGGTCAATGGATGTAACTGACCCCAAACAACCATGACTCAGGACTCTGCTGATTTCCTTTGATCTTTACTCGGTGTCGAACGGCATGTGTTTAGCTTAGCAAAGTTCATATTTGTTATTGAGAGGTTTTCTTGTGGGTTTTTTTTTTTTTTTTTGAAGACTTACTCTCTGGGCTAAGCCATCTCAAGTTCCCAACCCTTTCTTAGGGGAAACATTTATGATTTATTATAACAAACCCTTATATAGCTCTTGCTATGTGCCAAGCATGATTTTAGACACCTTATAAATATCCAATTATTTTATTCTCATGATACCTCTAGGAGCTAGGCACCTGTGTGGTTATCATTTCCATTCCACAGGAGGGGTGAAGTGGAACAGAGGTTAAGTAACGCTTCCAAGGTCACACCCCTTCCAAGAGGCAGAATGAGGCTTTGAGCCCCGGCAGTCCCTTAGCCATACACTGTGCTCTCTTGTTTCTGTCACTGTAGTTTTTCTCAGACGCTCCGAAGGTGGTGGAATATAAAATTAATCATGACATTTTGATGACAATTTGGCCTGCAGTCCTAGACAGAAGGGAGACTCGTTGCTTAGCTCCATCTTATATTCTGGTAGCAGCTTTGCTTAAGCCCTGGATTCACTCTGCACCCCTGTCTTTCCCATCGCTCCCTGTTCAGCAGTACAACAATTTTCTCAAATGTTTCAGAAAAGTCGTAGGAACAAGCAGGGTAGGACCGGGCGAGGAGAAAGTCAACATCGCCAAGAGCAACACGTAGGTAAGACACCCATTCCTGTCTCTGAACCTAGACCTTAGGTATATGGCTTGGTCATTCACATTTGTTTGTTTGTTTGTTTATCTGGTTAACAAGGTAACCAGAGCAGGAGTGAACTCTGGTTACCTGGTTAACTTAAGCAAAAAAGAGAAAGGAAAAAAGGAAGGGAGGAAGGAAGCGAGGGAGGAAGGGAGGGAGGGAAAGAAGCTAGAAGAATCCTGAGTGGTTCATGCAACAAGGAAGGGTTGACTGATTTGACCAATTAGGCAGGGCAGCCTTGGAGATTTGGTCTGCAGGACTCATGAAGGGTTTTTTACGTGTGCTTCTACGGAATATATTTGTTCCAAATACTTCCATCCTTGTGTCACTGTATTCCCAGGAAAATCTAGTTGAAATAGGTCCAGTCACAGGGAGAGATCTTGGCCAGGCCTTGGGCACGGCATATGGAATGAGGGAAGGGACAGATCCTCAAAGGAAAGCCAGGAAGGGGGGACGGATGCTGGGCAGGCAAACCAGCAGCTGTGCACTCAGCGCCCCTGCCCTCACGGCCCATCCTTAGCTCTCTGTGTCCTAGTCCTGCCTAAATGCCTCCACGTCCTGTCAGTCCCACATCTGTCTGTTTCTGATTCCACCTGTTGAGTTGATCCTGGTTCCTTTCTGTTTCCTCCTGGATGGTTTGGCTCACTGCTTACCATTGGCTCCGTCATCTCGCCTTCGTAGGAGGGCCTGGCGCAGATGCTCTTCCTGTATTTGTGCCTGTGGGTCATGACCAGTTTTATCCCATAATCATTAACGTAGGAGTGACATTTTTGCTTATGCCATCTCATTTAATCTTCTCAAAACCCCTACAAAGGGGATGGAGTAGATTTTATTTCCTACCATCTTAGAGATGAGCACACTGAATTTTATTTTATTTTTTTTAAATATATTTTATTGATTTTCTTACAGAGAGGAAGGGAGAGGGATAGAGAACTAGAAACATCGATGAGTGAGAAACATCGATCAGCTGCCTCTTGCACACTCCCTACTGGGGATGTGCCCGCAACCAAGGTCCATGCCCTTGACTGGAATCGAACCTGGGACCCTTGAGTTCGCAGGCCGACGCTCTATCCACTGAGCCAAACCGGCCAGGGCTGAATTTTAGACAGACTGGTTTAATTACTCAGTCAAAGTAATGAAGACGCAGGCTATTGTGCTAAAACCTAGGACTTCCAATTATGTGATTCCGAGTTGCTTTCCACTTCTTTCACAATTGTTATGGTTTCCAGGTTGCTCTCCACCCTGGTGTCTTTGATCAATTAAAAATGGTGTTTTAGATTAACTTAATAAACATCCTCTTTTTTTTTTTTGAGGAAGGAAAAACAATGAGTAAGAAAGGCAGGAGGCAGTGTACTCTGCTGACCTTCCTTACGGTCAAACGAGGATGCTATGTGTTCACTGCAGGGTGTTCAGAGTATTTCGGATTTTCCTTCACACGGCATTCCTCCTTCTAATCCCTTGAAAAATAACAGTCACGATTCGCTCAGTGGGAAAATGGGATCCAGCTCTCGTTTTTGGCTGTTCTTCAGCTGACACCCACAGCTACACCATATTTTCTTCAGCCTTCCTAGGAAAGTCCCCTTGCCATTCAGACCCCTGTCAGCACCAGTGGAAAGCTGAGCGCAAGTGACAAATCGGTTGTAATTATCAGTCTTGTCAAACCTCTGTCCCCATTGAGTTGGTTCGCAAGTGCTGCTTTCCCAGAACTAGTTTAGCAGATACGGCAGCGGGAAGCCAGCGCGGGCTGGAATGGGTGTTTGGTGATCCTTAGTGCTACCTGGAGATTACCTTGGAGATTCCACTCGCCCAAGTCCTCGGCGTCGTGACCACCTCTAGGCTACCTCTTAAGTTACTAAGGGAAACATCTGCTAATGCATCTCGCCACTCAAAAGATATTTATTAAAGGCCAACTTTGTACCAGATGCTGTTCTGGGGGCTAAATTGAACAATTTCAATTTCCTGCCCTCATTTATTAATCAAGTGCCTACGTACATGTGTGAGTGAGTGTAAATACATATGTGGGAAGGGTTTTTAATATCTTTTATTTATTTATTTTTCAATTACAGTTGACATATGATATTATATGTTTCAGGTGTGCAGCATAACATAGTGATTAGACATTTATATACCTACGAAGTGTTCACCAATCAGTCTAATGCCCATCTGACATCATACATAGTTATGACAGTATTATTGACGATATTCCCTATGCTGTACTTTACATCTCTGTGGCTATTTTTATAAGCAGCAATTTGTACTTCTTAATCCCTTCCTCTTTTTTTGCCCACCCCCCAACACCTTCCCATCTGGCAACCATCAAGTTTGTTCTCTGTATCTATGGGGTTGTTTCTGTTTTGCTAAGGTAGGAGTCACAGTCTCATAACCCAGGAGTTAAAGTAAATGAGTGGGGCCAAGAGTGTGCCATCAGTTAGCATAACAAAACACCTCAAAATTCAGTGGCTTAAAAAACAATCATTTAGGCTGGCTGGCATGGCTTAGTGGTTGAGCATCGACCTATGAATCAGGAGATCACTGTTTGATTTCTGGTCATATGCCTGGGTTGCAGGCTCGATGCCCAGTGTGGGGTGTGCAGGAGGTAGCCAATTAATGATTCTCTCTCATCATTGATGTTTCTAGCTCTCTCTTCCTCTCCCTTCCTCTCTGAAATCAATAAAAATATATTAAAAAACCAAAACCAATCATTTAATAGCAGAATTTGCATTGGCCTCATCTGTGCCTGCAGTCAGTGTGGCTCAGCTTGGGCTGGATGGTCCAGAAAGGCCTCACTGAATGGGCAATTCTGAGTTGCTAGGCAGTACTTTGTATTCAAAGGAACTGATGAGCTAAAGCCAGCACAACTAGGCAGTACTTTGGTTCTCCTCATGGCCAACCTTACAGGCTAGTGTGGTTGTTCATGTGATGGCCTCAGGGTTTTCAGCAGCCAGAGAAGACAAGCCCCCGAGTGCAAGCACTTTTCAAGCTTCTGCTTGTATTTCTATTTCTATTGTTTATTGTCCCACTGACCAAAGTGAGGCACACAGGCGAGCCCAGAGTCCTGGGACTGTGGCAGATGACAATGAAAGGGCATGATACCAAGAGGCATGGTCACCCACCTGCCGCAATCTACCCAGATATCAGTGGAGAAAGTGACCAGCTGGATGGCATGCCTCTCCAACAGGGCACAGCAACCACCTACCCAGCTCTGCATCCCACAAAGGAGTGTTGGGCCAGTGTAATCAGATCTCCAGAATTTTATTTCTCTTTCCAGCTTTATTGAGAGATTATTGACATACTGTGGCCCGGTGCATGAATTTGTGCACATTGGAAAGAAATTAATTTGAAGAAATATTTTAATATTGCTATTTGCCCTTTCTCTATAATAGAAGTGTCAACCAAATCCACAATCGATAATGACAGATGGAAACACAAACGTACGATTGGCACCAGTGAGAGCTTTATATGTATCGTGCATGTGTGAGTCAACTTAGCCTTTTATAGATATAGAATAAACTTGCTTAATTAGACCTGCTTTCTGATTTAGCTAAACTTTTTCCAGCCCAGTGAAGCACCCCAACTTCTCTTTCAGGTCATTGTCAGCAACACAGCAGTAAGTATCAACATGAAGCAGATTATTATTGTAGATCACACAGGGAGAACTAAAGGTAAAATATTTAACTGCAGCAGTGTTTGACTATATTCTGCTCAGTGAGAAAATCTGAAGTCATTTTCAAGGTCCACCATTTCTTCTTTTCAGTCGGGTCAGGTTTCTAAGCTTTCTAAATCTCTGTTTTCTGGCTCATGAAAAGAAAATAGGATTCGACCAAGTCTCCTATCTACCTACTCCAGGACTTCTGTGAGGATCAAATGATATGAGGCACGGGAAAATGCTTTACAGACACTTGGTTAAAGTGTAAAATGTTTCCACTTGTGTTCCTGGGCTGAAGAAACTGCAAGGAGGCTAGTCACTAGGGAGAGGAAGCTGGCGTTACTATGTGATGTCATTACCCCACAGCAACTGTTTCCAGGCTGGGCTGCGCTAGGCTGCGGGGTTTTTGTGCCATGGGGTTTTGGCAGCATTGGCTGCGATTTGGTGGGATATCACTCTGGGGTGGTGGCGGGGCCTGTGCCCCACTTGGGGGAAGCCGAGTGTTGGTTTGTTGGTGCCAGGTCTGTGGTGCCGGCCAGTGCGCATCATGGCAGCTCCTGTGTTGAGCACCTGCCCCTGGTGGTCAGCGCGCGTCATAGTGACCGGTTGCACGGTTGGACACTTAACATATTAGCCTTTTATATATATATATAGAAGATAATCGTGTAAGTTGAAGGTGTACAACATGATGATTTGATATACAAATGTGTTGTAAAATGCTTCCCAAAATAAGGTTAGTTAACTCATCCATCTCCTCACATAAGTATCATTTTTTTTTGTGATGAAAATATTTTAGAACTATTTTCTTAGCACATTTCAAGTATATACTAGTAATACAGTGTTGTTTTTTTCATGGTGTAAGTTTGGTTTAATAATGATAGTATAACATTTTTAATATGTAATATTATTTTAAATTTTTCAATTCCATTGACATTCAATTTTACTTTATATTAGTTTAAGGTGTGTAGCATAGTGGTTAGATAATTATAGAATTTACAAAGAGATTCCCTCAATAATCCTAGCACAATGCATGGTTGTTATAATATAGGGTGAGCCAAAAGTAGGCTTACAGTTGTAAGTACACAAAACACTGTTTATTCTTGTATTATTATTTGTTAATTATTGTATTATTTTCCTTATGAACAACTTTAAACCTACTTTTGCCCCACCCTGTATTATTGACTAGATTTTTCTATGCTGTACTTCACATTTCATCACTATTTTATAATTACCAATCCGTACTTAATCTTTCCACCTTTTTCATGTAGCAACCAGACCCTGTCCCATTTGGCAATGCTCAGTTTGTTCTCTATATCTGTGAGTCTGTTTCTGTTTTGTGTGTGCATTTATTTTGTTCTTTGAAATCCACATATTAGTGAAATTATATGGCATTTGTCTTTCTTTGACTGACTTATTTCACTTAGCATAATACCCTCTAAGTCCATTCAAGTTGTTGAAAATGGTAAGATTTCATTTTCTTTTATGGCCAAGTAATATTCCATTGTATATATGGTTTGTATCCATATTTTAGCTATTATAAATAAAGCTGCAATGAACATAGGGATGCGTATAGCTTTTTAAATTAGTGTTTTGAATTTTTTTAGATGTATACACAGAAGTGGAATTGCTGGGTCATAAGGCAGCTCCATTTTTAATTTTTTGAGGAATCTCCATACTGTTTACTATAGTGGCTACACCAATTTGTAATTCCACCAACAGTGCACAAGGGTTCCCTTTTCTCCACATCGTCATTAATAGTTGTTTGTTGATTTATTTATTTATTTATTTAAAATATATCTTTATTGATTTCAGAGAGGAAGGGAGAGGGAAAGAGATCTAGAAACATCAATGATGAGAGAGAATCATTGATTGACTGCCTCTTGCACATTCCCTACTGGGGATCAAGCTCTCAACCCAGGGATGTACCCTTGACCAGAATTGAACCTGGGACCATTCAGTCCACAGGCTGATGATGCTCTATCCACCAAGCCAAACCAGCTAGGGCAATTTGTTGATTTATTAATGATAAATATTTTGAGAGGTAAGAGGTGATATCTCATTGTGTTTTTAATTTACATTTCTCTGATGATTAGTGATGTTGAACATCTTTCCATATGTCTACTGGTCATCTGTATAATATAGTATTGTTATAGTCATCATGCTAATATTAGATTTCCAGAACTTATCCATTATATACCTGAAAGGTTATATCTTTTGACCAACATCTCCCATTTCTGGTAACCATCATTCTACTCTGTTTCTATGAAGTTTTATTTCAGATTCCATACATAAGTGAGAGCATACATTATTTGTCTTTCTCTGTCTGGCTTGTTTCACTTAGCATAATGCCTTTGAGGTCCATGCTATCTGTAAATGGCAGGATTTCCTTCTCAGATCTTCTGAATTTGAAAGAGAAGCCAGAAATCCAGAGCTGCATGTAAATTCTCCTATTTAAAATATTGTCAGTTAAAATTTCACAGTCCTTTGTGGCCAAACCACAATCCCCTACATCCTTTACAATCCTCTGTGGGCTGAATTTGACTCAGGAGCTTCCCACTGTGACCTCTATCCGTGGGAGTGGGCACCATGGTGCAAGGAACATAGATTTTCAAGCATTTGGAGTTTTCAAACAGTAAAAGTAAAACTGCAGAAGAGATCTGAGAGGACTATCAGTTTTTATTTTTGCCAACTAAGGATTTTTTTTAAAAAAGCTATAATTGTCTGATTTTATAAAACAGTAGAACACCCAAAACTAGGAATAACATGAGTTCAGAATAAATGCAGTTTCTAAATTATGATGGACTCTTACACCAACATATTCTTTATTTCTTCAGTTCTAAGACTGTCATATATTAACATTCTTGACGTCATCATATATCATAACTTTTTTAATCAGCATGTACATTTACCATAGTGTTTTTTTCTTCCCCGATAAATAATGAAGTAATCACTTGTTTTATAAAAGAAGATGTAGAATTAAGGAAATGACGGCACTGGCCATATTTTTCTCATTTTGTTATGAAGCAGTGAAAGCTGTGTCAGGTGTGTGGGTGGGTGTCTGGGAACTACAGGTAAGGCACAAAGAGCACTGGATGTGGAGTCTCACGATCTGAGTTTCAATCCTGTCTTCAGCGTTTGTGACTTGGGATGATTTTCTTCACCCATCTGAGCCTCAGTTTCCTCATCTGTAAATATAAATAATAATAATAATAATAATAATAATAATAATATGGACTCACTAGAGGCCCCGTGGGTGTCGCTCAGCCCGGCCTGCACTGTCTCCAATCTGGGATCCCTCTCACAATCTGGGACTGCTGGCTCCCAACTGCTCGCTTGCTTGCCTGCCTGATTACCCCTAACTGTTCTGCCTGCCAGCCTGATCACCCCCTAACCACTCCCCTGCCAACCTGATCGACGCCTAACTGCTCCTCTGCCAGCCCGATTGCCCCCAACTGCCCTCCCCTGCCAGCCCAGTCACCCCTACCTGCCCTCCCCTGCCAGCCTAGTCACCCCTAACTGCCATCCCCTGCAGGCCCAGTCACCCCTAACTTCCCTCCCCTGCTGGCCATCTTGTGACAACATGGGCACAGCCATCTTGTGACCACAGGGGGGTGGCCATCTTGTGTGAGAGCATGACGGTCAATTTGCATATCACCTCTTTATTATATAGGGTGGATTAGGATAGAACAAGTTGCTGCGCAATAGCAGGCTCATAATAAACACTCCGTGCACGTAGCTATTGTCGCACTTCCTGTTCACAGAGCCAAGGTGGTCGGTACCTTCATTTCTGTGTAATGAGCGGGGCCGGCCTGAGCCTGAATACTGAGGGCCAGGGCTGGCTGTCATTTCGTGGCAGCAAGTTCCCGTGGAAGCCGAGTGTGATTCCGTGGCAGGGAGGGCAAGCGCACAGCACGGGGGCCTTCCTGCTGCCGCCTTCGCCGCCGCAGACATGGCCTGGGGAACACTCCACTGTGTGCTGCCAGGGCTCACAGACCTTCGGAGCCTTTCTCAAGAGCCGTTTCCATGGGCTGGCCCTTGGCCAGGGGTGAGGTTTATTTGCTATGCCTCTTCTGGATATTTTGGGCGAGGTCAGCCCAGGTCAGCCTTGCTTTCCAAGATGATTTATCATATGGAATTTAAATTCTCTTTCTCTACCTTTGAGCAAGACGTCATGCCCTTGGTGATCTAGACTCCCTGTGTCAAACATGCCATTTCCCCCACTTTTGCTTATTCTCTGTTTAAGCAAACAGCTCTGGGGGTTGAGTGGCATTTGGGTGGCACCAAGCCCGGGCATACTCACAGGTGTACTTAGCTGCACACCTCTTGCACAGCAGGGAGTTTAAAGGCTCCCCACTCACCTTTCTGTTGGTGACCTCCTTACCCAGCCCAGCCCTGTTTCAGCTGGTGAATGTGAACACCAATGCCATCCTCACCTGTTCTGGTCTTGTCCCCGCTGTTCCTGGCCTTCACTTGACAGCTGGACTGACTTTCCCAGGCTCCTCACTGCGGCACGAGAACCTTCATCTGACTTGGATCCCTTTTGCTCCTGATTTCACTTTCTCTTTTCCCTTAGGAAGAAAGGAGAAAACTAGAAAAGACACAGGCCTTAGAGGCAGACAGGTTGGCCCAGATGCTGCGTACTAGCTATATAATGTTGCAGAATCTAATTAGCTTTTCTGAGCCTTGGTTTCCTCATCTGTAACACGAGCATGACAATATCTGCCGCAGAGCATTGTGGGGAAGACTGAATGGATGTTATATTATTATGAAAAGAGCCCATAATAGGGCTCTTGGTGCAGAGGAGGAGACACTGAACTAATGAATTCAACAAGTTTCTGTTGCACCTTTGCTCTGTGCCAGGTGGCATTTTGGCAATGGGGATGCAGCAGGGACAAAGCACATAGGTTCCAGCTCCATCACACTTCCCTTCTGGAGAGGAGGAAGCAGACAACAGACAAGCAAACCAGTAAAGGAGCATGAGGTGTCAGACAGCAAAGTGCTCTGAAGAACTATGTCAGGGCGCGGGGAAGGGGAAGGATTGTGAAGGCGGAGGCCACTTTGGGAAGGATGTTCAGCAAAGGCCTTGCAGAGGAGGAGGTAGTGGAGCCAAGACCCAATTAGCAAGAAGGAGCCAGTGATGCGAGCATGTGACAGAGGCACTTTCTGAGCAGAAGACTCAGCCACAGACAAGCATGGGCCTGGCTGAGTGTTGGCAGGAGGCCAGTTGGGCTGTGTGAGAGGGAGAGGACGGAGGAGACGGGGTCAGGAGGCAGGCAGTGCTTGGAGGCCAGGGTAAGGCATTTGGAGTTTAGCTGAAACACAGTGTTATTTCTTTTAACCCCAGGCTGGTACCTTGTTATCTCCTGTCTGACAATTCAGCGTAGAGATCTCAGCCTGGGACCAGACCCTGATTCCAGTTTCCAGTGGCTCCGTGGGAAGGACCTAAGGCTCTTTCCCCAGATACAGCCCAGATGCAGAGTTTATTCCCAGTTCTAAGACTCATCTTCTCTGAGAGGCCAGTCCTTCCTCACTCAGCTCGCCCTGACCTCTGCCTCGTGTCCGGGATTGCAGTCTTCAGGCTTCCAGGTTTGCGGGTAGGTTTTGCATATTCGTAATTTCTTCTGGACTCTCCCACAGTTATCTCTCCAGCTGAGCACAAAGCCCTTCAAACAGGAACATCACTCCTTCCATTTCTTTGGTAACTCCCTCGTGCCTTCTACCATGCTTAGTTGCCGAGTAAAGGAAAGCTCTCGTCTCTCCACTCAAACTAAAATAGCCACTCCTCCATCACCATTGACACTGCCTTCCTGTTCTATGTGCTTTAGAGCTTTATCACTATCTAAATTTATCTGGTTTGTTTATTGGCTGCCTAACCCAACAAGAATGTAAACGCCCGAGAGCAGGGACCTCACCTGTCCTTTCTCTGGGCCTAGAGCAGTGCCTGCCCAAAGGAGAAGCTCAGTGAGCCAGTAAAACTGCACCTGAGACCTGGCCTCCAGTGGGTAACATTGGCCAAGTTAGAGCCATTGCTCAGCTGATCCTCAGCTTATCACGCAGAGGAACACCTCTGTTCCGGAAAGGTATTTCATGCCGTCTCCCTGGGCTCAAATTCTTGGAACCCAGATCATGGGGGTCGTTGCTTTGGGTCAGTGGGAAAATCATCAATGTCCCGCTGTGTCCCTGTGGCCCTTCCCTTGGTGCTCAATCTGGAGGTGGAGAGTTTTGGAGGCGGGGAAGCCGCTGACTGTGGTGGACACGTTCCCTGAAGCTGTGACTTCATTTGTTTCATCCATTCCAACCATCTCCCTTTTAATTGACCATTTACAATCTGCCAGGACTATAACAACGACCTGCGGGGTTAAGAGGAAAATAATGGTGTGTCAATGAGGGAGCCTGCTCTCTGAGCTCTGACACCCACTCCGCCTCCCCCATTGGCTCAGGGAAGATGTGGTTTATATTAGTGACCTGGAGAAAGTTCATGCCCTCTGGGAAAATATGTCCATGAAATGGCAGGGTGATTAATGGTTTATTTACAGCTCTGACATCCAGCCTGTCAGGACCCTTCAGTGGCCTTTGATGTAAAACACACCGAGAGGCCTTGGGTCCTCGTTATCTCCTCGGAGGAGAGAAATCAGAAAAGGAGAATGGTGGGCTGGGCTTCAGGGGTCTGGATGGTGAAAACAGACAGGGGCCAGCAAGGGGGGTGGGCGGCGCTCCGTGGGGTGCCCCGGCGTCTTTCTCTGGGCACTTGGCTTTCCTTTTCTTTCTTGTATCTTCTTTTTTGCTTGGGTACCCCCTTGTCAAATCAGATCCCCCAAATCACAGAGGATAATGATTTCACAAGTTATGCATGAATGTTCCTAGGAGTAATGTCATGTATGTTTGTATTTCTAAGGGCGGGTGGGTGGGCAATGGCTACGTCTCCGTATTGAACCATTCATGATAATTTAAAGCTCTGGCTTCTGGTTGAAGGAGCCATGTTTCTTTAAGAGAACAAAGGAACCCCAAAGGATTCCCCACTGCCCAGGACAGAGCGCAGAGTCTTCAAACAGGCAGCTTACACGCCGAATCCATCTCACAGCTGTATTGTGTTTGGCCGCAGAGAGCTGAAAAGCTTTTTAATACCTGCCAACATTTAACAATAAGATTTCAATTTCACATAAAAACTTGGATTTCTGCTTTCTTCGGAGAGACCGAAGGTCTGGAAACCCTGGGCCTGTGTTCCCTCCCAGCAGAAGGGCCCAAAGCTGTAGGGAATCTGCTCCCCTGAATGGAGGCAGGGTCTCTCTTCTTTGTCTCCCCCAATCGCACTGCGCATCCACCGTTATTTATCACTGGGCTCGCGCTGTTGTTTCATTTATTGATAGTCCACTTTATGCAAGTTTTCTAAGTGTAATCTAAGTCTTTGAATTTCAGTGTTTTCATCAGTAAAATGGGGATACTAAAATCACCGTAAGGGTCATTATGATGTTTACAATAAACATCACAAGTAAAGAGCCTAGCATAGTGCCTGCCTATTAAATAATGTTAAGCAGATGACAGACATGAACTTAGGTCTTCCACTCAGTAAAATCCCTTGTTGGTTTTTGAAGCTAAATTATTCAAATCAATGCTTTAGAAAAAAGCCCTGCCTTACTTTATAAAGACCTCGCAGAGGTCAGTAATATGACAAAGCAGCCTGGATTGGGGGTTTTGAAGACTGTTTTAAGAACACCGATTGCAAATATTCCACCTTCCGGGGTGAGCATATAGGAAGCCCCAGCGCCTTATCATCACCTGGGTAAATGGGTAATGAGCTAACCAGAAATGCGTGAGACTAAGAATGAGCAGATACAAGAGAAGAAAGAAGTAGCCCGTGAAGACAGGATGTGCAGCTTGTCTCCAGCGGCTCTCTGGCTGCTGTTTCTCTCCTCTTCCGTGGAAAAAACGAGGCAGGGAGAGCCGCAGTTGGTCTAATGTCATGACCATAACGAGACACATGTGGCCTCAAACACTTGATTTCCAGCAGACATTCTGTTTTCCTTCCTCATTTTGAAATTCTTCCTGCAGTTCTCCGCAGGCCATTACCTAAAACCTGGAATCCGGAGGCAGTGGTGATGGGTGCAATGTGACGTACAGTTCCGAGCAATGCTGTCTAGAGCTACAAAGCCTCCCTTAGATGCCAGGGATAGGCCGGATCTTGTGGAAGCAGGTTCACACTAAGGAAATCACCCACTCATGATTTCCTGACCAGAAAGAGCTGTGTACTTCTGCATGTGTGCCTCTAAGATGTTGTTTTCCACCATGGCTGCTGTGGTGGGCTGAACTTTGCATGAGTTAGGATGCTTTCGGTTGCAAGTAACAGACAAATAAAGGTATTTTGTTATCTCACTCATCGAGAAATCTGATATGGCTTCAAGTCTTCCTGCCAACAGGGCTCAAGTTTTGCAAATAGGTTAGTTCTCTTTTCCAGTGCCACCTAAAGGGGAGACCTAGAATAAAACTTCAAGAATCGAACAGCATACTCTAGCACCAAAGCGCTGTTCTATGCCATAAAGAAAAGCCTGTGTTGAGAAATAGCTGATAGTTACTGAATGGACTCCATTGGAGCCTCATTTAAATATTTTTTTTCCTGCCATAGATGGTAGAAGAAAAGCCATGTGGAGAGTTTGTTGACATCCATCAGTCCAAGGAGCAATTTATCCATGAGTTTGTGTATTATGGCAGACATCTCCTGAGATTTTGGCTGCAATGGCAGTGAGATGGCAGCTGGATGAGCAAGGAATGAAGTAATATGCTCTGTGTTGGGTGGTCCAAGGCTCTGGTGTCTGGAGCAGTAGCTGGCACATGGTGTCAGACCCCTTCCTGGGGAGCACTCCTGGTTGGTGTCAGAAGGTGCCCTGGCAGATAGAATGGCATCTGCATTCACAGCAGCAGTTGCAGGAGGTACAAAGCAAATTCCCAGATAGCAATGGTACCATGAGGGAATAATAAGCAAAGATCTGGTATTCTACCTTTGCTCCTCACTGGGTAGTGAGAGAGAGAGAGAGAGAGAGAGAGAGAGAGAGAGAGAGAGAGAGAAGAAGAAGAAGAAGAAGAAGAAGAAGAAGAAGAAGAAGAAAAAAGAAAAGAAAAGAAAAGAGAGGAGAGGAGAGGAGAGGAGAGGAGAGGAGAGGAGAGGAGAAGAGAAGAGAGAAGGAGAGAAGAGGAAGGGGAGGAGGGGGGTGGGGAGGGGAGGAGAGAGAAGAGGAGAGGAGAGGACAGGAGAGGAGAGGAGAGGAGAGGAGAAGAGAAGAGAAGAGAGAAGGAGAGAAGAGAAAGGGGAGGAGGGGGGTGGGGAGGGGAGGAGAGAGAAGAGGAGAGGAGAGGAGAGGAGAGAGATTTAGTTCACAGGCGGTTGGATCACAAGAAGCCACATCTGGATGTGATCAATTGAGAGGAGTCTGCATCCCTTGGGGTCCTGGACTTGAAATGATTATATGGGACTTTGGGTTGTCTCCACTGGGGAGGGAAAAGTTTGCTGTTGATGTGGAGGACAAGTGAAATGGATCTTTGTTGACCAAAGTGTTGAACAGTGCCCAAGAATAGTATGTGTTCACCAAAACTTATTTTCTCTGCTTCCTGTGCTCACCATAACTTGTTTTCTCTGCTTCCTGAGCCCATAACTAGACCCCTTGCTTCCCGTGCAGGAGTTTTGTGGGTAGAAGTGCTTTATGCCACTTCCAATTCTGGCCCATAGGAACCTCCCACATGATCTTCCCTGTTTCATTTTCATCCATAGACCAACTGGATGTCAATGCCCGGGGTGACTTTGGAAGACATGTTGAAGATAGAACCTCCATTAACCCAGGTCTCTGAATGACTGCATAGAGTCTCCCCACACCCCATCTCCAGCCCATTGGCCTCTATAAGCTTCCACTGTATTAAGTTGCAGAGATCTTAGAATTTATCTGTTTCAGCAGCTAGTATTACCTTAATTAATATACCAGCATCCCGTACAAGGCATACCCTACATTCTTTGACACTCTTTAACTTATATCACACACCAAGGGTACAGAGAGCAAAGAATGAGCTTTGACAGAAGGGCAACCAATAGAACAGAACAAGAATAGAACTGTGCTGGGATCTGGACAACCCAGAGAACTGAAAGGAATAAACTACATGATCTTGGGTCACTCGACAGCCATTGGCTAGAGAGTCATTTTACACTTTTATACTCCCGTTCCTGAGCCACCCTCAACTGCCGTACAACTCTTTCCACCATTCCGGTCATTGAGGTGGTGGCAGGGTTGTGGAGAAGGCTGCCCCGTAATACTATTTAAAAGCTTTATTCTGTAGTGGATATGCTTACAACATGTCCCTCTTAGAGCCATTTCCTGCAACGGGGTCAACATATTTTTCCAAAAGGCACAAATCCTGGAAATGTCTGACTAACTCTAGCATCACATCTTAAGGGGGTGAAATAGTTTGGCTATCTGACCCCAGGAATGTAGACCTCGTAATTTCAAGTAATTCATCTCCTAGGGGTGTTTTTGTGTTTTTCTTGGTCAACTATACACTCATCTCATTCTGCAGCCAGGAGTAATTTGTTTCTCTGAAAGTATCCAGCTTACAAGTTTTACTTTCCAACCAGGAAGGGCGTTGTGGTGAACTGTCCTGTCTGACACAGACTGATTCATTCGTACGTTAGGGAAATAGTTTCTTGTCATCCTATTAGAATATGAATTTGGCAGCTGGGTAAGATTTTGGTTCAGTTTGTAAAAGAACAGTAGAGAAATAAGGGTGTTGTTGAGGCCGTGCGTGACTACGTGTGTCTGTCTTTTACTGTGCAATGAGGCTAAAAAATATAAGCGTGATTCTCAGAGCTCTAAACAAGCATGATTTGTCATGAAAACGGGAAGCAGGTTTTCTGGCAAGGCTGAGCATCGGCCCAATGACATGGCTTTGAATCTGATTGTTTAGATCAGGGGTGGGGAACCATTTTTGTCTGCCAAGGGCCATCTGGATATTTATAACATCATTTGCAGGCCATACAAAATTATCAACTTAAAAATCAGCCTGCTATATTTGGTCAAACATTTAATTAACTCACCCCAAATGCCTTGGCAGGGCCAGACCAAATAATTTCATGGGCCTTATACAGCCCATGGGCCAAATGCTCCCCATCCCCTGGATTAGATGTAAAGCCGAATGAGGTAGAAGCATAACCCTCACTGGTTCACTCTTACAAACATAAAGGAGCAGGTAACACGAGGTTGTACTTTATTTTTGTCAATTAGAGGGAGCTCTCCCCCAAGGCACACCTTCTAAATGTTTGAGGAAGGCTCCTTGTGAGAGACAGTATAGGAATGTGATTTTGAGATTTGGGAATCGGGTGATAGAATCTTACTGCTGTACTTTGAAAGAAGGCTAAGATTGATCCACTGACTGACTGATTCATTCATTCAGCATGTACTTATTAAGCAGCTGCTGTGTTAGAGGTGCTGCACTGGGCCCAGGGGATACAACGGTGAGCAATAGGGAGAGAATGTGCCCTTGTGGAGCGTCCATTCTATCGAGGTTCCAGATCAATAAACAGGCTGAATTATAGTGCCGTGTAGGGAATGCTATGAAATGGGTATATGATTGCTAAGGGAGGCCAGACAAGGGTCAGCCAACCCAGCTTTGTGGAAGGGTCACGAAAGGCATTTTGGAAGAAATGATGTCTAGACTGCGACATAAAAAAGGAGAGGAAATCGGCGAGGCAGAGGGCTGTGGTCAGGGTCAGGGTCAGGGAGAATTTGGTGAGGGATGCGAACGGGCTAGAGAGTTTTAAGCAAAAGAAATCACAGAAAGTATATTGTGTGAACTGGGAGAATATTTAACAACTGACTGGATTCTAACCCATGAAGCAGGAAAAATGGAAATCTGAGTGAAGGCAGGAGTCGGATATTGCTGAGCCTTGTGGAACTTTTTTTTTTTTTTTAAATATATTTTATTGATTTTCTACAGAGAGGAAGGGAGAGAGATAGAGAGCCAAAAACATCGATGAGAGAGAAACATCGATCAGCTGCCTCCTGCACATCCCCCACGGGGGACACGCCCGCAACCCAGGCACATGCCCTCGACCGGAATCGAACCCGGGACCCCCCAGTCCGCAGGCCGACGCTCCATCCACTGAGCCAAACCGGTTTCGGCTTGTGGAACTTTTTAAAAAGAGGCTGGACTTTATTTCAGGAGAGATGGGAGCTATTGGACAAGCCTAAAAATAGCCTGAATTCCCTGTCCTGTTTCTGCAGAGGAGAAGGAGAGAGGGAGAGGCAGACAAGCCAGGAAGCCGCACCAAGTGCACACAGCGGGGCCTTCGGTGGCAGCAGTTTCAGGAGAGCCTCGGGTGACTGGCCCTCAGGACCGTTTGCTGTAATGCCTTTCTTCTAGCCTCTGCCATGTGCCAATTTTGTTTCATTTGTTTCACAGACATTTTCTCCAAATATGTAACTCATTCTAAATCATGTGTGCTTGCAGGATGGAGATGAGTAAATACTCAAAAATACTAGATAACCCTAGATCACCCACTCGATTTAGGAATATGGTCACATACACAGACACGCAGGAAGGAGGGTGCACACACATGCACACTCATACCCACTTGCACATGTACTCATTTTTTAAAAAAAGCTTTATCGAGGTATAATTGATATCCAAGTAATTGCACATATTTAATGTGAACCATTTGATGAGTTTGGACATATGCATCCCCCCATGAAACTGTCACCACACACAAGGTAATAGACGTCCATCACCTCTAAAAGTTCTCTGTGCTTCTCTGTTATTTCTGTTTGCTCATTTTGTTGTTGTAAGAACATTTAACACGGGATCTCCCATCTTAGCAAAGATGGGAGTGCCCAACGCAGCGTGGCTAACCAAAGATTTGTACGGCAGATCCCCATGCCTTATTCACCTTGCACAACGGAAACTGTATGCCCATCGAACAGCGGCCCTCCATTCTCTTCTCTGCAGCTCTTGGCAACCCCCATGCTACTCTGCCCCTATGAGTCTGGCGACTTTAGCCACCTCCTAGAAAAGGCATCAGGCAGTATTTGTCCTTCTGTAACTGCTTATTCACTTAGCCCACTATCCTCCAGGTTCATCTGTGTTGTCACAAAAGACAGGAATTCCTTCTTTGTTAAGCATGCATAATATTCCATGGGTGTATACTCATATTCTTAAGCCATCAAGGCACAATGCTTACACAAGTAGGATTCTCCATGCCAGGGCCAGGGAGATGGAAAGCGGTTCTAAAGAAGATGGGAAATGGGCACCACGGGCCACTTCCTGGCACCCTTACCTGGCACCAGCTGACTTCTGAGCCATAGGATTCTTTAATGTAAAAGAGTGTTTCCCAGGGCATCTCCCATGGAACCCCAAGTTCCCAGGCTCCAGGTTAAACAATTCTAGGTAGCACAAGGTGAGGTTAAATTTCTTTACTAAGAAATTCATGGCAACTTTAACATCTAATGTGCATGGTGACTGAGAAAGGAGTGTAATTTACAACATGTTTTCTAAAGAGTCTCTTAGCCTGCTTGAGCACAGGAAACTGTGTGTGTGTGTGTGTGTGTGTGTGTGTGTGTAGCATCATATGGTGCAGGGCTTGTCAGCCGTGTGGAGAGAGGACATTGTGTCTCCATGGCTGAGAGCACCTCCATGGCAGGGGTAGGGTGCCTGGACCCCCAGGAGTTCATGATTTGCTGGTATGTCTGTGACAGAAGCACAAACACACTAATAGCTACTGGGTCTTTCTCCTGGGAAACACTCAGAGAGTGAAGTAATAGGACCCGGGAAACAGCCAGGCCTTTGAAAAACAAGCACAGGCACCCCTGCGTCAGCGCACACGGTGGAGAGAAACTTGCTCAATTTTTAAGTAGATTTTAAAGGAGGATTTGGGGCCCTGAACTTGACATTGGGGAGAAAACAATAATCTGGGTTCAGAAAGAACATGTGAGACAAACATTGGGCAACAGAAAGTCATATAATTTTTAAACATTTAAGTTTAAGTTCTAATTGGAAAAAAAGAGTATATTAAACTGTCTCTTAAAAAGCTCACTTTAAAAAGGCAAGCAACTCCCGGTGACATCTGCCTAATGGTGTGGAGTCTCAAAAACAACAAAAGTGTAGAGAATTCCTAGGAAACATTTGTTGAAAGATCTTAAAGATCAACAAACCAAGTCTGGAGAATTTTTCTTTCTAATCCATAGAGTTTTCACCAGCTCTTCGGATCTCACCAGTATCATTGGGAGGGTGATTCAGATTAAGTGAACAGACAAACACATGGTTTAAGAAAAATATTAATAGGAAAAACACCCAAAGAATAGAAAGAAGGTTTCAACTGTTTGCATCGAGACCACCCCCAAATCTACTGTGAATCACTGAGCCAGGCTTTGAAAATTGTACGAGAACCAGTTGAATGCAGGGAGGTTAAAGCAAAAAGATAAAGCCCAGATCTTTATCAAGCAGAGAACTTTTTCCCACCAGACTATGTGCCAAGTACTTTCCATAGAACTTTTATTACTTTTACAACAGCCCTGAGAGGTTCATATTATTCCCAATTTACTAAAATAACTTGAGTTGAGAGAAGTTAAGAAACGTTCTCAGATCCTTCTCTTGTTGCAAGTTGAATTTGTAGTTTAACCCAGGTTCATATTGCAGTGAGTGCACGATCTCTGTTCAGTGCTCCTGCTTCCAATGGCAAGGTTGTTCCCACCTAAGTAAATTCAGTTTGAAAGTCAAGGATAAAACACCTCGGATAAGCAAGAAAACTGCTGTTAATCCCTGGAGGCAAACAGGTGGAACCAGGAATAAAATCGTTTCTGCAAATCTATTCGTTTTATTCAGCAGACATTTATATGCCATTTACCAGGCACTTTGCAAATGTGGACCCTCCTAATAACCAGATAAGGTAGGTACAATGAGCATATCCCTATTACAGAAAAATAAACAGAGAGGTTAAGTAACTTGTCCAAATTACCCAGCCAATAAGGGGCAGAGCAGGGTCCAAATCCAGGCAGTTTGGCTCCAGAGCCCATTTTTTTTAACCTCTCTGCTAGGTTGCTTCTTTGACTGGACTGCTGGGGTCTGAGGAAATGCCACATCACTGTGCAGGGTCAGATGTGCAGGTTTACAGTGTTTACTTGCCTAGTGTCAGATGCACTTTAGGCAAAAGCAGATTTTCAAAACTTGATTGAACACTGCTGCGCCCAGAACTCCGAGGGACTCGAGGCCTGGATGTCTGCATCTGATAGGATCTCTTGACCCTGAACAATGCGTATGTGCTCTTCTCAGGGGTGGTCTGATTTCATTGGCCATGGTGAATCAAATCCCGCCGGCTTCCCATTTCAGCGGACAGTGGTGCGGGGGGGGGGGGGGGGTCTGTCTCGTCTGCAGGGTCAGGGCTGTCTTATTGGCACAGAGAAACGAAGAGGACCACTCAGTGCTACTTCATCATTCATAGCGCTCAGCCGTAATATGCATGAAGATCTTCCAGAAAAACCCAGATTAAGAGTAACCCTTGCCTCTGCCAACACACACACACACACACACACACACACACACACACACACAGCTGACCAGGATCCATATGAGCAAACATCTGTGCAGGGGCCTAATGCAGCAGTGCTGTGCCTGGGATAAGGGCTGAGAGCCCTCCCAGAGATGGTTTAGCGGAGGTGCATCCACTGCAACTGGCCCTTTAAAAAAATGACATTGAAAAATATGGGAGGGGGAGGGTATACAGTACAGCACTTTTGAATAGCAGTTTACTGATCAACAAAGTATTTCGTGATGTTAAAATATTTTTAACCAATTCCCTTTCCTCTATCTCGGTCAAGGAATAAATAGACAATATCATTTTTCCTCTATGCATTGTTCAACTATGAAGCAAAACAGGAAAAATATAGCTACAATTCTCTTTAAATCATAAGGCACACACTTCGGTTTCCTTTAGCTGACCACTTTCTTTTATGTAAAAGAAAATGATAAAAAGTTCCTTTAATTTATTTCTGTTTTTTCATTGGTCTTCTAATTTTACAAAATTTCCAGTTGTTTCTTTTTAACATTTCCCCCTCAGAAAGGCCAAAGGCACAGGATTTAAATTGCCAAGTTCTTAAAAGACATGTGAAGTCTTTTAAGAAAAAAAGAAATTCAAATGGTATATTTAATCTAGGGAGTATTATTTAAAATAATAAATACAAAGTCTCCTTGTAGCCAGGAACTAAACACTGGAAAATTTTACCTTGCGGCCTGAACATGTAAATCCATTCCATTTTTGTAAAGTCTGTTTCTGGAAAGAAGAACGTTTGCCTGCGAGGTCTGATGTTTTGCTCATTTTTACTTTTTTGAGAACGACCACAATGCTAAGTCATAACTGGCCCTCAGCATTTCCAGATGTGGAACCGAGTGTCAGCATACATTTCCCCAGATGTGTTTTGAGTCTGGGCTTGGCTCGCAGTGCTGCCCAGAACACACATGGAGAAGGCGCTGAGGTAGTGATGGGCCTTCCATGTGAAAGGGCTTTCCTTGCGTCCCGCCCAGCACGTAGCTGATGTGGAAGCCAGCTCCGAGGAGCCAAGAGAGCCATGGTGTTGGCTGCTTTGGAAGACTGACTACCCCCAGTTCCAGAGTGAGAAATACCAAGACACTGGGGAGCACAAGGACCCAAGAGAGAGGAACCCAACCTCGCTCAGGCACTGTGAGCTTTATTTCAAGACGCAGAAATGTCTAGCTTTCTCCGCTAACATTGTATTGCCCCCAGCTCCATGTGTATATATGGTTATAGAACCTTTAAAAAATTAAAATGTTTTTCAATTACAGTTGACATACAATATTTTATTAGTTTCAGATGTGCAGCGTAGTGGCTAGACATTTATATACCTTAGGAAGTGATCACCCTGATAAGTCTACTGCCCCCTGGCGCCACACATAGTTATTACAATATTATCGACTATATTCCCTATGCTGGACTTCACATCCCTGACTGTTTTGTAACCGCCAATTTGTACTTCTCAATCCCTTTACCTTTTTCACCCATCTGCCTAATTCCCTTCCCATCTGGCAATCATTAATTTGTTCTCTATATGTATGAGTTTGTTTCTGTTTTGTTTGTTCACTTGTTTTGTTTTTTAGATTCTACATATTAGTGATAATGTCTTTTTCTGTCTGACATATTTCACTTAGCATAATACCCTCTGGGTCTATCCATGTTGTCTCCAATGGCAAGATTTCATTCTTTTTTGATGGCTGAGTAATAATTTACTGTATATATGTACCACAACTCTCTTATCCACTCTTCTATTGATGGCCACTTGGGTTGCTCCCATATTTTGGTTACTGTAAATAAAGTTGCAATGAACATAGGAGTACATATATCTTTTTGAATTTGTGTTTTGGATTTCTTTGGATAAATACCCAGAGAGAAATTGCTGGATCATAAGGCAGTTACATTTTTACTTTTTTTTTTGAGAAACCTCTATTCTGTTTTCCATAGTGGCTGCACCAACTTACAACCCCATCAACAGTGCATGAGAGTTCCCTTTTCTTCACATTCTCACCAATACTTGTTGATGTATTGATGATAGCCATTCTGACAGGTGTGAGATGATAGCTCATGGTGGTTTTAATGTGCATTTCTTTGATGATTAGTGATGCTGAGAATCTTTTCACTATGGTTACATACTCTTTGTAATCATAAGTTATATTATTAATAATATTCCCTGTAGTAGCTAGCTTATAATTTAATTTATCATTCCCCTATTATTGGGAATTAAGCACCTTCTAATTGGTTAACATAATAAATAATCTTTAATAGTATTTCCATGGATCTGATTGCTTTCAAACTATAGGGTGTCCCAAAAAATCTATACACACTTTGAATGATCATAAAGTCAGCGTTTATACTTCAACTGCATTTTTAAATTTCCAGTAGCATTTTAGTATGAATTTCCTCTGTTCAAAGCTTAGTGTGACTGAAAAGAAACAATTGAGCTATCAACTGTTAAAAGTGTGTATACATGTTTTTGGGACACCCTGTATTTTGTGGTTTTTCCTATTTTTGGGAGAGTTTCTTTCAATTGGAATTACATGGATCATTGGTATAGATACAGTACCTCTTAAGTTACACAAACACTTGGAAATCCATTAATAAGAAAGCCAAAAAATAAAAAATCTGAGAAATTGTCTATTCAATGAAATCTGAACATAAATCTGCAGTGAGATCTATGCAACCCTTTAAAAATAAAAATGACTTTTTAAATACAAAAATGAGAAAAATAGACCAGATTGTCCACAACCTGAACCAACCAAGTACACTAATCCTACAACCACATATGCCAGAATAATATTATTGTGTTAATTTTGTTCAGTCCTTTGCAGAGGAAAAGCAACAGAGCAAAACCTTATATAAAGTGATTTCTTTGTGCCAGGTGGTGTAGTAGAAGTTTTATACTCTAACTCATTTAACCCTTGGAAAAAAGCTATGAAGAAACTTCTGTTATTTTTTCTATTTTGTAAATGAGAAGATTGAGCATCAGAGAGGTTTAGGGAAGCTGCCCAAGCTCACAGCTGGTAGTAGGAGGGTTGTGGTATGAACCCAGGCATTAGGTTCTGGAATCTAGGCTCTTCATCACGATACTTACTTTCCAGAATTCAGGTTTAAGTCTGTATTTGGCTTTCTTCAGTAACATTACGTCATATACACTCCCATATGTATATGTGGTTATATAGACTTTATAACAACCATTATAAGTATTGTATGGTATTTCCATAAAATTATCATAATAATTCAAGTGATTATTTCCCCACTATTGGAAATTGAGTTGCTCTGTTTAAAATTATAAATAATCTGCAATAAATTATTCCGTGAACATGATTGTTTTCAAGCCATTTTTCAGAATTTCCTTGGCATAGACTCCCATAAATGGTGTTTGTAAATCAAAGAGTAAACACTTTCATGACGCTTGATACCTGTTTCAAGAATGAGTTACAAAAGGTTTATTCCTCTTCACATCACCAGCATCACTACATGAAACTTAGACAAAATTGACCTTTACCAGTTATATTTATAAGCCTATTAGGTTAAAAATGACCTCTGCTGTGTTAATTTTCATTTATTTGATTACTGGTCATATGAAACATGTTCTAATTGTTCTTTTGAAGCAGTTTATTGGGGAAAATTTATAACAGTAAAATTAATTATTTGTAGATATATGGTTTTGGCAAATGTAACCACCACCTCAGCCAAGATATAAAATATTTTTTTCATCTCAAAAAGTTCTCCAATGTCCCTTTGTAGTGAATCTCCTCCTCAGGTCCCCAGCCCCTCACATCCTCTTATTAGGTTTCTGTTCCTATCGTTTCTCTTTTTCCAGAATGTCATATAAATGGAATCATATGGAATGTATGATTCTTTTGTGTCTGGCTTCCATCACTTAGCATAATGATTCTGAGATCCAGCCACATGGTTGCATATATCAGGTTGCTGGTTCCTTTTTCTAGCAGAGTGCTTGGTGTTCTGTGGTATGAATGTTCTGCAGTCTGTTTATCCATTCACCAACTGGTGAACATTTGGTTGTTTGCTCTTTGGGCGATCACCAAAAAAGTGTCTTAAAATATTTGCAAACAGGTTTTTAGGTGGGTTCTCACCATCTTTTGGGAATTTTTGTCAGAGTTATTTTCTTTACTGGTATCTTAGTGTTTTTATTATCTATTTTTATCAGCTCCATATTGAAAAAATATTTTTTTTTACTTTTTTCTCAAACATATTTTAATGCATAGCTTATCCTAGTCTTTAAAATTATTTTTAACTTGAGCTCTAAATTTTAAAATGTAGTAAACCCAAGTTAATCTCTTCCTTTATTATTTTTTCTGTTATATCTATGTTTATAAAAATATTCCTATTTTAGAATTTTGATACATATTACATTTTCTTCACTGGGTAGGTGGTTTGGGTTTTTATATTGAATTTTTATTCACTTGGCATTGATTTTGATTCATGTGGTAATATCCTTAGTGTTTAGCTACCATATGATACTCTTTGCAAATATCATCCTATTACAGAAGTCTATAAAGGATAGTAAATACAGGAATCTGTGCAAAAGACATTATTTAACCCATTGTATTTTTTGAGGCTTTAAAGAGAGAGAATTGGTATAGGATGTAGTTTCTGCTCTTGAGTAGCTTTTAGGGGAATTAAAAATCAGATGGTCTATTAGAATTCTCCAGAGAAAGAGAACCAATAGGAGACATATTTGCATATACTCATATATGGCGTTTATTATAAGAAATATGCTCACACAATTATGGAGGCTGGGAGTCCTAGGATCCGCTGTATACAATCTGAAGACCCAGGAAAGTTGGTGGTGTAGTTTCAGTCTGAGCCCAAAGGCCTGAGAACCAGGTGTAAGCCCCAGTCCCAGGTCAAGAGAAGACCAGTGCCCCAGCTCTAGGAGTCAGGCAGAGAGCCATACTCCATCACTCCGCCTTCTGTTCTATTCAGGCCGTCCAGGATTGGCTGATGCCCACCCACTTAGGGAGGCAGTCTGCTTCACTCAGTCGCAGATTCAAACATTAATCTCATCCAGAAACACCTTCCCAGACACATCCAGAAATGATGTTCACCCAAATATCTAGGTACCCTGTGAGCCACTCAAGTTAACCATCACAGATGGGTAGTTAAGGTAGAAGGATAATTCAGGATAAATACTTCTGTTTGTATCAGAAGTTATCGTCTCTGCAGCCCCAGCATTTATGGCACAACCTGGAGGGCTGGAATGCTGGTTGGAAAATTAGGTCTTATAAAAACTATACTAATGGGACTGACTGCCCATCAGCCTGTATCAGAAACGACCAGGCTGAATCTGCCATTGGTAAACTTCGCCTGATCTTCTGAATCACAGTCTAAAAGGCACTTTAGAAAAGATCGCTGTCTAAGCTCATATCTTCAGCCGCTCTCATTCCTTCTGTCCTCTGCCCACAGCCACGGAGGAAGGAATTTGAGAGGGATGGGTTTCTCACCCATCATGTTAGCGGAGCATTCTTCTTGCTTTGGAGGGAGGATGGGAAGAAAGTGAGTAGAGAGGTATGGAAATGTGGTTGGCACTTGGGGACTCTAAACATAATATCCCTGTGGTTTTGGATGGGACTATCTAAGAGTCTTCACTGTGGCTTTGGAGTCAGACACAGGTTCAAATCCTAGCTCTACCACTTACTAGTAAGATTGCAGCTTTGTAAATACATTTCCATGTATGCATATATTTACAGGAAAAAACCCCACGGTAAATTAAAGGAGGGAGAATGACCATCCTTCTGGGAATTAATTGGAGGGGGCATTAGTAACAGTGACCAAACCCTAAGGAGAAGATGATGCTGTCTTAATACCACCAGCTGACATCCAATTGACCGAGGGCATTCTCCACACACTCCAGCTCATGACCGCCTCACCAGCTCTGTAGGGGAGATATTATTAACCAGATTTACTGATAACAAAGTTGAGGTTCAGAGGACTTAGATAAGTTCCCTAATAACCCTACACAGCTCTGAGATAAACGAATTTGAATTTAAATCTAAATCTGTCAGATTCTAGAACCTGAGTTCGAACCTGACACTGTATTTAATAGCACTAGTGGAGGCCACTGGTCATTTCATGGTCCCCTCCTGGGGCTTTTGCTTCCAGTGCTAAGCATCGGAGGGTCTCCATTTGGTTTTAATAAGAGGGGTGGTTCCCTAACAGCTCCCACGTCCCCACTATATAGATCCCCTCTCTGGATAGGCCCAGAAATACTATCTCCCTCTCTTTTTCTCAGTCATGTGAGGTGTTATTTTCACTGCCTCTTCATAAAAGTAATCTGCCTAGGGGCATGGCGGAAAGGGCGTTCTCAGGAGTAGCCCTCACACAGTTGCACAAGACAGGCCCCGGGGATGGTTCCTTCTCAACCCCACTGTTATCATTGGTGTCTCGCCGTGTGACCTTGGATCCCATGCTCAAGAGACTTTATTTCCCGAATTAATGGTTGGACAAAGTGAAGGGCAATCGTCTTCCTTATGAAGTCTGACAATTTTCCCTTGCCCAGAGCTGACCTGACCATGGAGAGGTGTTTAAGTGGGATGCTACAAAAGTAACCTGGGTGAAAGGAATGGAAGGTATTTGACATATTCCATCTCCTGTCAGATCAGGGCACTGAGAGGTGAGATAGAGCTGCCATCAAAGAGGAGAAACTTAAATGGGGTGATTTGCGGAGATTAGGATGTTTGCATGGGGGCTGGTGGGTTACTTGAGGGGAGAGAGGAGACTGGACCTCGAAGGTGTCATCTGGTAATTTAATGTTGGCTGTGGAATCCACTGGCCATCAATCTTGATGAGCTGCCCTGGTCATTGAGGTCATGTCTAAGCTCCCTGACCAGCGCTCTTCATTTGCTCTCTGTGCATAAAGCCAGCCAGCCTGTTGGTTTTATTGTGTGTGTGTGTGTGTGTGTGTGTGTGTTTGTTCCTGCTCCTGCCTGCCCTACCACTCCCTTCTATTTGAGGTAGAAGGATTCTAATGCAGACACGGGTGTGGGGCTGCTGCTTTATAGCATCGATGTCTGAATTGAGTAATTTGTATCTATCAGCTCCCACGAGAAACATAATAGATTTAGGAATATGTGGCAATATTCTCATCGTTACATCTTTGCTATGGGTGCCTCCCTTTAAGGGGCAGATAGTTTGAGCCAAAAGATGTCTAGATTTGGAATGTGTAGATTTGCTATTTACTTGCTGTGTGACTGAGGCATGTTGCTTAACCTCTCTGAGTCTTAGTTTGCACTAAAGTAAAAGAGGAATTGAGTTCCCTCGGAACCAGCTGTGCAAAGGCTTGCCCAGGCCCTTGGGAGCAGCAGCCGTGAGCTCTGGTACTGGTTTACTTGGATTCACAGACTCTGAGAATACATGTGACCAATTCACCACTTCAGTGAATCTTCAAGTAATTACTCTGGTTAATCCAATGGATTTTACCTTTGATTATTTCTTATATACATATAAAGGAATTTTTAGCCGATGGTGTTATTTCAAATGAGAAACTGTTGGCCAGCTAGGCAATTCTCTTCTTCCCCTGAATATTCTTGAATGATGCACCACTACACATGAGCCTCCCACATTTAGGTCTTTCACAGCTAGGTCTCCCCACATTTACCTTGGGGATAACTTCCTTGCCATCTCCTGGGAAAACAGAACAGGTGCCTCCAAAATCCGGTTTCATATCTGCATCCTGCTTTACTCTTAGCCCCCTTCCAAGCTATTGCCATGACAACCAGCATCACCCTTAGTATCTGGTCAAGAGTATACTGACAGCTAATCCAGTGTGAGAGAGCATAGGACCACAGCCTCCATATTTAGTGCTGGGCGAGATTCGGCGACAGGATGAGCTTGAGGGACACCTGGGCAAGAGAGAGGCCAGAAAAGAAGGCCACGGTGGCCTCAGTGTGTTGACTGTAGTTGTCAAATTCATGAGCCTACATGAAGCACCCCTTAGAGACTCCCACGGTGAACTGAGGGAATTTGGAGGGGTTAGGACTATTGTCTAAAAACAAGCAAGTGTTTTGAGAACTACTAATTGGGTATTAAGTTGCTGAAGCCCATAATATTCTGACCTCTTCCCAATTTCCTTCCAACTAGCAGGCTCCAACTCTGACCTGGGGTCAGGGTGCTTACGCTTCATCACTCCACTTCCACCCTCGGGGGACCACAGTCAGCCTTTTCTCTCAGCAGCTCAGGTCCCTTGAGAAAACATTGTCCTCAACCCGGGCTCCAAGCCAGCGCCTCATCAAAATTGCCTTCCTTATAGCATTTTATCCAACAAACCAGTCGGTATCCTCTGGCGTCCGTCCCTGGAGTCATTTTAATTTTTAATTTAGTCTTAAAAACCAAAGTTATACTGAACATTAAATAATTAAATACATCTGCAAGGCTTTCAGACAATCCAGCAGCCTCTCCCCACTCATTTATCACTCCTCTAAACCCCTGACATTTCTCCCAGCCCCTTATTATTTATCGTAACTGTGTGGAGCCCGCTGTCTTCATCAGTAAGGATTGTCTTCATAATCTAACCTAACCCCCTTTCTAATATATCTCATATCAGATACACAAAAATAATTAATTTTTTTTTGCTAAACATGCAACATTGTACACTCAGCATTATATTAGATCCTCAAAGAGCTTATCTAGTTGGGGGAAAACACAAAAAGGGATGTTCTAATCTGTTAAAGAAGCAATATCCATTCAGAGATTCTGCAGCAAAACATTTTTAAAACAGAACAAAGTTCCACATGAACATTCAGTAGTTTGCATGCCTACTCTAGGCTCCCTCTGTCCACACACACTGCCTGAGAGAGGGTGCTGTCACCATATGGCTCTAAGGTTTGCTCCAATGCCAAGGGGCTGCCTAGAGCCACGGCATCAGAAACTGCTGTGGTGGAGGAATGCACAGTTACTTCCCCACCTTCATCTTCCCCTTCTCCACTCCCGGGGGCCATGAAAAAGACCAGTGCCAATAATCAGGAGAAAGTGCCTATAATCATTTCAAAAGTTAAGAACCACAAAGGCAATAACCTCCTACACTCACTGTTGGTGCTCTGCCCGTATCGTCTTGGCATTCACCTCTCCACACCCAAGGCTGCTTGCTGTGAACATCTGGAACTCTACTCCTGAAGACGTTTTACCTGCTTGCAGGATCAAGCGCAGCTTGTGCCGTGGGGAGGCCAGAAATACCAGAGTTAATACCATTGAGAATCAAGAATCAATGAGAGATGGGGTGTTGTTGGGGGTAAATTCCCCAGCTGCTTAGTCCCCCAGTTGGGAAAACTCTGACATGTTCTACACTGTCTCCCAGAGCCGCCCAACAGGATTAAATCCCAGCATGCCCTTCATTGGCGTCCTCCCTTTCCTGTACCACGTCTCCACTTCCCTACTTGTGCCCCTTATGTTCACCCCCGAAATAAACTTTTTTTCATCCAAATTTTCACCTTTGTTGAAACATTGACCAGGATAGTCTCTTAAGAATAATGTATCTCAGAGAAGTCGTACTCTGACTCTTGACAGTTATGAAGCAGAATGAATTTAAGAGATGTACAAGGAGACTGCCATCCCAGCCACAGAGAACGTTTGAGTAGCTCGGCAGCCAGCCAATACTCTCACAGTTACATCTGGAGTCGGAAGGGCTTCAAATGGTAATTTAGTTCAGCCTTCCACCCGGAAATAGAGCTTCTCATTCTGAAGACCCCTGGCCAGTGATCACCGCCAGTCCCCACCCAAGCACTGCAAAGCGCAGCAGACTACCCAAGGAGACCCCCCTTCAGTTCTCAGTACCTACCCAGGGTTGGCCGTGTAGACCCCAGCAAGGAGGAAGATAACAAAAGAAGTTCAAAAAGTATGGGTGGTTATTGGGAGAGAACAATTTAAAATGTCATCTACAAGAAGAGTAGTAAAAACGGACTTTGATGAACAGTCCCAAGTCATTAAGCCAAACGTTAAACTGAGCTGTTTTTTTGGCTTTGAATTTCTAAAAGATTTTCTTCTCTATTTTCTAACCCATTCCTATTTTCCCTGAAACTAACTCTCTCTCTCTCTCTCTCTCTCTCTCTCTCTCTCTCTCTCTCTCTCTCTCTGTCTCTCTCTCTCCCTCCCCCCCCGCCAGATTCTCTGTTTGAATGAGCACCCCTGACAACCACCCAGTGGTCCCAATGGACACTCAGTAGATGGTAAACAGTTTTCACAGCACATGTCCACGCTTAGTCACATAAGCCTCATTAGAGACTCCTTATCACCAAGACTCACCCCCAGGGTAAACAAAGAAAAGCTAAGAAGTAGTGTGAATGCACAACTTATTGCCAAAAAACAGGAGCTGCATATACAAAGTGCAGCAGCAAACCCAGTCTTCCATAGAGGAGGGCTGTCCCAGCCAGAACCCTGGGCTGTGTGCCATTCTTCTCGTCTCCCCTGCTCTGTACTACTCCTCCCCACTCCCCGACACAGAGACATTCTCAGAACCACTGAACATTTTTAAGGAATATTAACATGCAAGTTACTAAACAGAAAAAGCAACAACACTCCAGAATGTCCTAGAGGCCAGGCAAAAAGCTTTAGATGCTGAGAGCAATCGACTGTGGTGGTTTTATGGAGGTGAATGCAAGAGGCAGCGTAGTAGAAAGAGCAAGGATTGTAGAGTTTGTTAAAATTTGGATTTCACCGACTTAGGCTCCCTTAACCTTCTTGCTTTAGTAACATGGGAATGACATTTAAAAGATTCCTTTTGGGAATAAGCAAACTTTTAAATATGTTTAGTAAAATGTCAGGTTAAATGGCAATGTACACTGTTAGTTATTCTTGTCCTTCCATGATACTATTCTGCATTTGGTAACAACACCCTACTGCTATTTGATTGAATAGCAGCCTGAATCAAGCCTGAATCAAGTAGTCTCAGTCAATCCACAGCAAGTATAAATTTTAATTGAAAATAATTATTGTTAAGACTCTGACTTATAGACCACTTACTGCATGTTGGGTACTATTAAGCTCTTTTTATTATCATCTCATATAATTCTTAACATAAACCTAGCAATGAGATATTTCCCTGTTTACAGATGAGGAAACTAACGTTCAGAGAAGTTAAATTACTTTTATGAAAACACTGTGAACTTGCAGTAGAGCCAGGGTTAAACTCAGGTCTCTCTGATCTAAAACCTGAACTCTGAACCATTGATCAATAAATACTCGGTAAACTGGTGATGAGCCAGGGCACCCGCAGAGCAGAGGAAGTGGGGAAATAGAAGAAGGCATTGACCAGGGGCAGCCTGGAAGGACAAACTGTACACTCCGATGGGCTAAGTGAAGGGTTTGGCCAAGGAGTTAGGTGGGTGACACAATGAGTCAAGTGTTAGATTGTTCTGTCAAGGAGAAAAACTCTTATCTAGCTGCGAGAAACTGAAGACTCAACTAATAGTGGCCTAAGCAGATGGACTTTACTATCTCACTTCATACCAAGTCCCTCTAGAGATGGAGCCATTCTGGGGTTAATGCGGCCATTTGACTGTCATTAAGAGTCTAGGCAGTTTGCATCCTACTGTTCTGCTGCTCCCAGGATGTCCACAACCCCTCTCCATATCCCTTGCCAAGTTGCATGATGGTTGCAGTAGTTGCTGCATGTCATCTAGAAAATCCACACCCAGCAAAGAAGAGGGGTGATGCTTTCCAGGACTCTGTCTCTTCTTATACAGAAAACCTTTCTGGAAGCCCTCAAAGGACAACCCCTTGATTCCATTGGTCAGAGTTGGATTACGTGATCATGCTGAAACCCATCCATGGCCGGGGCAAGAAATGGCCATACTTACTAGTACTTAAACTAACCCCTATGCATCTCCTGGGACCAGGGTAAGGGCTTCCTTTCACTGATCACAGGGAGGGGGCAGGGCACCTAGACAAAATCAAAGCTCTACCATCAAGGAAGAAGTGTGTGAGTGTGTGTGTATGTGTGTGAGTGTGTGTGTCTGTGTGTGAGAGTGTGTGTGAGTGTGCGTGTCTGTGTGTGAGTGTGTGTGTGAGTGTGCGTGTCTGTGTGTGAGTGTGAGTGTGTGTGCATGTGTCTGTGTGTGTGCATGTGTCTGTGTGTGTGCGTGTGTGAGAGTGTGTGTATGTGTGTGTGTCTCTGTGTGAGTGTGTGTGTCTGTGTGTGAGTGTGTGCGTTTCTGTGTGTGAGTGTGTGTGAGTGTGTGTGTGCATGTGTCTCTGTGTGTGTGTGCGTGTGTGAGTGTGTGTATATGTGTGTGTGTCTGTGTGTGAGTGTGTGCGTTTCTGTGTGTGAGTGTGTGTGTGAGTGTGAGTGTGTGTGCATGTGTCTGTGTGTGTGTGCATGTGTCTCTGTGTGTGTCTCTGTGTGAGTGTGTGTATGTGTGTGTGTCTGTGTGTGAGTGTGTGCGTTTCTGTGTGTGAGTGTGTGAGTGTGTGTGTGTGTGTGTGTACATGTTCATGCATGTGCAAGTGGGAGCTTCAGGACAGGCAAACAACAGGGGCTGCCACAATCAGGCTGCTTACAATGTCTCCCCTGAAAGCAAAGAGAAGGGAGAAAGGTTCCTGGAATTACACCAATAAGATTAGTCTGCACAGAATGTCCCAAGCCAGGGGTCTCTCTTTTCCCCTGAGCATTTTCATTTCATTTGTTCCTTTTTCCTGGAACACACCTCCCGTCTGCCTGGTCTACACCAGGCCTGGCTTGGGAGCCGCCTCCTCCGCGACCCTGGAAACCTCTCTCCCCAGGCTGCTCCCAGAGCCTTATTCTCCAGATCTTCCTTCCAAAACTCTTTTGATCATGGAACTGTCCACCTACATTTTTTAAAAAAGAAATATCTGTTGACACCATACAACCCAGGTTAGAAAATGCTAATGTCAACAGTTCATTCAGCAATAAATTATTATTTAAAAGAAAAACAAAACCACAATGACTGTTTTAGAGAAAGAGCATTTCCTCCTAAATATTCCTGTATTTTCAGTTCCTATCAGAAAAGCTGCTCTCTGTCTCCCATTAGACACCCGAGAAACAGAACCCTCCTGGCCGCTTCCCCAGGGCACGTCTTGGTGGCTTTGCTTCCTTGCTGGGCACTGACCCTGAGGGAGCCCATCCTTCCTCATTCAGATGGGACCAGGGTGGGAGGGTTGGCCTAATACTAAACAGAGCTGCATCCAGTCCTGAAGGGAGCAGTGGCAAGGAGCCCAGCATTAAAGACATAAATAAGCTGCAGGTTTTCAGAAACCTGCCAGCAGCCCTCTGCAACAGGAAGAGGGTACTTAGAGCTGTCCTGCTAACTCTCAACCGTGGATCTTACGCTCAGGTCTGGGGCTCGCTGGCTGCTGACACCACAGCCTTGGCGCTGACTCCGAGGGCACCCGGCAGAGAAGCCGCAGCAGGCACCAGGGAGCGCTGATGGGGGAAATCCCAAGATAACCCCTCCATTTGCAGGAGCAGAAGGGGGTTATAAATGTCATTCCTTTTCTGGGAGATGTGGCATCTGACTCCATTAAACGTCCAGGAGACCTAAAAACAAACAAACAGAAAATGAAAGGGCTTTAGGGTAATGGAACGGGATCAGGGCTGCCATTCAGTTGTTGGGGCGCTGTTCCCACGCACCAGGCATTCCGGGACCGAGGCCGGACTGGGATTTAGAACTGGGCTGCTCACATGTGGAAGGGGTTGCAGCAAGGATCTTAAACTCTGCTCCAAGCAAACTAGGCCTGGCGGGGGTGGGGGATGGGGTCCCTCAAGTTTGAGAGCCCTTAGTTTTACATGAAAAGCCATTGGTGAATACAACCAATAGAGTCAAAACAGATCCTAATATGAAAACAAATGATCAACAGACAAGACCCAGTGGATAGCCTATTTAGTAAGCAGTATTTGATAGCATAAAATTCCTAGCCAACAGAAGACTGGGGCCATTCCTTGGAGTTCATGCTGATGAGAGTCAAGCCTAGGCAGCAGAACTCTAAGTTTTCTCATTCAGTAAGGAATGCTCACCAAGCACTGTGTGCTCACAGACACAAAAGGTGTGTTTCCTCTTCAAAAGCTTATCATCACCACAGACACATCTGAAGTGAAATAATGATTTAAATAATACCACAAAGTGCTATTCGAGACATCAGAGTGTATGTGGGTTAAGATATTCATAGGTGGGTTCAATTACAATAAGGTGGAGTGAACTCTGAAGGTTTCTGAGAGAAGGTGGGACTTAGCTGGATCTTAAAGGATGAAGGATCTGGATAGATAAAAGGGAAGAAAAAGGGGGAGTATTAATAAAACTGTAAAGAATAGTCATATGTGAATAGTGTTGTTTCATGTTGAAGTTTTCATTTACCTCTTTGCCCATCCACTTATAAATCACCTGCCTGAAAATCCTTATAATTATGATATTTTTGTTGCTGTTCTAAATGTTAATTATGCTTGGTTTTTAGCTGCTTTATTGAGGTACAACTGCAATGCAACAAATCACACACGTTGAAAGTATATAATTGGATATGTGTTGATAGACGTGTACAACTCCACATCAACATAGTAAACGCATCCATCACCCCCTAAAGTTGTAATCTTTTCACATAGGAAATTGAGGTGTGTAACATCAGGGCATTCATTCTAACAGGCAAGTCCCCCTCCTCTGACATGAGGGGGTCTTCCTCTCCCACCACAGAACACAGGTTTCATGTTTTAATAATCATCAAAGGAGCCACCCCTCATTGAGGGCACTTGGCAGCCTAAACTTGTGCATGTTTTTCTTTATTATTCCTAAGGACAATCCCAGCGAGATAGGTATGAACTTTATTCCCGTTTTCAAGGCAGAGAAAGCAAACCTGAGGAGGTCAGACACTCGCCCCGGTCTGAGAGTCAGTCAATGGCAGAGACACTATTTGTGTCTCAAGGCTGCCTGCCTCTCAGGCATGTTCTCACATGTATGTGCTCAAAGACCTGTATAGACTTTTCCCAGGACAAGAGATCTGGCCAGCCTGGCACGTAGGGAAGGACTGAGTCGGTAGCTATTAAATCCTGACCATGGATAATACATAAACTCAGGTTGGAGCATTCCGCTTTCAAAAGTTAGATAGTATCAATGTATATTCCCTCCAAGAGTGTATAGGGTTCCCTTTCTCCATATCCTCACCAATACTTATCTTTTTGTCTTTCTGATAACAGCCATCGTAACAGATGTGATTTTGATTTGCACTTTCTTGGTAGTTAATCTGCATTACCATGCTCATTTTAGCATTATTTACAATAGCCTAGATATGGAAACATAGAAACAACCTAAATCTCTGTCAACAGATGAGTGGGTAACAAAAATATGTATATTTATATACGTAAATATATAGATATACATGCTAAATTATATTAAATATATATATGTATTATATATACATTATATATATATATATAAATATGAACATTACTCAGATTTTGAAAAAAGGAAATCCTGCCATTTGCAACAACATGGGTGAACCCGGAGGACATTATGCTAAGTGAAATAAGCCAGACACAGAAAGACAAAAACTGCATGATCTCACTGATATGTGGAATCTAAAATAGTCAAGCTCATAGAAGTTCATAGGATGGTGCTTACTAGGCACAGAGGATTGCCCCCTAGACCTTTTATTGATCATGACTTCTTCCCTTCTGCTTCCTGGAAAAGAGCTCTGGTGGTCCTGAGTGGGAGTGGGGTGCAGGTGCCTCTATCTGCGGCTTTCCCTACAACCCCACCCAGTCACTCTTCCCCCCTGAAACTCAACCCAGATCCTACATAACCGACAGAAGCAACCCATCTCAGAAAGAAAAAAAAGATGGGCATTTTGCTCTCAGTACCCTGCCCGTGGCCTCCACCACAACGGGGGAGGGGGCTCCGCTCCAATGGCTGCTGTATAAATGTCCTGTCAAGCTGTTTATACTCCCAGTGCATTTTCTTGGCTTGCCCAGCGCTGTTAATTGCCCCCAGTTGAAGGGATGGAAGCCAGATTGCAGAAGCACAGCAGTGTTTATCACAAGTGACTTTCCAGGGGATCCCTGGAACAGAAAGGGGCAGGTCCTTTTCTTCAGAAGCCAAGGCCTGGCTGCCTCACGTCTGGGCCCGACTCTTGCTCCTTCACCCACGCCCTTTGAACTGGGGCCTTCTGATGCGCAGGAGATGGAGGATTCCTACTCATGGGCTCTAGCCCAAAAGCTTGTATGAAGTTGCAGCTTATGATGTGAAATGCCTGTGGTGGCTGAGTGTTTCTTTTCAGTGGTGTGTTTCTGCATCTCATCCTGCAAGTCCTTCCAGACCGTGTCTCATCTGTCCTCTGAATACTAAGCTCGCCCCTACTCCTTCATCCCAGCAATGTTCACTCCTGTGCTTTGAGAGTCCTTTGTCCAGGAGCTGCATCTATAAATACTCAAGGAGAGTTTAAGAGTATATATTTGCAAAGGGCTGTGTCAGAAGGAAACTTCTCTCAAGGAAAAAGTATATATTCAAGAATGACTAGAATATAAGAGAACATGTGATGAGTTCTTAAGAGAGACTCAGTGTAATATGGGTGTTCAAAGGAGGGAGAGAAGGCACCCAATTAGAGAACATCAGGGGAGATGTGTTTATTAAGCATGTCTTAGACATTGTCAGTTTATCTTCAATCCCATTAGGTAAGGAAATCAAGTCTAAGAGATCTGAAATAATTTTAATCAGGGTTACATGGTGAGTAAGCAGTAGAATAGGGATTTGGACTCTGAAGGCATGGCTCTTAACCATGATGCCACATTGCAGAAATGGCACTGGAACTGGCCCTTGAAAGACGGATGGAATTATGATTCTGTGGGGTTGGGAAAGGGCATGCCCAGTTTGGAGAACAAGAGGAAAGGGGGAAAAGAGATGCAGTAAGAAAGTTGTTAAAAGCATCCCTAGAGAAATTCATCCATTCATTCATCCATCCATCCATCCACCCATCCACTGATTCATTCATTCATTCATTCATTCAACAAATAATTGTTGAATACTTAATTGTTCAGGCTCCTAGGATTCATCAGGGTACAAACAAGGATCCCTGACCTCATGGGCTTATATTCTAGCATGGGAAGACAATGAAAGTAAAGCTTCATATGATAGAAGTTATAGAAATAGAGAAATATAGCCTGATGAGAAAAGGATTGGGAGTGAGGGGTAGGGTGGAATTAAGTAACAGCTTAAAATAAAGTGGTAAGGTGTAGGTCTATCACTCACTGCTCACTCAAACTCTCCCTTCTTCTTTCATCCATCTGTTTATTCATTTCTTACACCAGACACAGAAACCATGAAATACTTGAGGTAGCGCCTTAGGACAAATTCTTCCTGCAGCATTGACAGTCCCAAGCTGCTGGAATGACCTTCGCACCAGCCCAGGAGGCGCTGTGAGCCCGGAAGGTTGTGATCTGGGCACAGGACTGAGCGTGGCCACTGGTGTTTCCTGCTCCCCAGACCAAGCAGGGCTCACAGTCTTCCTGTTTACCACATCCCACGTTGCCTCCTTCCACACAAGAGGGTCAGCTGCTAGGACAAGGTCAGGCTCAAGTCCTCCAGAGGCTGTGTGACCAATAACTTCACTGCAAAATGACCTTCCAGCTCAAAGGAAGCATCAAAGGAATGCAGACTGTGACTCAGGAAGGGAAGTAAAGAATTCCACTAAGAAATACAACCCATCCCCAGCACCCTGGCCTGGATTCCGCAATAAACAGTTCAGACGAAGAGTAGCACATTGCGGGGATGTGTGGAGAAGACGCCTTCTCAGAGCACAGACTCTGCCGCTGAGAGTGCCGTTGGGGAGCTCAAAATGAACCAGAGCAAAGCCACTCCAGGGAAGGATGTGGGGGTTAACTCAGAGGAGAGGCTTTTTCCAACAACTCAGGAACGAGAATGCCAAGTAACTTGTTTTTAGCCTACACAAGCAGCATGTGAGTGCAGAGATTAAGGCAGGGAAGTTAATCCTTTGTCAGCTAGTGGGTGTGTCACCCCATTGGCCAATCACACCATGCATTAAAACACCTCTTTTTTTTGACCCCCAATAAAGTAATGAAGCAAGTCAAGGCATATGTCAATACAGCATCCTCCTTGCACAGTTCCTTCCCAGTGGGCCCTGTTGACCCCGCCCCAATGTTTTCAGGCGAGGCTTTATTATTTTTTTAGGGGAAGAGACATAGGAGAGTGGAGGATGCGATGAGCTGGTTGAGACAATGTTAAGGTTAGGTGTTGAAACTCACACAAAACGAGGCCCTTTCTGAGTCAGATATTGTTTAATTTCAAAGACCATTCAAACTAGTTTAAAATGGAAAGAAAGGGGGGCAGGGAGGATAAGGACATATTTTTGGAAAGATCTAGAATCTTTTCACACCAGAGGTGGGGGTAGAGCCAGGCTTCAGCAGGACTTGCAACAGGAAGCCATGTGCTGAGCCCACACTGCAGCCCTTTTTCTCACACCTGCCTCTTCCTTCTCTCTCTGCACACTGGCTTCCTCCCTTTCCCATGTATGTGCAGACCCAGTCATGTGAGGTCTAGTTCTCAAGAGATACTGACCAGCCTCTCTGAATCCCAATTCTAAATGCCCATGAGCTAGATTTGGCCCACCTTAGACCAGCTGCTCTTCCTTTCTTTTATTAGATGAAGCCAGGGAGGACCAGGGTTATTCAGTATAAAAATGGCCACAGATGTCCCCATGAGGGCTGTAGCAGAAGCAGACCTGAGAAGGCAAACAACTCCATGATGTCGGGATCCAGCCTTCAAAATGGCTCCCAATGATCCTCTCCTTCTGGGATTCAGGGCCTGATGTAATCACCTCCCTTTGGGTGTGGCTGGCCTCCGTGACTCCCTTCTAACAAAGAAACATGGCAGAGGTGATGGGCTGTGACGCCTGAGGTTGGGATACAGAAGGACTAATTTGCATCTTGCTGGCTCTCTCTCTCTGGCTCACTCTGAGGAAAGCCAGCTCACATATTGTGAGCGGGCCTGTGGAGAAACTCACATAGCAAGGAACTGATGTGTTTGGTCAACAGCCAACGGGGTCCTGATGGCTGTCAACCACGTGAGTGAGCTTGGATGTGGATCTTACCCAGTCCAGCTCTGGGATACAGCAGCCCTGGTCAGTACCTTGCTTGCAGCCTGCGGGAGGCCCTAAGTCAGGGAACTCAATAAAGCATGCCTGACCCAGAGAATCTGTGAGGTCACACACGTTATTTAAGCCACTACATTTTGGGATGAATTATTATAGAGAAATAGAAAACTAATATAGGATACCAGGCTTCTTTCATTGCATTTTTTGCCATCCTTGGGTGTCATCCTCAACCATATGGTCCAAGATGACTCACCACCAATGGGAGGGCAAGCCTCTGAGTTTTTAGGACACAATTCAGAAATTGCACACATTACTTCCACTCACATTCCATTGGCCAGAACTTGGTTGTATGGCCACCCTTAGTTAGCGACCAAGGAGGAGGGAGGGTGGTCTGTGCACAGGTGAAAGTCAGGTCTCTATTACAATAGAAGAACAGGAGAATGGACACTGGGGGGTAATGAGCAATCTCTGCCATAACAAATATTTGTTTGCTTTGTGTGTGTGATGAGGTTATGGTCTATAGATGTGGTCTATAGATGCTGGGGTACACAGAGCATCATGAAGAACCGAGGAGGTGAGAGATGGACCTAGCACAGAGCCTACACAGCTGGTGACAGGTGCACGTTTGCTGGAGGAATTCTAGAACCAGAAACCTAGGCCTTGCCAGTTATTTTTTCAAGGTCACGCAACTAGTTAGCGTCAACCCTAGGACTTCTGCCTCCCAGCCCAGAGCTCCCTCTGCTCCTAAAGGGCAACTTGAAAGTGTTTATTTTGGGGAGGACTATATTTGTGGCATGAAAATGAGGAGAGAACGACACATAGCAAAAGGCCTCATAACAATCGCCCGGAGTCCTGGCATGACTTTTTTCTGCTGGTCCCAAATGGTTCGTTTCCTAGCACCTGGTGAATATTATGCCAGTCGCCCTGAGCTCATCCAGGCTGTACCATCTGTGGGTGTTCAAAACATTTCCATTCAATAGATGCCAGGTGAGAAGAGGAAAAAGCTTTGCCTCTGTCATAGTTTCCCACAAAGAAATGACTATGGAAGGGATGATTTGTGAGTTAGCTAAAAACTGTTGGGATTTGCCTTTTAAAGTCGTCACGCTAACGAAGCCTTCCCTCTTGGAAGATTACTTCCATGCAAAATGCACACAAGAAGCACCCAGTGGATGTTTGTAAAATGAAATTACAGGCTCAACTTCTTAAACAATTACCGAGGCATAGAGGAGACTGATGTCAGTCCCTGCCACTCCTGCCTCCAATTTTCTCATTCTTCATTTAGTTACAGAACTCCTGGCTTCACAGGGCATGTTGGTGACCAGTGACAGACCATATTATCCAGCTTCGCTGAGGCCTCATGACCACATTTGGGCCAATGGAACGTGAAGGGAAGTGATGCACACGGCGTCTGGGGCCTGCCTGGCCACTGGGAAATGGTGGCAGAAGCATTGGGAGCAGAGTTCTTCAACCTGGAAATGGAAGCCACATGTTGAGGAGGGGAGGGAGTCCAAGCCTGGGTGCGTGGATGAGCTCATGGATTAGAACCATCTGCATCCAAGACCATCTGCTTCATTTTAGACTTTTACTTAGGAGAGAAACAAGCTGCCATCTTACTTAAGGCTTTGTACTGGGGGTTGCTTAGTTTCTACCTAAAACATAATATAAGGTGTAGTATTATTACTAAGTTTGAAAATTGTCTAAGCAATCAGTCTAAAATGAATCAAATATTTTAAGAGTTGGTGCTAAGATTTAAGGCAATCCCCAAGGAGAGTGAAAGAGAACTCACCACCCAGTACAGATCGACCAGTTTGCTTCTCCCCCACAGATAATGACATTGCTTTTGCTTCATTACATACATTTTTTTTTTTACCTGTCAAAATAGGTTCTATTAGAAAATTAGGGTCCTGTGACTATGCAAAATATCTATTCTGTGAAGAAAAGGGTCTTTTAAGAGAAGGCTCTTTGCTTATATTTTATGAGTCAAGAGTGTAAGAAATTCCACTTAGGTGATGGAAATACTTATTACTTGCAGCGACCACACATATATCCTGACAGTTCCAAGGACATTGTTAGTGCTCACACAATGTCCAGAAGAAATGGAACAATCATCTGGTACAAAATAGACACTCCCCCTCGAATTGAATATACTGTTTTCAGCCTGGGTACATATTCCCCAATGCCATCCTCTCCCCACTATTTCTGTGTTGTCTTTTTAATATTTGTCATGTGTTGATTTCTTAATAACAAATCCCTCACATATGGCCCTTCTCACTCTCCAAGGACCTAAGAATTATCCTTGGCTTTTGCTTCATTCTTTGTAGACCTGACTTTCTCCAACAACTATTATAAACTGCATTATCTTTGAATCATGTAGCACCAATCTGCCCTTTTTTGGACATTGTTATATATGCAAAAAAGGAGCTCTGTGTGTGTCGTGTGTGAGTATGTATAATTGCATGAATTGAATATCATAGTCTAGCCAGAAAACAATAACTTTTCCTTTGTCACCGGACACTCTGAGAACTTGAATTGTTCTTCACTGCCTATTGGGTGAAATCTCAGGCAGATCCCATGGTGGGACTTTTTGGTCAATTTCAGATATTAAGAATCCAGTTCTGTCCAATATTAAAACTCTGAACACTCATCCAATGAGAATTTTTCTCCCCCTCCATCTCTGACCTGCCTCAGGCAAGGGGCCTGCAGCAGACCGGGATACAGACATTTTCTTCTCCCCTTCCTCACCGTACCCCCTCCTCTTCCAGGTGGTGTTTTGCTCTCAAGGGTCAGGATAGGGTGTAGGGGTGGGGAGTTAGGTGAATTAAAGGACAAGGGCAAAGCTGTCATTGCAGTTCAGCATTAGGGTCCTCTGTGTGCTGTGTGCCCCAAAGCTTGCTCTTCTTTTGTGTCCTTTGGGGCCCTCAGCTCTGAGGATTTCACCTCTGAGGTTCCTTTGAGGCCGGGTCTCCTTTGACTGACTGCACTCTTCCCCTGCCCCCGCCTCTGGCTTCTGGTTGGTTCTCTGTTGGGGTCATCCCACCCCTTCTATAGGCCCTCTTGTGCAAGATCCCTTTGGAGATGACCTACCATCTGCTTCCTTCCTTAGGGACTGCATTTGGCCCAGGAGACACACATCCATCCTTTCCCTCCCCCTCCCCCTTCCAACCTCAGCAAGCACCAGCCTTTCCCGGGCAGGCTGCTCCTCCACACCATACTCTCTCTTAGACATTTTGGGTGGAAATATCAGTCTCCCAAGTTTCAGGGAATATAATTTCCCTAGTGGGTGGCTTTAAGCACCCCACAATAGAGTTCCATCAGCCTTTTCACGTCATGCCGAGTTTGAGAAGGACCGGGCTCAGGTGCTTCCCCCACAAAGTCCTGCTGAGGGCTGGCCCCTTGGTTCACTTCTGACCTGGCTCCTCACTGCGGGAGTCCCCATAACCCAGCCAGGTCCACCGGGCCATTTCCCTAAAGCCCTGCTTCCTGGTGGCGGGTTGTCAGATAGGATGTTGGCAGCAGTCTTGTGCCCAGCCGCATGAAGCCAGGGGCAGGGCGGCATTTGTGTAAGGAGAGGCTTCCCAGCTGCCCACTGGACCAGGCAGTGTGTTAGCACAACCACCGGCAAACAAGCAGCATGCCAGGCCCTGGGAGTTCGCAGGGCCGAGCCAGGCAAACACAGAACTCTGGCTCCAGCTCCCTAGGTGGTGCAGCAGGGCTCAGTGAGAGGCCCACTAAGCCACGGGGCCTCTTCCGATGTATGGCCATCAGACTCCCACCAAACTGAACACACGGCATACATGCATATTGACTTAGCCACCACCAATCAGTTAAACAAACTTGGGCAAGTTTGTGTTTCTTCTCGAACCTAAGAGCCTTGCTGACTTCATATATTGACAATAACTCCTTCTCTGGGTTGTGGCTGAGGGCCACACCAGGTGAATGGCTGTGCTGCCTTTCAGCTCTGGTTCCTGTTGGTGGTGGCCGGGGTGGGGAGGACTCGGGGCACATTCCTCTCCATAGCCATTTCAGGTTGTGTTTAAGAGGAGTCAGAGTTGTGGTTAAGGGCCCTGCTCTGGAGCCAGACTGCCTAAGTCTGGGTTCTGGTGCCATCCGTTACTAGCTGTACAACCCGGAATATACAAGGCATGCATGAACCAATATACATTCACATTCCCATTGTTCAGTTAGGATGATGATCTGTAAAGTGTTCAGAGCAGGGCTGGGCACACAGCAAGTTCTCAGTTAACATCAGCTCTCAGTATGAAGCAGGAGATGGTTGCCTTAGGGCCACCTTACACCCTATTTTCTATTGTGTCACCCTGAATCATGGGTCTGTATTGGCTTGGCTGGGCAGAGATACCAAGAGCCCAGCATAGTGGCTGTGTGGTACATGATAAACTGATACTGATGTTGACTATGAACATAGACATCCCAATTGTGTCCCATAAAGACCCGGCAGCAGTGTGTTAGGGATCCCCAATTGTCTTAGTTCAAGCTGCTCTAACAAAATACCAAAACCTGGGTGGCTTGTACTAGTAAAGGCCATCATGCATGTAAAAGCATCCTATATAATAAAAGCCTAATATGCTAAGTGTCCGGTCGTCCGCTGACTGGTTGACTGTTCAACAATCAAAGCATAATATGCTAATGATATGCTAAGGCTGCTCAACAGCTCACTATGATGTGCACTGACCACCAGGGGGCAGACGCTTCACCTGGTAAGTTAGCTTGCTGCTGGGGTCCGGCCAATCAGGACTGGGTGAGATGGGCCCGGCATGCTGTGGAGCCCTCCTGCGGTTCCTCCCCAGCCCCAATAGTGCACTGGTGGGGTCCCTTGGTCTGGCCTGTGTCCTCTTGCAATCTGGGACCCTCAGGGGATGTTAGAGAGCTGGTTTCAGCCCAATCCCACAGGCCATTTCCCTCAGGAGGGCACCAGATGCAGGGCTCATGGTTGGCGAGTGCCTCTCCCCATCGGGACTGATTGGGCACAAGCCCATGGCAGGTGCAGTGAGGCAAAAATGAGTGGGAGTGGCAGGTAGGAGCTGCAAGTGGTGCTGGACTGTGGATTTTGGCCCGATCTCCACAGGCCACTCAGAGGGACCCCACCTGTGCAAGAATTAGTGCACCGGGCCTCTAGTGTAGCATAATATCTGGCAAACAGAAACGCTGAATTAATGTTGGATATTAGCATTGTGATAGTCCTTAAAATGCTTACTGTTGAAAATCAGTGGTGTGATGGTTTCAGGCAATGAGGGGCCATTATTCAGACCATTGTACCTTGGCATCACCAGGGGAGACTTGTCAAAAGCTTACTGGTTCCCAGCTTCAGGGTTTCTGATTTAATGGATCTGGGAAGGGGCCTGGAATTTGCATTTCTAACAGATATCAGGTTACAGTGCTGCTTGTCTGGGGATCACACTTTGAGAACCACTGATTGAGACTGTATCCGCCCTTAGCTAGAACACGCCTGTCAGATTGCTTTCAACAGGAGCACACAGAGTGGGCATTTTCACCTTGGCCTTGAGCACTGAGCTGAGTCAGACTACCGAGCTCTGCATCAATGGCAGAAGCTCTAACACTATAGAAAACCAAATGCCTACTCCTAACCTTTGGGGAAGGAAAGATGGGGCCCCCAATTCTACTCTTTCTCCCACTGACAGCCATGTTCCTGGGTAGGAAAGTTTGCCCAGTTTTGCCTAGACTTCAAAGGAAGGTCTGTTTGCCAAATGTCTTGATGTACTGAGCAGTCACCGTGTGTCAGGGGCCCCTGGAGTTGCTGTGACATCCAGGCGATTGTCTTACCTTGGTGGAGACTGGTACTAGGGTTTCTATGCTGCCCTGAGTCCTGGGAGAACCCCATGGGCAGCAGGAGAAAAGACTCTGTGCTCTGCTTATGCAACCTTTGCAAGGCAGCTGCAATCGCTCAGATCCACAGGCACGTCTGAGCTGCATTTGAAGCACTTCAGGGGGCTCACAGACAAATATGTTTGGAATGACTGTGAGGAAAGGCCCAGCTGGAGGGTGCAGGATTGCAGAGCGGTTCCCGGTGTCTGCTGTGCCCGCTTGCATCATTCAGCCCTGGGACAGGGCTGGGCAGGAGGAGGCAGTTGATTTCCTTGTGGGGTTGGCCCTCACCGGATTTAACCACTCTGTCTGATGGGCGATCTGGAGTGGTCTGCACCATCAGTGTTTGTTCAGTCAATGTCTGTGAGTCATCTTCTGACACCACCCAGGACTGGATCTTTTGCTGGTGCTTCTTTTGACACATGTATAGGCATCAACTATCTGAGGTGGCCGAGGGACCTGTGCAGTCAACACAGGCCCCACGCTCAGAGGGTCCACCCTAGCTTCATGTTCTGTGGTGCCTGTCTTGAAACTCAGAGTCATTTTTGAATGGGCCCTGAGTTGCCCTGAGCCCTGAAAATTACATAGCTGGTCCTGGGGAGCAGTCACAACCAGAAAGTGAGAATAAAGGCATCAGAGAAGGAATAGGTTTTGATGATGGCTGCTCTATCAAGCGAGCTGTCAACCTTGCTCTCCTGAAAGCCGGGGATGGCCAGTGAGGAAGGAGTGCTAAAGTTCTCTAACCACATGTCAATCCACTCAACTGCTGGCTTCTTAGAGACTTTTCAAAATGAAGTTTTGTTCAGTGTGAAGATTAGCATGATGAGTAGAATCAGGGAGATTTTTTTTCCCCTTAAGGATCTCATTTCTCAGTCCCTGAGGGAAATCTGGTCAGTCTGAGTCAATACAGTACCATGGAATTTACAATGAGACCCAGGTCTGGTCCTACAGTAGGAGCATAGCTTTTCCAGAGCACTGGCCCTACCTTCGACCTCTGTGATCCCCACCCCACACTTGGCATATGGTAGGTGGCATCAGTGTTTATTTATTGTTGACCTAGATGGTCCTGATTGTGAACACAGATTGCATCTTTATTTCCTCTGGATTCCCGTGGAGCTAGGGCCACCTCACACCCAGAAAGCTCCCTCCTCATGAAATGGCAACTGCTTACTCTCTAAATTGTTTTCTTTCAATATGGGCAGGGAGTCAACCCCAAACAAACCAAACCCATCCCCAAAGATAATTATAGCCCCTAACTGTATTGGTTAGCTGTTACTACTGTTACTACAACAATGCTGTGGAACAAACCAGGGATTTAGAACAACAATCACTTTTTCTCATGAACCTGTCAGCAAGCTGGCTGGTCTGGGTTTGGCTTGTCTGGGAGGCTCTGCTTCAAGTTGTGGGTCCAGCTGGATGAGCCTGGGGAGCTCTTCTCCAAATGTGTTCACTTTTGGCTCAGGATGAAAGGCAGCAACTACTCAGGTGAAGCTCATCTCACAGCTTTGGCAGATGTGCAAGAGGGCAAATGGAGATACTGAAGGTCTTTTAAGGCTCAGATTGAGGACTATATGCTGTTACATCTGCTCACATCCCATTGGCCAAAGCAAAATACATGGCCAAACAGTCAAGAAGCAAGGAAGTCCTGGCCAGTGTAACTCAGTTGGTGTTGCCCCGTGCATGGAAAGGTTGCCAATTCAATTTCTGGTCAGGGCACATGTCTGGGTTATGGGCTTGATCTCTGGCAGGGGGTGTGCAGGAGGTAGCTGATCAATGTTTCACTCTCACATTGATGTTTCTCTCCCTCTCCTTCTCCCTTCCTCACTCTCTAAAAGTCAATTATATATACACTGAATGGCCAGATTATGACTGGCCAGATTATTATGACCAGCCAGATTATTATGACCACCCCATCAGTACAATGAAGTGAATTAGTTATGCAAATAATAATAATAAAACCTTGAGAGTATTTGCTTAGGAAGTTTTCAATATCTAGTATTTTTGGAAGTGTCAGTGAACTACTGATGGAGTGGTCATAATAATCTGGATGGTCATAATAATCTGGCCACTCAGTGTATACTAAAGAGGTAAGGAAGTGTTCTCTGCCAATATGAGATTAAGGCAAAAATGTGACTCTAGAGGTAAAAAACAGGCTGATAATTAAAGTTAGCACACCACCCTGTTATCCAAAAGACTTGATCTGTACCCTAGCCATAATGTGGGGCCATTGTTTCTTGTTCATGTAGCATCAACAAGATGTCAACCAAACAGGTGCTGAGCAAATATGAAATGGAATCATGCACCCCATAGTCTAAAATTCTCAGATTTTACCATGTAAGCCAGTTCATTAAAAATTTCCTAGAGAATATACGAAAATGCAGGCATGCTATTGATAGCAAGCATGACAAGGAGGTTTGGGTTCCGGGAATCTGCATTTTATAAGCATCTCAGGTGACACAGGGTCCATGTTTAAGGTTAAACTGTCTTAGTCTTTAACGCACCATGAGGTCAATCAACACGAAGGAAGCTAGCAAATTTGGGCAGACCTGGTGAAATTCTTAGTGATGGGTATTTAGTAAACTTCTACACAAGTTAATTATTGTTCTGATCTCCCCCAGCTTCTTAATTTCTGCATAAAGTGAGATTGTGGCCATGTCAGTGACCACCAGGTTTGCAAGTAGCTTCTGGTTTCTGTATACTCACTTAGCACCCACATCTTAGTGTCATTTTTGGAGTCTAAAAATAAGCCTCTTGTGATTGTGCATAAGTATAAAAGGTATCAATCTTTTTTTAAATATAATTTAGCAGCAAAAGTTCTTTTTCTACTTCACTCAGATTTTTTCTAATAATCACACCTCCCCTTCTCAATCATTGGGGCTACATCACAGCTGACCCCAAACCCATAGGCTACACATGGCTCCAGGGAAGGCACATATAGTCGCAATGATCGTTGAGAAGAGCCATGAGTCCCGTCTGGACCAGTCTTCTGTCTGCAGTTTGTTAGGCTGTTAGAAAAAATGGCTGGAGCTGCTGGTGCTCATCTTTGCCATAATAGCTAAAGCCTGCCTGAGAGGGAAGCTAGTAGGACGGGAAGCTGAACAAAGGATTTTGGCAATAACTCTGAGCACCTATATCCAACTGTGCCTGAAGATGTATCCCCTGGACCTTTCCATCATGGGAGCCAATGCATGGTTTGAGTTTGGGTTTTAGTAACTGAAAGAGTCCTGACTAATATGTTATGGTCTGATAATGAGACCAATGGGACCAAAAGCAAATGAAAATGTTCAGAGCTTAGCAAGCCCAGAATTCACTGAGTAGACTCACTCACTCACTCACTCACTTACTCACTCACTCACTCACTCACTCACTCACTCACACAGCTTATTTTGGTAACCAGACCAGGCTTGGCAATTAATCTGCATTAGTAGTTATTGAGGCATATATAAAACCAAAATCAATGGATTTAAAATGAATACAGCTATTACTACATCTGGGTATTCTAAGCATGGCCTAATCCCATGATTTAAAATTATTTCCTCCTACTTATATCTCCCACACAGCTACATTTTCTATCTCCCAACTCCCACTAGTAACATTTTCCGTGACTTCTTCCCAGGTCTTGCATAGAAGGGTCTCTCTGAAATCATTTCTTTCTTCTGTTTGGCTATGATAAAAATTCAGAAGCCTAGCATTGGACAGCAGGAAATAATGCATCACTTTGAACATGTTGTCTTTTAATTCTAAATATGACGATATGGCTAGGTGGGATGGTTTCAAAGAGGCAGGATGCTACCTTAAACATTTACAAAGCTGTGGTTAAAACAGTCTCCTTAAACTACCTTTTCAACCCACAGAGCTTACATAAATATTTGGCTGCTGGTGACAGGCCTAATAAATTTGTTTAGAATGTTGTAGTAATATTTACTTATAAGTAAAGGCATAAGCCCACTTTGGCCAATAATCTTAAGAAGGAGAGATGCTACTTTTTAACACCTTGCATAAATATTTGCAAGACCTATAAATCCGAGATAACCCTGCCTCTTTCCTACAGCTATTTACTGCTTCCTACCATGTTCCACCCAAATGCCCCTTTTAAATGTCTCTTGGTTCGGTTGCAAAAGCTTGACATTTACTTGAGAGGTATTGGAAGACGTCAACTGATTCTGGGCTATAATGGAGGGATTCTTAGATTTCCGAATGGCCCAAAGTTCTGCAAGGTAATCTTTGGCGGGAGTAAGAGCAGAATTTCGTTTGCCTCTGAAGCTTGTGAAATCAGAACATGAACTCTTGGGGATTAAATTTTATTATTATGTGTGGCCAGGAACTAAAGGGTGCACTCCTTGTTTGACCTTCCACATTATAGGGATTATAGAAAGTGCTTGAAACAAAAGTAGAAAGGATGGTGACTCTTCAGGACACTGTTTTCTCTGGAGAAATTAAGGTGGTAACCTAAGTGTTTTGAACAAGGCTGTTGTGAAAACTGGGAAGGATACTGGTGTTTATACAACAGAATGAGATGCCATCTGACTTATGTCTGGCTCTCCTGAAGAGGTGATTCCCCCAGGGGAAAGGCACCAGCAGTGGCAAACATTGCTTTATGGAGGTCAGACAACAAAATGCACTCCTGATTGCCCAATGCATCCCAATACTGCTTTTTTTTTTTTTTTTTTTTTTTAGTGGTTGAGTTTTTCAAAAATTTTAAGAAGTATTTCCTGTTGACTACATGGCAGAGAAAAACAAATGCCAGAGAATTCCAAAGTATTGCACTTGCATATGATAGTCCTGTTATCAGGTAATTTCCAGCAAGTGTTTACTAAGCAAGTGGTCACAATTTACAAAAAGACAGTGGTTGGCTTATAAAAATAGTATTTCAAGCCATCATGTAAAAATTGCTTTTTGTCCAGACTTATAATGAAGCCCCCTGGTCTGAACATTCCTGAGGAAGGAGCACAAAAGAACTTTTTTGGTATTTACATTATCTAAAGGTCGAAGGAAAGACTATGATAACGACTTTGATGTTCTGAGGAGGACGGGAGATGATTTTGGTAGTTGTCCCTTTTTAGTATGTGAATTTATACTAGATGCTCCATTTAAAACAGACCCTATTCTAAACCATTTGGCATTAAGTGGGGCCATACAGAAAGCCCTCATTTCCTCTCTGGTAGTAGCTGGTGTGAAATCAGCCTCTTAGGCATGGCGGGGCTGCTGTGCTTGCCTGCTGATGCACCTCCACCCACCAATGCCATCTGTCAGAAGTAACTCTAATAAGGGAAGTCCTCACCAGTGACGACGTCTGGGTCACAGCATTTTCTTCTGCCTCTGGGAATGATGGATGCTAACAGGACTTTCTTGATGGGTTTCATTTCTTCCTGGGAGAATTAGGAAAGGCTTCAAGGAATATCCAAAGAGTAGACTAGTCAGGGTGAGCTAGGTGCTGTAACAAGCATCCCCAGTCATGACACTAGGCTCTGGAGACACAATAAAGACAGAACAAAGTCTTTGCTCTCACAGAGTTTCCATCTGAGTGTAGCTTTCAGGGTTACAACGAGTGTCTAAAGTGAATATTTCTTTCCATCAGATATTGACTCTGGACCTTTTCTATCCATAAGGAATGGACCTAGATGCATGGATGCTGTTTGTAGGGAAAAATGGAAACGGAAGCAAAGAACTCAAGCAGTTGAGTGTTTCCTATTAACTAGAAGAAACAGTTTTCAGGCCCTTTCACCTAACCCTCCTTCAAACATTTCAGCCTTGCTTGTGGTTTTCAATCCAGGCTGCACATTAAAATCACTGGGGAGCTTTAAAAAATCCTGGAGGCTTTGACTTTGTTGGTCTGAGAGTAGGTGCTAGAAATGAGGTGGGCTTCTTTTTGTTTCTTTAACTTTCCAGGTGAGTCTGAGGGGCAGCAATCATTGATAATCATGGAGTTAGCATCCTTCTTGGGTTGTCGGCAGTAGAGACGCCAGTTTTTATTATAATGGTGCAAAGATGTTAGGGAGTTGGAAATATCATTTTGAAGATTTTAGACTATAGGCCTTTCTCTCTATATGTGTAAACCCGCATTAAGCATCTTCTATGTGTCACACATGTGATGGAAGGCGATGGAGAATCAAAATAAGCTACAATCTCATTCCTGACCTCTGGTTGCTCACAGTACACTCGGAAGAAGTAATCCAAATGGACTATAATTACTGTCTAAGGAGAGAGAGAAAGCATGAGAACAAAACTATTTTTATCTTCTTTGTTCACTGATGTGTCCACAGTACCTAGACCGTGATTGACACAAAGTGGTGCTCAATAACTATTTGTTGAATGAATAAATTTGAACAGTATGGATGATTTGACAAAGGGTTGATACCTTTATTAAGTACTTTGTAAACATAGGCAAGAAACAGATCAAGAGTTAAAAACAGAGAACTATATAAGGACTCAAACAGATAATTAACAAAATTGAAAATTTGATTAAATAATTACATGGAGGAAAATCTAACTTAATTAGTAATCAAATGAAAGTAAATTAAAATCTAAATAACCTTAATTTTTAAAGATTGAATTAAAAGATAGTATAAATAACCAAGAGAAAGTTCAGTAATTTGAGCATTCTTACACTTTGCTCTTGGCACTGTAAACCAGCACAACTCTTTTTTAGAAAGCGATTTGGAAATAACATAAAGCCCATAAAAATACTCACACCAGTAAACTCACTTCTGGGAATCTATCCTAGGAAAATGAACCAAAATGAAATGCAATATTTATATACTCATTACGAAGAAGCAATGTGGAAAAACGCTTATGCTATTATTATGTGAAGAGAAAAAGTGAGATACAAAATTATATGTATCCTCGACTTAAAATAATTTTTTGGAATGAGACAGGGATAAAGAGAACATTTTAGAAATACTGTATGCTTTGAAAACATATGCATATTAAAGAGAGAAGGGAATTTTGCAAAAATTATAAAAGTTATAGTTAAAGTGATAGGCTTATGAGTGGTTTAAAATGCAGTTGATATTCTGTGATGTTATTCTATTTATTCTGTCATTAAAAGTTATTTTAAAGTTTTTGTTAAAAAGCAACAACACGAAGTGCTATGAAAATAACAGGAAAGAAGTGATTAGCTCCTTCTCGGAGAGTCAAGGGCCACTCATAGAAATGTGTACTCAGCTGCTGTTCAGGAATAAATGTATTAGTCAGGCTAGGGTAATGCTAGAGCCAACAAGCCCATTTCAGAGACTTTTATACAGTAACAGATTTCTTTCTCGCTTTGAATTGAGTATTGGGCATCCTGTGACCCAGGATCTTTTCATATTATGTTGCCACAGTCCATGGGGCCTTGCAGTCTTCCTCGCCCAACCATCAGATGATGGGGGAGAACATGGGGAATCCCACAGGGCATTCTATCCACCCAGATACCATTGGCCGGACTAGACATAGGACCCCACTGAGACTGGAGAATGCACCCTTCCAGTGTCCAAGAGAAAATACACAAAGTATTAAGTGAAAGAAACTAATGTGAAAAGTTATATATACATGATTAGAAATATGTGACATTCAGGAAAAGGTAAAACTATGGAGACAGTAGGAAGACCAGTGGTTGCCAAGGGTTGGAAGAGAGGGGCAAATAGGTGCAGTGCAGAGAATTTTGGGACAGCAAAACTACTCTGTCTGTGACTGTAGGTGGATACATGTCATACGTTTGTCCAAATGCACAGAATGTACAACACTACAAATGAACCCTAATGTGTGCTATGAACTTTGAGTGACCGTGATGTGTCAATGTAGGTTCATTCGTTTTAACAAATGCACCACTCTGGTGGGGGGGGGTATTGATAATGGGGGCATATGTGGGGAGAAGGGGGTGTATGTGAACTCTGTGTTTTCTGCTAAACTTCGCTCTGAGCCTAAAACGGCTCTTAAAAAAGGCCTAGCAAGGAACTTGGGTTCTCTCAAGACCTGAATGAGAGCTCATCGGACAGCATGGGTGACTCACCTTGAGTCAAGCACTTCAAAGAGGAATGAATATTCTGGGGTCTCTTCATTGGCTTAGCCTCTGCCCTAAGTAATATACAGAATACATCCTTGAAAGCTGGAAAGGAAGGTCTAGATTTAAAAACACACACAATCATCTTTTAGTTTTCCTCTCTGAAATGTCAGACTCATGATTGCAAGCCTCATGGTGGAGACTACCTCTCAAGCAGATTTTTGCTACCTTTTTTTCCCCCTTGAGGATAAAAACCGAGGCTGATATTCAGACCACTAAATGAATAATATTTCCGGACTCAAATGTGAAACTAAGGAGTCATTGAACCAGCATTTCTTCTGCAATGTTGGTTCTGGACAGCTGAGAACGCTGCCCTTTGGGTAGTGTTCATTGGAAGGAAGCAGGTCATTTCACAGCCCAGCTCTTAAGGACACCCCACGGAGGGAACACGGCTGCCCGGGCATGAGAGTCACAAAGGAGGCCGTGTTTCCCTGAAGAGTATCATTTCCGTGGCTGGTGGGCAGCCCCACAGGTTCATTCTGTGCTCACAGAACTTAAGTGTTTGGTCTCCAGAAGTGACGTCATACCCACCTAACTTTCGGTAAATCATGTGTTTGGTTAGATTGGTTGCATTTCAAGACTAAGAGGGAAATTGGAGGATAAAGTCAGTTCCTTTTGATCACACCCTGATGCACATAGACAGAAATCAAATAGAAAACCAGCTGTCATCAAGTAGTGAAAATATTGGGATAAGAAATAACCTTGAGGCCTCACAGTGAAATTCTTCAGGGATGGGTCAGCTGTAGTCAGCCGCTAGGCTCTGTTAAGCGCCTGCTGAGCTCTTCCCTCTCGTGCTCTCTTCTAAGTATTTCTATCTTCAGGAAGGTCGACTTGAGGCCAAAGAGTCTCCAAAAGCACCTGAATGCTTGAGAAGAGCCTGCCCTCGCATGGCCCGAGTGGCCCCAAACAGCCCCACACACTCAGGGACTGATGTGCTTGTAACTCAAGGCCACCCTAACCTGATAATTTGACATACACACACACATACACACACACACACAGACTTCCTCATCTTATTCTTTAAGGTTGAAAAGCTTTAGATGTTTCAGACATGTTTCAGAAGTAGAAGTTTCATAATAGAGGTGGAGTGAGGAAGTGATTTAATAAAAAACCCTTTAAGAAGTTACTAATAGTAAATAATAAATGAATAATATCATTCATTTAATGATAAGCCTTATCAGGGCCAGCCACGGCACTGGGTGTAGGGGCCAATCAGAGATGACTCAGACATAGATCACACCCAGACTCCAGGCCCAGGCACACTATGGGCCTGACTCCCAAGCTAACAGGTATGTGACGCAGACAGTGGTGAACACGATGAAAAAGGCTGGAATGACAAACAGCAGGGCTTGGAGGAGTGAAGGTGACCTACAGCTGAGGGCATGGAGGAGGTAATAGTAGTAATGCTAGAAGTCACCTCTTTCCTTTGTTCAGGAGGGCAGTATGGCATCTGCAGACAGAGAGATGGGGGTGCACAACATCCTCGGTGTCGTTTGCTCACTAGCTCCAGTGAGTGTGAGGGGAAGAGGCTGGACAGGGGTCTGGGAGACAGGAGGAAAGTCAGGCCTAGCCCACAAGGGGTTGGCCTTGAGTGGGCACTGAGGTAGGTAATGGAGGCAAGGGGTCTGCCTTACCTCCAAGGGAAAAAAAAATTGATGAACAAAGGGAGATGAGAAGAGTGGTGAATAGGTAGACTCTGGTTGGAAGAAGAAAATTTTAATTTTTTTTCTTTATTTTCTTTTTTTAAAAATATACTTTATTGATTTTTTACAGAGAGGAAGGGAGAGGGATAGAGAGTTAGAAACATTGATCAGCTGCCTCCTGCACACTCCCCACTGGTGATGTGCCCGCAACCAGTCTACATGCCCTTGACCGGAATTAAACCTGGGACCCTTGAGTCTGCAGGCCGACACTCTATCCACTGAGCCAAACCAGCTAGGGCTTTATTTTCTTTTAAGTTAGAAGAATTCATAGGCATCGACTAAGCAGAAGAACCAAGGGGAAAAGGAGGGACTGAAAACTAGGGCAGAGAGGTGAGAGGGGATGGAGAGCAGGGCACTCAGCCTCTGGCACAAGAATGCTCACTGCCTTCTCTCCCCGACCAGGATGTGGCCTCACTCCGCTGAGTCCAGGTCAGGCCCGGGAGAGCCTGATGCTTGTAAACAGTCCGGCAAATGCAAGAGCATGGACTGTTAGTGTAAGCTCTTCCTGGGGCCGGGAGCCCAAGACTGAAAGGACAGTGGCCGAGCAAGGCGTGGGCTGTTTTCCGAGCTCCGGCTGAGCCCCATCTGCAGAGGGCTGCCGGCAGCTGTGCCTGTGAGGGAACCCAGGAGCAAGGAGAAACCCCACCGAGATAGGTTACACCTGCTCCTGCCTGGCGTGACCACTTATGCTCCGTATCTTGGCTACACAAACAGGAGTGTAGCATGAATATGCGCATACAGCATGTGCAGATGTGTGAGGGCTCCTCAGCTGAACCAGTGCACTAAGGCACTGTGACGGCATTATGGGAGAGAGGTGGGCACGAGAGGATGAGGTGCTGGGAACTTACGGGATATGAGATGCATGAGAGGCACCCTTGGTCTTCAAAACATGTACAGCCTAAAACATGTACAGCTCAAAATGTGTACAGCCTGATGAGGGCCCAAAAGATGGAGACATGAGACGACTCAAGGCCAAGTGGGTGGTACAGAAAAGAGGCACTGAGAACTGATGAGGTAGGGAGACAGACAGGGTCAGGGGAGGGAGGAGACGGGAGGGAGAGAACTGTCAGCAAGGGCAGTCTCAGAAGGAAGGCATCATGTGCAAGGACCCTTTACCTGGGTCTCAGAGGATAAAGCTTAATTTAGGATCCCCAGAGAGAAGGGAGAGAACTAAAAAAAAAAAAAGAACTAGAAGGTGCAGAGCCATGAAGGTGGGGAGGTGGACAGAATGTTTAGGAGCAGAGAAGCTGAGAGTAGTGTGTCCCAGGAAGTCCACTTACCATCACATCTGTCAATCAGTGTGAGTACACACACTCACACTCACACACATGCACACGCACACACCTTCCCTGACTTACTGTGGTTTGACTTACAATATTTTTTACTTTATGATATTGCAAAAGTGATACACATTCAGTAGAAACTGCACTTTGAACTTAGGTCTTTTCCCTGGCTGGCGATATGCGTATGATGTGTTCTTGGGATGCTGGGCAGCCACAGTGAGCCACAGCCCCCAGTCAGCCACATGATTATGAAAATAAACAACTGAAACTCTACAGTGTAGTGTTAAATGCATTTTCAATTTATGATATTTTCAACTTATGATGGGTTTATTGTGGCATAACCCCATCTTGAGTCAAGAAGGGTGTGTGTGCGTGTGTGTGTGGCTGTCAGCTGAGTAGAAGGTGGGAAGATTAAGACAATATTTTTTAAAGAGTGGTAAAATATAACACAGAGCTGCCAAGTCGGTACTGCACATCTAGTTAATGTAGCAAAAAGAGAGATGACGCAGCCCTGAGGCCATGCTCACAGTCACTGTGTATAGTCACCCAACTCCTCCCTTCAAGCCTCTCCCAGATCCCACAGCAGCCTGACCATGTGGGGTCCAGGCAAGCATATCTGATTCAAATCCTGGCTGTCCCACTCTCTAGTCATGTGACCCTTGGAAAATTACTTGACCTCCCTGAGCCTCAGTTTTTCCATGTGTAAATGGGAGTTTGTACTTTAATAATGCCAACCTCAGATGACTGTTTTAAGGAGTAATGAACCTGGAATGAACCAAGCCAGGGCCTGGTACATGGTGAGCACTCAACAAATGTTGCTACATTTATTATTATGACAAGTTGGAGAAGGTGACAGTGATCTCTGCCTCTGCACCTGAGTGCTAAAACTTGCATGACTTATAAGGCCTATATAATAGGAAGCCCTACTTGCCCACCCAATACCCATTTTTCCCCTCTTTCTTACTAAGTGACCCTTCATTTTATTCAATATAGCAGTGTGCCCAGCTTAAACACACACACACACACACACACACACACACACACACACACACACACCTATTTTTCCTAGTTTCCCTTGTAGCTAGGGGTTATCTTGTTCTGGCCAATGAGATGTAAGCACTGGGTGCACCCTCTATGAAACTCTTTAAGTGAGTCAACTCAGACAGCACACACCACTTTTCGCTTCCTACTCTTCCTCCTTTTTCCTGAATGAAATATAGGTGTGATGGATGAAGCTTCAGAAGTCAGGTTGAACCATGTGGTGATCTTAAATGAAGATCATGGAAGCCTTGAACGAGGGCCAGATGGAGAGACAAGGAGTGGAAGGACAGGGGGTGGTGGGGTCTGAGATGTTGATGGAACAGAATAAGTAGTCTTAGGCTGCCTGTCTTAACTTTTCATCCTATATAATAAAAGGCTAATATGCAAATCAGCTGAACAGCCGAACAACTGGTCTCTATGATGCACACTGACCACCAAGGGGCAGACGCTCAACACAGGAGCTGCACCCTGGTGGTTGGCACGCTCCCACAGGGGGTGTGCTGCTCAGTAGGACATCCCCCAAGGGCTCCCAGACTGCCAGAGGGCGCAGGCTGGGCTTAGGGATGCCTCCCCCAGCCCAGTGCACAAATGTCATGCACTGTGCCTCTAGTTACATGATAAACATGAACAACTACACTGTTTAGTCACTATATCTATGATACTCACCACTAATCACAAATTAGAAATAATGCATTTCTTCTTCACCAAAAATGTAATCAAGGGCTGGGGCTGGCTGGATTGATGCCAGAATCCCTGGGGAGGTGACTGGTTCCTTCCATGTCCTGGTGTCTGTCTCTCTCTCTCTCTCTCTCTCTCTCTCTCTCTCTCTCTCTCTCTCTCTCTTACCTGCAGTGGGCTGAATGGTTCACCCAAAAAAGATAAGTTCATGTCCTAATCTCAAATACCTCTGAATCTGACTTATTTAGAAAAAGAGGTCTTTGCAGATATAATTAAGTTAAGGATTTTAAGAGGAGAAGATCATCCTAGATTACCTGTGTGGGTCCTAAGCCCAGTAACAAGTGTCCTTATGAGAGACACATAGAGGAGAAGGCAGACAGAAGAGGAGGAGGTAATGTGACCACAAAGGCAGGGACTGGAGTGATGCAGCCATGAGTCAAGGGAACCTGGTAGCCACCAGAAGCTGCGAGAGGCAAGAACAGATTGTTCCCTGAGGCCTCCTTGGGCAGTGTGGTCCTGATGCTTTGATTTTGGGCTTCTTTGTTTCTCTCTAAAACTGTGAGAGAAGGTATTTCTGCTGTTTTAAGCCATCAAACTTGTGGTAATTTCTTAGGGCAGCCACAGGAAAATAACACATAGCTACTGGCATACCGCATTCCAGGCTTGTGTTGTGCATGAACCCTTTGCAACTCTTCAATAAATTCTTCTTGCACAAAATGGGCATGTTCTCACAGTAGAGACTTGCAGATCAGGCTGCTCTCCTTCCCTCCAGGAGGAAGAAGCAGGCCTAAAACATTGACATTCTCCGCATATTCCCCTTCACAAACTCTGTAAACAGCTGTATTCCAGTGGCAGCTGTAACACTACCATCCACAGAAGAGTAAAACCATTTGTGACCATCTGGAGCACACAGCCAGATCCCCTTTGCTCTGAAATGTCTCTGAGTTTAGAAATCTAAACACATATTCCAGTTTGTCAAGCTTCCTGAAGGAGTGGGATATATTACATGGTTGCATAGTACAGCGGAATGGCTGTGCTGCCTGCGCCTCCCTCCGCCCCCACATTGGGACCACTGTTAGGAGCGGAAGTAGGCTGGAGAAGACTGGGGACTGAAGATGGGAAACAGAGGGGCAGAGAAGCATGGGTAAGCACGCTCACAAATCAGGAACCTCCCAATGGACAGTGGAAAGAAAGCCTGTCGCACTGCCTTTGTCAGAACTGGAAAAATATAATACATGGGGTGGTGGTTGCATGTTGGTGTCAGGCATGATTTAAGTCCAAGTTCTTCCTCTAACCAGCTGCGTACCCTGGACCAGTTTAATCTGCAAGATCTGTTTTACTTATCCACAAAATGAGGCCAATAACTACACCTACCTCTTAGAGTTGTTGTGGGGATTAAACAGGATAAACATGTGAAAATGTTTTGGGCAGTACCTCGTGCAAAGTGTGTATGGATTATTAACTAGTGTTTAATTTTCATCAGAATTGATGATAATAAGGGCACTAAGTTTTTCCCATTCACAGAAGTCTATCAATAATACATCCATTTCCTGTGGACACATTGGTTAATCCCAAACTTTCAAGAACTTCTCTTTGTATTTTCATTGTTGTTTTTAAACAGAGCTGGCCCAAGCCTCATACCACAAAATTCCTCCATCCCCTCCCTCATGCCTACAATTCCACTGCTAAGAGCTTTATTTCCCTAGAATCCAGAGGGATCAGCAAACTATCTATAGAGGGCTGCAGAGTAAATATATCAGGCTTGGTAGGCTACATGTGGTCTCTGTCACATGTTCTTTTTTATATTTTTAACTTGAGTAGGTTATGTTGGCCAGATTTGATCCAAGGGCATAGTTTGCTGACTGATGTTAGATGAAGGTTTAAAGCAGGGGTCCTCAAACTACGGCCCGCGGGCCATATGCAAATACAAATATTGTATTTGTTCCCATTTTGTTTTTTTACTTCAAAATAAGATATGTGCAGTATGCATAGGAATTTGTTCATAGTTTTTTTTTAAACTATAGTCTGGCCCTTCAACAGTCTGAGGGACAGTGAACTGGCCCCCTGTTTAGAAAGTTTGAGGACCCCTGGTTTAAAGAGACTCATAGTTTTCCTGATTATATTGCCCATCTGCATAAAGAAGCTTTGGGAAATAGTAAAGAGAATGGAATTTTCTGTGTCCTTTCCCCTCCCCCCCCCCCCGCCCCCTGAGGGGATAGCAATGGTGGCCACAGAGGGAAAGGACCGATTGAAAAGATTAACTGGACGAAGGACATAAAGCCGACCTTGAAGACTGAGTCTGATCCCTGCATGCCGGATTCTGCCCAAGGCCAGGCTGCTTCAGAGTCTTCAGCCATTAGTGAAGAACAGGTGAGAGCCAGGCTAACATCTGTGCTTCAATATGGCTTTCATCCTACTACTCAAAAATACTGTCATTTTTCAGCAATTCAACCCAGCAAGATGCTCAGAAGATAAAATGCTAAAATCCAATTTCATAAATAATTTACTCCTGTTGATAGGTTCTCCTCATCCCATAACCTTTCATTCCAAGCAGCAGAAGACAGGGCTATGGTTTTAACCCTGACAACAACAAAGAAACCCCTGGGTGATAGAATGAGATCATGAATGAGAACCTCAGGGCCAGGAAACTCACATCTGCATTTGGTAGAAAACTGGCTTGTGAAGATACTGGCCACTGGGCCAGATTCTAACGGATACAACTTCACAGAGCAGAAAGGAAGGATGCTGAAGATTAATTAAATTGAGCCTGGAAGGAATGTAGGCTACTCTTTGATCAAAAGAGAAAATGGTGATAGATTTTTTTCTTTATCCAAAATTGCAAAATGAAAAAAATATTATAAACATGCTCAACAAAATTTGAAATGACAATTCCTAATGATTTCCACCAAGATATAATAAATCTCAAGGGACTTTGTTTTCCACTAAAAATTCATTCTTTCTCTGAGTTTCTTTATAACCAATGTATTAATCATGGTGAGAGAGAGAGAGAGAGAGAGAGAGAGAGAGAGAGAGAGAGAGAGAGAGAGAGAGAATTTTAAGGGATCAGCAGACACAATTGTAGTGGGCAAGTCTGACATCTATAAAGCAGGCTGCAGGCTAGAAACCCAGGGAAGTGCTCATGTTGCAGCTCAAGTCCAAAGGCAGTCTGCAGGCAAAATTCTCTCTGCCTTTGGAAACCTCATTCTTTCTTAAGGTCTCAACTGACTGGATGAGGCCCATCCACATTATGAGGAGTAATCTGCTTTAATCAAAGTCCACTGACTTAAATTTTCATCTCTGAAAAATACCTTCAACACAATATCTACATTGGTATTTGACCAAATAGCTGGGTACCATGGTCTAGCCAAGTATGTTCAACATAAAGTTAATCAGCACACCTATAATCCAACTGTTTTTCTTTGTACTCTCAAATTAGCCACAGACACTGGATAATATAATTGTGACTGTGCCATCCTTTATCTGGGATGATAAAAGAGAACCATGAATGGCAGATTGTACCCATTAGAAATGAATTTGATGGCAAGTCATTCAAAATTGAAAGAACAATAACTTAAAAGGAAGAATTTATTTTTCTCCCATGTCAAGAAATCCAGCAATGCCATGAGATTCTTGTTCTTTTTCTCCTTTGCTTTGCTGTCTTAAATGTGTTGGGTTTTTCCCACTCATGCTTATTGTCTGTAGTTTCGTGTTACCTGTAGTAGCTCCAGAGATCACATGAACATTCAAGGCATAGAAAAAGCAGGGTGAGAAGAAAGAGTGGTATGGGCTGTGGCTTTTTTCTTTCACCAAGAAAACAAGCTTTCCCAGAAACCTCCTCAGCAGTTTTCCACTTGTTTCATTAGATAGACCGGTCACATGGCCACCTTCAGCTGCAAGGGAGGCTGGGAAAGCAAGTACTTCCTGGGGCTGAGCACATTGCTGTTCCCTAAGGGAACTAGGGTCCTGTTAGCAAGATAAAAGGAGATAGATTATTGAGTGGATAACTTATAGTATCTGCCACAAGGACAGTTTATAATTATTTTTATCTGGATTTAAAAAAAGTGTTCAATTATGCATTTAGTGTATTCATTCAATAAAGACTTCTTTTATATGATAGGTTTACAATATTATGTTTAATATGACAGTGTTCTTTCTCGTAAGAAAATTAAATCTGTAGTGGTTTCCGAGATAAACCACTTATTATGAGCAAAATGTGTAGAAGCATAAAACCCAGTTTCACTCCTGAGGAAGAAGTATGTGGAAAAAGTGAGACAGCTGCAAAGAGAAGGTGATGGTAGAAAAACATTTTAAAGGATGACTAAGAACTGGCCTTGAGGATGGGGATGCTGAGATGGAGCACAAGCAAAGGCCAGTGGTGCCAGAGCTGGTCGTGCGCATCAGTGGGGGTCTGTGCAGGAAAACAGACACCTCTTCCAGTCTTCACAACAGAGGGAGTTTAAAGCAGGGGATTGGCTATATGCTAGAGATGTTAAACTTAACATGGTGAAGCAATGCAGAAACTGGGATCAAGCAGAAAGCCACCCTCATGTCTGCTACAGGGGAAAACGAGGGAGATCATACGCTGAAACCACAGTGGGCATGTTTGGCATGTGTGAGGCTGTAGGAGACATGTAGTGAGCAAGGAGAGAAATGCCCTGTCTCCTCCCTCCTTCCTATCCTCCATTGTCTTACCAGAGCCTCCCACTGGCCTAACCCAACCAGCTGGACATCTGAAACAGCACCGCCTACAAGGGTCAGTATGGTGGCTAAAACCCACAGGGGAAGTGGGAGATTGGATTCTAGGCAAACAGGCTCAAGACCAGTAATGTGTTTGGGAAACTGTGAGTATGACTAATATGCAATAACGATAGCCAATACTTATAGGCATTTATTAAATGCCAGGAAGTATACTAAGAGTTTTATATGCATTAACCTAGTTACTTAGTGTAGGTTAGGTACATAAAAAGGAATGGCAGGAGATGATGTGAAATATGGAATTGAAAGCAAGGCTCACATCACAAAGCACTTGATGTGACTCAGTCCTGAAGACAGTGAGGAAATCAGTGAAAGACAGCAAGCAGAGGAATTGTATCATTCAGTCTGTATTTCTGAAATATCATCCCGTGACTGTGTCTGAAGTTCTAAGCATTGCTAATTAGTCAACGTAAATAATGGACTCTGACTAAGGAGACCTGGGAGTGTGACCAGCTTCTCTTCCTGCCTTCTCTCTCCCTCGGCTCGGAGCAGACAGCCTCACTTCTGAACACTTGTGTCATCTGTTGACATAACTAGGATCTTCGTTTACTTTAGCCCAGCAAAACTGGAGCAGCAGACCTTTTTAAAGCAAAATATTTATTACTGATCTATACAATAGTTACAATAGTTACAGTATTAATATATTACCCACCTCATTAACACACTTCCGGAGGAATCTATATCCTAGCAATGTTTTAGAGATAGTCTTGCTCTATCTGCTAGTCCCTTAAAGCAGATGTGGTCCTTCTGGTTTGGTTTTGAACTTTTAAAATGAATTACTGTCATTTGTCACGGGGTGTGGAGGTGACAGTTGGAGACAGCATCTCAGATTAACTTGAAGTGTTGACACAGTGTTATCACAGAGCCAAGACTTATGGCCCTAGAAGAGACATTTAGAATTTCTCTCTTCCAGCAACCTCTTTTACAGATGAGAAAAGTGAGCCCACACAGATTAAGCTACTAGCCTGAGGACTTGAAAGGAGTTAGTGGAGGTAGCGCTACAGCCCAACTCCCAGCTTCATTGCCAAGTTGCCTAGAGCTAATAAGAAACTTCCATTTTTAGAAATAGTGCTCAAGTGACAAAAATCTCATCTCAGATGACTTGAGCAGAAAATGGGGGTTATTGGCTCAGGAAAGAAGTTCGGGGATCCCAATTTCAGGCACAGGTCAGGGGCTTACTGTAGTAGTCAGGACTCAGCCACTTTCTGATTTTTGGGGTCTGCTTTCCTCTGAGCGGGTTTCATTCAGACAAGGCAAGGTGGCATCCAAAGCCCAGTCTAACAACCTGTCTGCCCAGTATTCCTATTGAAAAGAACATATCTCTTTCCTAATACTATCAGTGAAAACCTAGCTTGGGTCATGTGCTTGTCCTTGAACCAATCACTACAGCAGAAGAGAATGGAAGGCACTGATTGGCCAGGTCTGATTCCTATATCTATATACTGTAGGGTCAGAAGACGGGCTAGCACTTTCATTGTCAAATTATATATTTGGAGAGTGAGGGCAGTAAGACTCCTCGAAGGAAAATCAAAGTTTCAACCCAAGAAAGGGTAAGGCAGGCACAAAACTGAGGAATACTTTAGATACCAAAGCTTATGTCAAATAACGGAGTGGACTTCTAGATAATATTGGTGAGGATTTCCTGTTGGCTATTACCCTGTTGTAGGAAATAATCCCCTTTAGGTAAATGAATTTCTCATGTGCAAAGCATGTGTCCCCACCATGGAATTCAGAGAATCCAATGTTTCTGTGGTAAGATGGTGTTCCTAAGTAGAGGACTCTACCGCCCCACTCCCCACCCCACCCCATGGGAAACAGGGTTCCAGATGAATCTGAGCATTCAGATGAACAAGCAGCATGCCTTTCGGCACCGTTGTGTGTCTGAGGGCTTCACTGGACTTTTCCTGCTCTGTGAAAATGAGCAAGAACAAGCCAACTCTAGTAAGCAAAAAACACACAGGGTTTTATTCCACTATAATTTAAGTCTCACCACTTCTATTCACTGCCTCTCTTCTCTTTGTTCAAAAATGCATGAAGAATATCCATGGAGGTTTGATGAAGCATTGTCTAAAAATCACCACCTCCCCTCAGAGAGCAGAGATAAATGGAGAACTTTGTAAGCATGATTCCAAGCCAGACCCCACCCCCTTTTTTTTAATCTGAAAAAATTTAAGTGTATGCCAAAAACTTTTAAAAAGTTAAAGGACAAATAACAAATTCTGAGGAAATATATAACTTGTACTAAAAAAGCTGATAAAGTATCTTCTGCATAGTAAGGGTTTTGTGAAGAAAAAAGTAAATACCGTAACAGGAAAATAGGCTAAGGGCATAAATAGCAAGTTAATAAAAGAAAAAAATCATATGAATGTAATTCATCTTACTAGTAATTAAAGAAATGCAAATTAAAACAGCAAGGACACGCAACTTTTACACTATCATATTAGCAGAAGAAAATGTTGGCCCTACCCAGAGTTAGCCATGGGTATAACACATGGGAGTGAAGATTGATAAGACTTGGAATTAGGATTGGGAGGGTTGGGGATAGGTATTGGGAAGGTTTCAATATGGCAACAGCCATTCTAAGAAGCCACAACACCTGTACAGCTGTGACTCAACACCTCTAGGAACATATAATAAGGAAATAAGTTAGGACTTTGTGCATGTAATTAAAGATTTAGCTACAGGTTGTTTATAAAAATAAAATCCTGGAAACAATTAAGCTGTCCAATACAGAAGGATTCACTAAATATATTATGACCCATTCACTGTAGGTATTAAGGGGGGGGAGGGATTTATAATAATAACAACATAATATGCTAATTAGACCAGACAGCTGAATGACCTTCTGGATGTCATTCCGATGTCCTGCAACAGCAGGGGGCCAAGGCAGAGGTAGTTAGGGGCGATCAGGCAGGCAGGCGAGCAGTTAGGGGCAATGAGGCAGGCAGGTGAGTGGTTAGGGGTTATCAGGAAGGCAGGCAGAGGTGTTAGGGGCGATCAGGCAGGCAGGCAAAGTGGTTAGGGGCAATGAGGCAGGCAGGTGAATAGTTAGGGGCAATGAGGCGGGCAGGCAGAGTGGTTAGGGGTGATCAGGCAGGCATGCAGAGTTGTTAAGGATGATCAGGCAGGCGAGCAGTTAGGAGCCAGCTGTCCCAGATTTCGAGAGGGTGCAGGCCAGGCTGAGGGATCCCCCCCCCCATCCTCCCATGCACAAATTTCATGCACCGGGCCTCTAGTGTAAATTATAAAAAAGAAGTTAATGTCATCTTCTATTTTATTTTGTACATAAAGGTACACTTAAAAAAATGTTCATATGAATTTCTTCTTTTCTGTACTTCGTAATTTTTCTTAAGTGAACACAAGTGAAAATTATAACATTAGAAAGGAAAGACTGAGAAATGTTAAGCTGCTTAGTTTAGCAGGGACTTTCTGTAAACATCCTGCTCCCTTTTGGGGAAAGCACAAACACTTCTGCCTCGTTTCTGGGGTGTGCCTAGAAATCCCTTGGGAAGACAGAACCGATACACCCCTCTGCCCTGCTCAGAAAGGCTTCTGATTTCGTGGTGGACATCTGTGCCTGGCCCCCTGGGTTTGAGAGGACCTTGGAGCAGTGATAAGCAAGCTTGGCCAGCACAGGAGGCTTTTGATCTTAATGCCCAGAAGCGGCTCTGAGGCTTAGCTAGGGCTCACTCACTATGCCTATGTGAAGAAGGAAAAGGGCCTCGTCACATATACTGGGGCTAGTTTTTCTTTTCTTTTAGAAATATAATGTATCTTGAATTCTCTACTGTGTTTGCACACAGATATTTATCAGCTTTTGTGAAAGAAGGAAAAGGGGAGGGAAGACAAAGGGAATTCAGTTGGCTCGATTTGTCTCCAGATCCTATCTTGTGTGTGTGTGTGTGTGTGTGTGTGTGTGTGTGTGTTCAGTCTGCAGCTTCATATCTCCTTCTGCATTCTAAAACCCTTGATAAGATTCCCTTTTAGTATCTACGCGTTTCAGGGAAAGAGGCTCAGAGCTGGGCAGATGCTTTCATCTCTAACTGATAAAGCTGTGTGTTTATTTAGATTCGGTCATATTGAATCCATTTCAACCATTACATATTATCCTCCACACACAGCCCCCAACCCCACCCCCAACAACTGAAGCTCGCTTCCCCCTCTCCCCAGGCCCACTCCTGGACTTCCAAAGATTGTAAAAGTTTTGGATCAGAGCTCTGGGATGGAATGGTAGGAAAAACAAAAACATTCTTAAAGTCCAGGAGTATACAGAACTGACATCGTTTCCAGTGTCCCTGTGCTCCCCAGTCCCTCACTCTAACCTCCTCCCTTGTTTGATTTCATCTGGTGGTGCTTCATTCTTCAGTGGAGACCCTTCCCTGTTCTCATCATGTCTCATCTGGATGGAATCGCAGCTCTCCTCTCCCACCTGATGGATAATTTCCTGCGTTGCACGTTGCAAGACAATCTGGTGAACACTCCTTCCTCCTGCTGAGCCAAAACGTTTCATAATTCCCCATCCTTCACAGGGGAGCCAGCCCAGAAGCCACAGTGACTCAGAAAAGGATGGATGCTTCCTTTGGTCTTATCTTTTTCCCTTTCGGTTTCTCAGTACATGTCTTGAGCTTTATCAGAGCTTAGTACGTCCTGTGGGTTGAATTTTGCTTCAGAAATCAAGGGGCTGTGTCTTCATGGCCACCCACTTCTCCAGTGACTCTCAGGGACCTCAGAAAGGTCACGGACAGCCCTGCGCTTTCTTCCCCGTCTGTTTATGTTAGGATCTCAGGGAGCCCCATAAGTTTATGGAGTGTTTAGTAATCTCCGAAGGACACTCGTCCCCCAAAGGCTCCACACAGTTAGCAGACCTGCAGCTACAAAAGCAGATGTTCTACCAAACAGGGTGGTTGGTTCGTCTCCGAGTTCTGAAATTCGGTTCTGTGAGGGAGTGTCACCACTCCCAGCTTCTGTCTAGGTTCCCCTCATGTATTACAGTTGTTGCCTCTAATGATGAACAGTCTTTTTCTTTGTCTTGGAAAATTTGGACTCATTTTAGGAGTAGAGAAAAGAGACACCCAAACTCCATAAGGAATTTCTCAGGGTGATTTATATGTTTGTTTTCTTGAATGTGGTTCTCAGGTGAGAATGGTTTCTCAGGCGTGCACAGATTTAATGTGTACATTTATTGTATGTCAGTTATACCTCAGTAAAGCTGTTAAAACAAAACAAAGTAAAACCCTGTATCCAATATTCCCCATTTCCAGTGCCAGGAGTTCACTGTACTGCCTTGTACTGTTACTAGTAAAATAAGTATTTAAGTGAAAAAACAAACAAACACAAAAACCTAAGGAAATTGTGTTGGCTCAGGCAGAACTTTCTAAAGTGGTCCAGTGTCTCATTTTATCCAACTATCGTGCCTACTTTCAGGATCTAAGAGAACTTAAAGCAAGATTCTACTTCTAGGAAAAGAGGTTTAAAGACAACTTGCTGTCAGAAAGAAGGGCAAAGTGATAAAGTTCTACCAGAAGTTATTTAAGACAAAGCTATAGGTAGAAGGCAGCTGAGAATCCACTCTTCAACAAGCTGGAACATGTTTAGCCTTGCTTGGGCACCATCTTAATTGTTGTCATATGGTTAACTTCTCACCAGCTCTCTCAGCCTGCGATTGAAGGAGTATTTATTGGTCATTTTGAAGGCTGAAATTTCAAACGAGGCCCTATGGAATGGAACAGGAAGCATGAAGAGGGAAAAGAGAAGAATCAGCTATCATCTAAGTGGAGAGAAATTGCCTTCTCATGTTCATGACCCAAAGCACAGCAATTTTGCTAATTTAGATCAAATGTTAAAACTGTTTGTAAGTGGGGCACAGACCAACAGGGCACTTGTAGGTGACTGAATATTCAAGAGTAGCACTGGATTAAACTTGTAGGGAAAGGCATCAACACAGGGCTCTGCCTATCAGCAGACCCGGGTTCTCTTCCCATGGTCAGGGCCCCTGAACGGGGCCAGGAGCTGTAAAGCGAGTCTGGGCATACCTCAGAGATATGATGGGTTTGGCTCCAGACCACCGCAATAAAGCAGATCATAATATCATAGGCTAACCATTATACCTATGATATTATGAGGATAAGTAATTATGACTTATAGTAAGAATAGTGTTCTATTTATTTTTAGGAAAGTCTTGCTATGGAATGTATTATCATTAGAGAGAAAAATAAGAATTAAAAGATCAATCTCATACTCTCTATTGTAATAAAAACAGAACCAAAAGAGCACAGACATGCCTTGGTTACAACTAGTAAAATGCTCTAGACCTAAAAATAAAAATAGATTCTTTATTGAAGATGACTCCCTTGGGCAACACAAAAGATTAACTAGGATTGGTAACAATTGGGGCAACATTCTAGAATTTTTCCTTTAAACCAGAATGCATTTGATTGTTTTCCTGCAAAATCTGTTCCAATCGGATAGATTTTAAAGACTGGGGTCTCCAGGACAGAGAAGTTTGCCCCCTATGCTTCCTTTGGTCCCAACATACCTGACAGCACGCCTTTAGGGAGCCACCCTTTGGATTAAACGTTACTTCTTTCTCTGGTTTTCCTTTAAAAAAACTTCTTTGCAGGATAATATCATGTCACTTTCATCTTAAGGCAGTAATTTTTATAGCAGTGAAGTGCATGGGTTTGAGGCAGACAGCTTGGGGTCATATCCTGGCTGCACCATTTACTCGCTATGTGACTTTACCCCTGTCTTTCTGTGCTTTATCTTCCTCCTCTGTAAAATGAGGATAATAATAACATCTTCCTGAATGGTTGTTGTGGGATTCAGGAACATAACACATGTAAAGCCCTTAGCATGGTGCTTGGCCCATAGTACGTGTTCAATAGATGACAGCTATCCTCCTTAGAGTGCGGCATCCTGGCTGGCTGCCAAGAGCGCTGAGAAACCAGCCAGGAGTCCTGATGTTAACTCTGCTCTTCCAAGTACAGTCTGAGTGACCTTGACCAAGCGCACCTCGGTTTTTCTCACCTGATAAATGACAGTACGGACGCCCCTCATGCCAAGTGCCCAGTGGTGCCAAGCCTGAGGTGGGTGTTTTGAGGATAAAATGAGGTAACAGATACGAAAGAGGTTTGGAAAGAGTAAATGGAGTTAGCAAATAATCACTACTCTCAGGGGAAATAGTTGATTCATGCAACTAATATTTACCAGGTGCAAGGACCAAAATACAGTTTTATCTTCAAGCAGGTGGTAAATCCTTCTCTGTGAGGGCAGACGTTCAGAAGACAGCATGGAAACAGATGCAGTTAGGGGAGATGTAAGACATGGGGGATTCGGGCACGGTCAGCCTCACCTTCTGCAGTTCTGCAGCAGGCCAATTCCGGGAGGTTTTCTGAGCCTCCCAGGGCGCCAGCCCGGAGCCTGCTCTCATGGGGTCTGTTATTCAGGCCCGTGGACATTAAGTCAGGCACATATTTCCAAACATCTTGGAAGAGATGCCATTTCCACATATCGTGCCTACGCCTCTGAATTCATGCAAGTTGCTCTTTAAGGAGCAGAACTTATAGGTATATTTTAATAGTGGTAACATGCACATAACACAAAATTTACCATCTTAACCATTTTTAAAGTGTGCCGTTCAGTGGTATTAAATACATCTCTAATGTGCTCCCGTCACCACCTTCCATCTCCAGAACTCTTTTCATCTTGTAAAACAGAGACTCGGTACCCATTAAACCTTAGATCCCCATTCCCCAGGCCCCCCAGTGCCTGGCAACCACCATTCTACGCATCTCTGTAAGTTTGACTGCTCTGGGACCTCTTATCAGGGGAATCATACAGTCTTTGTCTTTTTGTGACTGGCTTATTTCACCCAGCTTCTACTTTTAATATATATTATTTATTGATTTCATAGAGGAAGGGAGAGGAGGAGAGAGATAGAAACATCAATGATAAGAGAGAGTCATTGATCGGCTGCCTCCTGCATGCCCTACACACTGCAGATCGAGCCCACAACCCAGGCATGTGCCCTGACCGGGAGTCGAACCATGACCTCCTGGTTTATAGGTAGGAGCTCAACCACTGAGCTATGCTGGCTGGGCTCACACACCTTGTATATTGTTATATTTCTGAAGGTCTAAGATCACTGTCCCTGGAAATTTGGGATTTGGCACATTCTGGTTTTCCATTTCGAGCCCCCCCCCCCCCCCCCACACACACACACACTGTTTTCGACAAGTTCTCCTCGGGGTTTCAATGGTGCCTCTGCTTCAGTAAAAGGGCAGAAGGTGCCACTCCGAGTGTCTAGTGAAAGCGGCAGTGTCTGGTTCCTTGAATTTCACCCTTTTTGGCTCTCTCGTTTTCCTCCACTTTCCACATAAACAAGACCTTTGCGGGGCTGGGGTGAACGGCCTGTGAGCCGCAGCCCCTTGGGCGCTTTTGCCCGAGGTGTTTAATGGAAGCTTCAGAAGTCTGTGAAGAACAGTGAGAAACAACAGCTGCTGCTCCTCCCGGCTCCCATTAATAATGAGACGTGTATTTGTCGTGAAGGTAAACACACTCCGAGATGGGAGCATTGCAAAGAGGCCCGGGGAGAGGCTTATCAGCAGGGGAGGCCAGAGGTACAGGTCCCGGTGATCTGCGCGAACCCGGGCCAACAGACAGAGTGTTGTTGGAACAGGGACCCCAAACCTGGAAAAGCACGGGGGTCGCTGTGTCCTCATCTGCTACATCTGGGCTCCCTAGACATGCTCTCAGCTCGGCAAAGCCCTTGTCTTTTGTGCCGCTGACTTTTTAAACAGCATGCAGTCCAGAACTGACACTTCCTAATGGTGGTCGCCCTCCTCAAAGTCACCACACCACGAGGATGCCATGAGGACGTCATCGTGTTCACCAAGGCCACCCTGGAAGCCTGCTTTGAACAGGCCTACAAGCAAAGACAAACTCTAGTGAGCGTTCTCAATACGGCCAGTCAAGCTTGGGCTTGGGTTTTGAGGCAGATGCTGAAATCTGATAAACGGAACGTGCAGTCTGTCCAGTTATGTGGCTTGGGATAGAAAAACCAGGCACATGTTTGTATAAAGTAATAGCTGGTGCTTATTGAGGCAGGCCAGGCACTTTTCTAAGTGTCTGGATCACATATCTTATTTAATTCTCTCCATAGCCCCATGCGTTGGGTGGTATTCACCGAGCAGGCAACTGAGGTGCAGAGAGTGAAGTAACGTGCCCAGTGTTACACAGCTACTGAGTGGGAGAGTTGGAATCCAGCTCCGTGCAGTCTGATTCTGGAAGCCTCTCTTTAATTCACTGTGCTGGCTCCCTAATTTACCCGAGTGGCCTGGAAATTGCCGAGTGAGAGTTACCAAACGGACTTTCTGACTCAATCTCTTACTTTTCCCCAGGTCCACAGGCCTGGAGTCTCACTATTACAATGACTACTTAGGCATCTTGTTTTGACAAATGCACGTGTATTGCTTTGAAGAGCATTTATTCAGATGTGTTTAATAAAGTAAAAGGGCTCAGAGAGCAGGAAGATGGAAATTAGGACAATGCCTTTTGATGAAGCCCGAGGTGTGAGAGACACTAATCTTAGAATCCCTTGGGATGATAGTAGTCTAGTCATCCATCCATCCATCCATCCATCCATCCATCTTATATTTGTTGAAGACCTGTGATGTTTTACGCACCATGCCAAAAGCTGGGATACAATGTTGAGCAAAACCAGACCAAGCCTCTCTGAGAGTGTAAAGTCTAGAAGGGGAGCCGTAAAATTTTAACTGTGATGGGGTGTGGGAAAGAGCAGTGCAAGGTAGCATAAAAACAGATACCAGGGCCTGGAATGGAATGATCTGTGGGCACTGGGTGCTTGGGAAGGGGGAAAGATGCTAAAGGAGCCAGTGTGGTTCAGTGGTTGAGTGTCAACCTATGAACCAGGTGGTTAGGTACAATTCCCCGTCAGGGCACATGCCTAGGTTGTGGGCATGATCCTCAGTGTGGGGTGTGCAGAAGGCAGCCAACCAATGATTCTTTTTCATCATCGATGTTTCTATCTCTCTCTCCCTCTCCCTTCCTCTCTGAAATCAATAAAAATATATATTTTTTCAAAAGATGCTAAAAGAGAGGTGAGGAGGGACTCAGCATGGATGAGTCTGAATGTTCAACAAAATGCAGTTCAATCACCAAGTTAACTCTCCTTCAATGTTCGGTGATGGCCAAGTAGTATGTGTGAAAACTACTCTAGCCCCATGAAGGAAGTTATTATGGTCACACACTGTGCTGGTATTCACAGGGGAGGAAATAATGACCTTGAACATGCACACAGCCTTGACTCTCCTCCTCCCTAACTTTACTGCTCTGTCTCTTCAACAACCTCAACTTAATTGCCTCCGGAATAAAATGGTAAGGTCAGACACACATTGTCTCTAATTTCTCTTGAGAGTCTGCATGTGGCTATGGTAGAAGCCCACAGGGCTGCCACTACTGTCTTCTGTTTTTCTGGTGTCTCTGTAGAACCTGAGAAACATGAGGGCTATCTGTAAGGCAGCATGACAACAAAGGCATTTGGTACCAGGGAGTCCAAGATGGGGTGGGGAGAGCAGAGAGAACGCTCTTCCCTCTGTTCTTGGGGGGAGAAGAATCAGGCAAATGAGTCAACACTTATTAAGTACAGTCTGAAAGCTGGGCTCTTTAACAGGGGCCAAATCAATTCATTTTGGAAACAACCCAGAAGATAGGGTTTGCCTGGCAAATTCATAATGTAAAGAGAGTGTAATCCAAACTACTGCTGAAGTGCACATTTCAAACAGTTATTCATTTATTAATAATCCTATATAATAAAAGGCTAATATGCAAATTGACCAAACGGTGGAACGATCGGTCGCTATGACACACACTGACCACCAAGGGGCAGATGCTCAATGCAGGAGCTGCCCCCTGGTGGTCAGTGCGCTCCCACAGGGAGAGCGCCACTCAGCCAGAAGGTGGTCTCATGGCTGATGAGAGCAGCAGCGCTATGGATGTCCATCTGCCATCAGTAGGACATCCCCTAAGAGCTCCCAGACTGAGAGAGGGTGCAGGCCAGGTTGAGGGACCTCCCCCCTCCCCCCCCACCCCCCCACCGAGTGCACGTATTTTGTGTACTGGGCCTCTAGTGTTAATAATAAAAATGATAGTTAACATTCATTGAGCATTTACTATGTGCCAATTGCTACACATTCACGTTCTTTAGTTTTCACATGATCTCTAAGGAAGAGATACTGTGTTGTTGTTATCCCCATTCTGCAGATGAGGAAACTGAGGTCTAGAGAAGTCACATGACTTGCCCTAGGTCTCACCACTGTAAGCGACTTTCAGATATTTACCAACCTGTTACTTGTTCATTAAGAAAGGTAGATCTCTAAAGAAAGTGAGCCCAAAGTTACTAGATTTTACAGATGGGTAAAAGTTATAAATATTTGGGAGTCTGACTAAGGGGTGTCAAGCTTTTGTTTTGCAAAATAAACTTGTTAAAAAAAGTTTGTTGTTTTTTGTTTTTTTTTTTTAAAGCCCACTTCACCATCATTTCTTTTTTTTTTTTTAACTCAACAACAACAAAAAATCAGAATTAAATATTTTTTAGAATTTAAAAGCTGAATAAATTTAACCCCATGAACAAATCACTGCACTGCACTGCACATTCTTACTTTTCTCATTTTGCTTCAAACCAGTGAAAATAAGACCCTAAAATACTGACTAGCTTTAGTGCAAGAACTAATATTTAGAGCATCTATCCATTGCCCTTTTATGAGCAATAATTTGAGTTAGAGTACAGCTTGGGGGTAAAATAGGATGGTATTCCTTATAATTTTTTATAACTCAGACTACACTAAGTTCATCTGGTTTCTGTCCTCCTCACCACACAATTAGTCTGAATATTTGAGGTTTCCCTATTGTCTCCAGAAAGGTTCTTGTAGACAAGGTCAAATTAAGGGCGAGTCTCACAGGTCAGAGTAGTCTATTTTGAGCCATATGAATGTGTCTCTAAATAATTTTTTAAAAATAAAATCACTGCAGCACTAAAGTTATTGAGTGTTCAAACTAAATGGTTGAGTAGGTTTGGGGCCATAATCAAGGACCATATTTTAAAGATGACCAATGATTTAAAAATGATAATCCATCACAGTGCAAAGGGGCAAAGAGGATTCACTTGGGCCATGAGGCGGGCACAGCTCTGATCAATGTTTGGGTGGGTCTGATTTGTTGGGGGCCAGTGACCTTTCCCTGCTCCAGTATTTTTTTTAGAACTTTTTGACCATTTGACATTGCACAGTTCTTCTTAGTTTATGAGTTACAGGTTATCTTGAGGGCAACATCTCCTTTTCTGGGGGTGTACATGAAAATGCAACCACGTAAGCCTTGTGCCATCACGTTCCTTCATTATTTGTTCCTTTAATATTTTGGGGACAATCTGTCAAAAGTGTGTGAAACATCTTAACGTTTTCCTTTTTAAATAAAGCAAAGCACACCATGAGGAAATATTACTTTGGTGATTTTTTGACATTAAAAATAAAATGCTGCACTCAGTACACTTATAAGATCAGGTGGGAGTAAGTTTTAAATCGAAGGCTTCAGATCTTCAAGTTACCTAGATTAATCAGACAGGTAGACAATCATTTCAACTGTTTCAGGATGTGGGCCTCTCATTTCCCCCTCGGTTTTCTGAGCAATTCAGAAGACAAATAAAAATAAAGATACAAGCTTTGAGATTTTCAGTAAAGTATTTTCCATCAGTATAGCCTAGCAGCTATAGACTTCTGGAAATAGATATATCTGAATTCCCATGTGGGTTCTACTTATATTTACATGACCTTGGGCAACTTGACATCTCTAAGTCTCCGTTTCCACATGTGTAAAAGAGGGGATGAAGTAAGACACTCTGTGTAAAGTTCTTAGTGCTATTGCTTAATGAAAGTTCAAATAATGGGACAGAGATCATCTGAGCTCACCAAACAGTCTCTATGCTCCTCTACACATCTCAATTTCCCTTGATGTTAGTTGGAACCAATGGACCATCGGCATATGTGTCACCTTGGGCTGTGGCAGTTAAAAGCTGGTGTGTATCCTCTCTCTCTCTCCCTGCCATAGTGACCTTGAAAGCCCCATGTTGAGATGGAAGCATCACATGATGGAGGGATCCTGGATCCCTGAGTAACCGCTTGGAGGAGAACTCCTGCTGAGCCACATGAAATTGTATTGTAAAGACATGTCAAACTTTTTCATACGAAGGCACTGAAGTTCTGAGGATTCTCTCTGTGTGGTAGCATACTTTAATTATCCTAATACACCTAGCGATTGAGATACATATGCACTTTCATTCAAATCATCAAACCACATTTCTTCTACCTGGAGCCCGTGTTCATAGTGCTATCTCAGTTTCTCTGGGTAGGAGCGTCAGGGAAGCCTTTCTCATCCAGAGATCATTTGTCTCCTCCTGACCTGTAAGAGGAGAAGCCCATTTTAAGAGTATGACTTTCAACCATCCAGTTACCAAGTCACTGGAAGAATCTGCCCATCTGGTGGCTATGAGTTTGCCCTGTGGCCTCCCAAGATTTCCAAATTATCTTCAGATTATTTCTACTTACTATAAGCACATGTAACTTTCCATGGTTAAATGTACTTTTTTTTGTTTTTTTGTTTTTGTTTTTGTTTTTTTTAGCTTGAATAGTATATTTAAGACCTGGGTATATTTGTTTCCTAGCACTACCATAACAAAGTACCACAGACTGAGTGGCTTACCAACAGAAATTTATTTTCTCAAGTTCTGGAGGATAGAAGCCCAAGATCAAGGTGTCGGCAGGGTTAGTTTCTTCTTGGGCCTCTCCTTGGCTTGTAGATGACCATCATCTCACTGAGCGTTCACGTGGTCTTCCCTCCACATCTGTCTGTGCGCACATCGCCTCTTCTTATTCGGACATCAGTCTTATTGGTATAGGGCCCACACGGATGACCCCATTTAAATGTAATTACCTCTTTAAAATCCTATCTCCTCACATTCTGAGGTACTGGGGGTTAGGACCTTGACCTATGAATTTTGGGGGAACACAGGTCAGCCCATCACACTGGGCAACTAGGATTTCAATGAGAAATGAAGCCCAAACCCTTAAGCTCCTGGGCTATGGGCCTCATCAACCTACCCACTTGTTAATTTAGCTAATTTAAATGCCCTTAGGATTGGTCATCAACCATTGATTTATCTGGAGCCAGTTCAAACAGTGCAGCATTTAAAAAGTCATTTAAGAGAGACCTGTGAGTGGGCTTTCCTGTGATTTCCCTTCCCCAAGTTAGTAAACAATAGCAGAAACTGTAAAAGCAAAAGAATATTTGTTCCCAGTCTGCTCGTTAGCTTTCATGCTTTTGTTTAGTTTGGATTCATCAGTCAGCTGGAACCGGAAAAATGGATCAGCCTATTTACTAATTGAGTTTGAGTGTCTGGTTCAAGTGCCATGCTCCGGGGAACACTCCAGTCCTGCCGAGGAAAGACTGCACCCGAATAAAGAAAGTTTGGGTCGTCATCTTTTCCAATTAGATGAAAGTATTTCCATTTAAGTTGATTTCGCTGTACTTTTTGAAGATGTAAAAAAAAATACAATGTGAGGTTACATCTATGCTTTAGGGTCATTTCACTGTTTCAAACTCATGCACAAGTGTAAAAACATAAAAGGAGGATAAATCAAGACCCTTGGGGCAGGGAGATGTGATTAATTGCTGGCCTTTTTAAGACAAGTCACTGTACAAAGCCAAGCAATAAATTAATAGTGCCTCAGATCAGGAGTTAATAAAGATGGCTTGCCTGAGAGTCAGGGGATCATTTGTAAAGCCCTGTGCAGGCAGAGGTCTCAGACAGCCCTCAGGAAGGAAAACAATTGGGAGTCACATCCACCATGATGTGACTTGCTTCACATAAGCCCTTGCTTATTACTGTAAGAAACTTAACCAATCAACCTCAGATTCCCAGAATTAACTCCAGTTTACATAGAAAGAAGATGGTTTCATCCGACCCGCACAGACTTTGGGCAAAAATGGGGGCGGGGGGGGGGGGGGCTACTTCATAGTGGCATTAGGGAGATGGTGCAGAGGGTCTCCAGCACAAACCTTAATGGTCTGGGCCAACATGCCAAGTGTTTCCCGATGGCCCAGAATCCTGCGAGTAAACATGATGGCCAGCCAAGCAGGTCAGGGTATGTCAGGCCCAGGGGTCAGCATTGCTGCAGGGGTCTGTGCCCAGCTTCCAGCAGGGGAGGGAGCCGGGCTGTGGGTCTGCGCTGCCTCTCAGGAGCCTGCAGGGGAGCAGGCTTGTGGACAAGCTCAGCCCCACGCTCGACTCACTGACCCCTCACCTGGGAGCATCCTCTCTGGCCCAGACTCCCTCCCAACAGCCTTGTCCTGGTCAAGCAGCTCCACTCTGAGGCTGGCAGCTGGGTCGGCAAGGCAGCTGAGCGCGTGAGCAACCCAGACAAGACCTGGACTCAAGTTTCAATCATGGAATCTGCCTGTTTCCCTCTCATCCACCTGCATTTAGCACCAAAAAGGGGGGAGAAATCAGCTTCTGATCTGGGACCCCAAACAGCAATCACTTTCTTACAGCTGCTCATTGCCTGAGGTTGATTTGTGCTCATCACAGACTCTTAATTTTTCTGTGCCCTGGTCCCTTACTGGGTTGTTATGAAGTTAAAATGAAGTAAGATTTATCAAAAGGTTAGCACATGCCTGGCACATGGTAAGACTATCTCGGTTTTTCTTAAAGAAATACATCAGAGACTGATTAAATCTATCTATTATGATATCAAGGTAGCGCACTGTCAACCCTCACAATTCCTAAACTTGGCCCTTCAAGATTTGTTTATTCCATTCTTAATAGTATCATCCGGGAGAGGTGTCTCTCCTTAATGCTTATAGTCTGGCCCTTGTCTGGGGAGAGGCCTACAGAGAAGAAGGCTTGGGAACGGGGAGAGGGGAGGCTGGACCAGAGGTTCTGGAAGGACCAAAACCACTCTTGACCTGCTCCTTCCAAGCCTACTTTGCAGGCTCTGGAAAGAAGCAACCACAGGGGCCCAAACAGCCAAGAGGGTGTTTGGCTGCAGCCTGAGGCTGGGGACAGATGGGACCCGCTTACCGGTGGCTGCTGAGTCTGAGGCTAGTCCAGCCACATGTGCAAGCCTAGAGCTGCCCAAAGCAGTCTCCCCACTCTCCTCCCTGTTCGTATCATCTCCACCCCCCATCCTCCACTTATGTCTTCATAATGGAGTGAAAAGGGCATTGTAACCTGGTGAATTAGACAAGGTGGGCCAGGGAGAGGAAAAGGGTAGGGGCCACAGGTGTTCAGGAGCCGCTGTACCCCGGCTGCTTGACAGGTCATGAGTTAGTAGCCCATCCTCTAGCTAAGGAGACTGAGGGTTTCACCGGTGACATGACTTGGTCAACGTACCCCAGCCAGTGAGCAGGGGGCAGTGTCCAGTATGAGTTAAGTATGTAAGTGCTGAAGTCATACTCAATACCTCGGCTCCCATCCCACCCATCCCATCCTGAGGGAAGGAAAGTAGGGGCTGTGGGTGCTCAGGGGCCAGGTGCTTATTTACAGTAAGAAATATGGCAAATCCACCTCAGATCCCAGAGTCAGCTCAGGTTTCCAATAGAAAGAAGGCTTTCTCTTGACCTCCATAGAGTTTGGGCAGGGATCAGGCTGTTTCTTGATCCCAACCAAAGCCTTCCTGGTCTGGGCCAACACACCAAGTACTGGCAGGTGGCCCAGAGTCTGCGAGGAGCACTATGTGAAGCCTTGCGGGTCAGTGTCGGGCCACGGGGTCTGCTGCCCAGCTTCCAGCGGGAGAGCGGGGCCAGGCTGGGGTCTGCCGGAGCTCAGGGACAGCAGCAACACCCTAGTGCAGCCTCTCACTGTGTCCCTGAGGAAAGCTAGCCAGAGCAGTTGTGGGAAGAGTGTTGTGCTGGGGGGAGGGGAGGCGGGGAAGGCAAGGGTGCCAGATTTAGTCCTGACTGTCATGACTGGTTCCTGCACATGTTAGCAAGTCACCTAACCTCCAGGGGACGGGGTTCCATTTCCTCACTGGTGGAGTGAGAGTTCAAGATGTGTTTTCAAATGATTCTAGTAAGTTGTCTACCCTTTTCTTCACCCCAAAGCTTCAGTGGAGCCCAAGGAGCTTGGTCTTGGGCTCCTTGGCTCCTCCCCTCAGTCCACCCCAGCTAAGAGATCACAGCATAAACCCACAGTCTAACAGTGCTTCCCAACTTTTAATGTGTGTTATTATCGCCTAGGTGACGTTAAAACACAGATTCTGATCCCGAAGTTGGGGGAGGAGCGAGATTTTGCATTTCAGTCCTGCCCCGGGGTAAGCTGGCCCACACTTGAAGAGATGAGATCATCTCTGTTGAGCTCTAAAAGCCTATACATTCTTCTGACCCCTAACTCAGGGTTCATCAGCTCATGGGGCCTCCAGGGATGGTTCTCAGCAGAGTAGGGGATCCCAGGCGCTAGCTTACGCTCTGTCTGTCTCTTTATATAGCAAGCCGTAGGGTACTTGTGGACTCCACAGCAGTTAGGAGCAACATTGCCCTGTAGCAGGTGGGGGCCTAAGAAGGGCTAGATGTTCTGAAAAGCATGGAGTTATCACACATGGCAAACAATTGTCTGCATATCTTTCTTTAAGCTCAGTAGTTAGCAAAAAGCTCCCCATCCTTCAACTTTTTATTTTGGAAAATATTTACAACTACAGAAAAGTTGCAAGAATAAATCAAGGAACACCCAAGTACCTTTCACCTGTATTTTCCAATTAGTAACATTTTGGAACATTTGCTTTATTGTTTTCTCTGTGTGTATATGAAAATCTCTCTCTCTCTCTGAGTCATGTGAGATTTCATTACAGACATCCTAATACTTTACCCCTGAACATTTCAGCTTATTTTTCCTAAATACAAGGGCTTTCTCTGACATAACTATAGGAATTACACTCAGGACACTTATCATTGATACAATTCTATTTAACATTAATAATTTACAGTCTATATTTATAAATTTTAACAATTATACCAATAATGTCGTTTCTGAATTAAAAAAAAAAATTCAGCATATAATCAAAGATATGGCTTCCTAACATCCACTGGATGTTCATGTAGGCAAAATCTCTGTATCTTAGACTCTTACCTTTATAAGTACACACAAAGCAATTTTCCCATCGTTCTAATAAACGTTAAATTTTACACAAAAGCAATTACTGGGTGAATCAAGGAAGAATGTCATACTTTGTTTGGTGTGGGAAGTTAATTAAAGTTGCTCACCATTTTGGTCAATCACAGCACTGACTGAAATGCTGCTCATGGGCTTTGGGCTGCCAAACAACACACCTGTCTGATCTGCATTTATCACTTAGCATCTAGATGCAGGTGTGAGCATTTCACTATTTTATTATGACTTCCAGTTAATGCCCTGTTATTTACATAATCACATGTTATTTTACAAAAAAATGTTTTCTTATTTCTCTTCTACTTTATAGTTAAGGCATTGTATTGTGTTTTTTTAATGGTGTATTACAGGTAGGTATATTAACAATAAATTTTATTTCAGGATAATAGATGTGATTCAAAGCATTTATTACAAAAAGGATTTGATGAGCCTTATTAGAAAGTCTCTAAAATTACAAAGATTGATGATACCAAGAGTTGGGAAGATGTGAAACAGCTGGAATACTAGAACACTGCTGGTGGGAATGTAAAATGGTACAATGCCGGTTTTTAAAAAGTTAAACATATACCTACCATCTGATCCAGGGATTTTCTCCCTAGAATTTACTCAAGAGAAATAAAAACATTTGCTCACACAATAACCTCCACATGAGTGTCCATAGCAGTTTTACTTGTAAGAACCCAAACTGAACACAACCTAAATGTCCATCAGCAGATGAATGGATAAGCAAATTGTAGTAGATCCATACAATGAACTACTACTAAGCAATAAAAAGGCACTAACCATTGATACACACAAAATCATGAGTGAATTTCAAAATAGCTTTGCTGAGTGAAAGCAATCAGAAAAAACAAATTACATGCTGCATGATCATTCCACTGAAGACATTTGAAAATATAAACTTATCTATAGAGATGGAGAGCCAATTAGTGATGGGGCAAAGGGGCGGGGCGTTGGGTGGGAAGGGGCCCGAGGGAGGGATTACAAAAGGTCAGGAGAAAATCCTGGGGGGTGCTGGTTATGTTCATTATATTGATTGTGGTGATGTCTCAGTAAGTGTATACATATGTTAAAATGTTTAAAACTGTGCCCTTTAAATATGTATGACTTTTGACATGTCAATCACACTCGAGTAAAGCTGTTAAAAACAAACGGGGGTTGTGGTGAACCCCTGCCCAACTAAATACAGTCTGTGCAATGTCCTCCAGGATCTGAGCTCTTGTAGCCTTTGTCCAGATACCACTCTTCTCCTGGCGGCAGATCCAAATGGTCTACATTAATGATGGTGGTTTTACTAGTATTCCCTCCCCTCCCCCACGGATTAGATTGGGTGTGAGCATGACTAGCCCTTCCGGACCATAAGATACCAGGAAAAATCAGTGGGTGTGGCTTCTGTGATGGATTTCTTCCCTCAAAGAAGGACAGAAAGAGAAGGGCCCTTTTCCCCCTTTGACATGGGTATGTCCAGATGTGATGTCTGGAGTTTCCGCAGCCATCTTGTGACTGTGAGGGGTTGTGATCTGCGAATAGAGCTAACACATTGAGAAGGGCAAAACAGAGCTATAGAAAGAAACTGGTCCTTGATAACATTATCCACTGTTGAATTAACTAACCTGGACTGTTTCTAGATTGTTCTATGTGATATAATAAGTTCCCTTATCATGTGAGGCAGTTGAATTTCAAATTTTTTGTTAGATGCAGCCAAAGGCATCCTTAACTTTGAAGACTCAACTCAAGCATTACCTTCTCCAGGAAGTCTTCCCTGATATGTACTCCCCCTGGGCCTGGACTGGGATATATATCCCTACTCTTGTTCTCAGGAATCCTCTTAATGGCCGTTTCCCACACTGTGTGTAATTATCCTATCTAATAAAAGAGAAACATGGTAATTGGTGTACAACCGCTACCCTTCCCATTGGCTAATCAGCGAGATATGCAAATTAACTGCCAGCCAAGATGTCGGCCGGCAGCCAGGCAGCTTAAAGCGAACATGAATGAGGCTTGCTTGCTTCAGTGATGGAGGACTCCAACGTTCCCCGCCTGCCTTGCCGGCCTCTGAGCTGGCAGTTTGAAACATTGTAACAAATATAGAAGCTAAACAAAACCCCAGAAACCTGCTTTCAGCGAGCCGGGATTTCAGAGCTGGAGTTGATACAGAGTTTCGATTATAGAACCCAAACAAATCAGATACCTGCTTTCAGCAGCAGAGGCCTCAGAGCTGGAGGCAGAGCTAAAGCTGGCCCAGAATAAAAAAGAAAAAAAGGAGCAGTTGGGAGCTTCTGTCACCCGACAGCCTGAAAACAGCCCTCAGCCCCTCACCCAGACTGGCCAGTCACCCCAGTGGGGACCCCCACCCTGAAGGGTGTGTGACCAGCTGCAAACAGCCATCATCCCCTCACCCAGGCTGGCCAGGCATCCCAGTGGGGACACCAACCCTGATCCAGGACACCCTTCAGGGCAAACCAGCCGGCCCCGACCCGTGCACCAGGCCTCTATGCTATATAGTAAAAGGGTAATATGCCTCCCAGCACTCAGCAGAGCCGCGAGGCCTCCCGGCACTGGGAAATTCAACTGCCTCACATGATAAGGGAACTTATTATATCACATAGAACAATCTAGAAACAGTCCAGGTTAGTTAATTCAACAGTGGATAATGTTATCAAGGACCAGTTTCTTTCTATAGCTCTGTTTTGCCCTTCTCAATGTGTTAGCTCTATTCGCCGCGAGGCCTCCCGGCACCTGGAGAAGGTAATGCTTGAGTTGAGTCTTCAAACTGTGACAGGGGGCAGCGCCCAAACCCCCGATCGGCCCTGCTCTGTGTGTGACAGGGTGGAGCCATAACCTCCCCATCGGCCCTGCCCTGAGTGTGACAGTGGCGGCTCCCCAACCCCCTGATGGGCCCTGCTCTGTGTGTGACAGGGGGCGGTGCCCCAACTCCCCTATCCGCCCTACTCTGTGCGTGACAGGGGGGAGCTCCCCAACCCCCTGATGGGCCCTGCTCTATGCATGACAGCGGGTGGCGCTGCAACCTCCCCATCGACCCTGCCTTGAGTGTGACAGGGGGCAGTGCCCCAACCCCCCAATTGGCCCTACCCTGAGCGTGACTGAGGTGGCATTGCAACCTCCCGATCTGCCCTGCTCTGTGCATGACAGGGGGCGGTGCCCCAACTCCCCAATCGGCCCTGCTCTGAGCCCGACCAGGGGCTGCACCTAGGGATTGGGCCTGCTCTCTGGCACCTGGGAGCAGGCCTAAGCCAGCAGGTCGTTATCTCCTGAGGGGTCCCAGACTGCGAAGGGCACAGGCCGGGCTGAGGGGCCCCCCCTTCCCCCCTGAGTGCACAAATTTTTGTGCACCGGGCCTCTAGTCCTATCTAATAAAAGAGAAATATGGTAATTGGCGTACGACCGCTACCCTTCCCATTGGCTAATCAGCGAGATATGCAAATTAACTGCCAGCCAAGATGGTGGCCGGCAGCCAGGCAACTTGAAACTAACATGAGGCTTGCTTGCTTCAGTGACGGAGGACTCCAACGTTCCCCGCCTGCCTTGCCGGCCTCTTAGCCTGCAGTTTAAGAAACATTATAACAAATATAGAAGCTAAACGAAACCCCAGAAACCAGCTTTCAGCGAGCCGGGATCTCAGAGCTGGAGTTGATACAGAGTTTCGATTATAGAACCGAAACAAACTAGATACCTGCTTTCAGGAGCGGAGGCCTAAGAGCTGGAGCCTCAGAGCTAAAGCTGGCTCAGAATAAAATAAAAAAAAGAAAAAAAGGAGTGGTTGGGAGCTTCAGTCACCCGCCAGCCTGAAAACAGCCTTCAGCCCTTCACCCAGACTGGCCAGGCACCCCAGTGGGGACCCCCACCCTGAAGGGTTTGTGACCAGCTGAAAACAGCCCTCAGCCCCTCACCCAGGCTGGCCAGGCATCCCAGTGGGGACCCCCACCCTGATCCAGGACACCCTTCAGGGCAAACCAGCCAGCCCCCACATGTGCACCAGGCCTCTATCCTATATAGTAAAAGGGTAATATGCCTCCCAGCACCGGGATCAGCATGACAGAGGGCAGCGCCCAAACCCCCTGATCGCCCTGCGGCTCTGTGTGTGACAGGGGGTGGGGCCACAATCTCCCTATCAGCCCTGCTCTGTGCCTGATAGGGGGGAGCTCCCCAACCCCCTGATCGCCCTGTGGCTCTGTGTGTGACAGGGTGCGGCGCCCCAACCCCCCACCACCCACGGGCCCTGCTCTGTGTGTGACGGAGTAGTCCATAACCTCCCCATTGGCCATGCCCTGAGTGTGACAGTGGCAGCGCCCCAACCCCCTGATCCGCCCTGCTCTGTGGGTGATAGAGGGTGGCGTCCCAACCCCCTGATCCTGCCCTGCTCTGTGTGTGACAGGGGGCGGTGCCCCAACTCCCCTATCGGCCCTGCTCTGTGCGTGACAGGGGGGAGCTCCCCAACCCCCTGATCGACCCTGCTCTGTGCATGACAGGGTACGAAGCCCCAACCCCCCGATGGGCCCTGCTCTGTGCTTGACACGGGGCAGCGCCCCACCCCCCTGATAGGCCCTGCTCTGTGCATGACAGGGGGTGGCGCCACAACCTCCCTATCAACCCTGTCTTGAGTGTGACAGGGGGCGGTGCCCCAAACCCCCAATATGCAAATTGTCCCCTCGACCAGGAGTTCCACCAGCAGCAGGGCTAGCCCACCAATCGCCCGCACCCTCTCCCCCCTTCATCCCCGCTCTCTTCAGCCCCCCAAACCCTGATCGGGGCAGGCCAGTCAGACCCCACCCATGCACGAATCTGTGCACCGGGCCTCTAGTCTATTTATAATCCTCCTGTGGCATTGGACAGGGAACTTCTCAGCATAAGACCGTGTCATTTATTTCTACTTCACCTGAACCTAGAGAGTAAATGACACATAGTAGGCATGCAATAAATACCAGCTCAACTGAACTGAAACTCTCCTGCTCACCTTGTCATACACTAGCAAATGCATCTTGCTTCCCTCCAGCCATTCCCTGCCTAGTAGTTCTCACATATAACAACTTCTTTCTTTGGTTGCTCAGTGGTTGCTCTTCCTTGCCATCTTTAGAAACTGGGTTATCTTTGTAGCCTCCCTGCCCCTGCAAAAGGTCATCCTCCAGGTGAGTCCCTGTGGGCTGCAAGGGAAAGAGGAAAGGGGGCATGCCCCTTTCCACCTTTCAGGGACTGCCTCTCCAAATTTTGCCTACCATGGCCTTGGCTCTTTAGGGAACATCAGCTATTCTTCCCACAGAGTGACAGTGGACCTAAAGGACTTATGCTTTCACTTGCTTTCCTCCTTCCCCCTCTCCCAAGTCTACTTGGGGTTATTTTTCTACAGATGTCTTGGCCCAAGTTTGCCAAGCTTTCTAAGTTCTTTCTATTAGACTCTTCTGGGGCCTTTCCCAATATCACCGACTCCAGTGATACTGACAGGTGATATTTTTCTGTTTCCCACATCATTACCAGTGAAAAAGATGTAAGCTGAGAGCTAGCCAACCCAGCCCCTGGGGGCTCCTGCTGAGTACCTCTTCCCTCTGTAGAACCTCGGCCTGGAGGCAGCACTGTTCATCATTTCTTTGGCTGCAAATGGTGCAAGAAGATGGATCCTATTTTTAGAAAATGGAATAACCGTCATAGGGCATTGTCTCTCTTCCCTTCTCCCTCCTCCTCTTCCTCTCTCAGCATTTCTCCCATAGCTTCTCATATTATCGCTTAAGTGCACAGACTGAAATAAGACAATCTGGTTTGGGTCTTTGTTCTATCACTTAATAACTTTGTAATCTTAGGGAGGAAACATAACCATTCGGTACTTTGATTCCCTCATCTCCAAAGTGGTGGCAATTATAGGGTTGTTTTAAGTATTAAAATGTAATATGTAAAGGGCTCACAAACATGTCTAGAACAATATAAATGCAATATAGGTGTTAAGTATTATATTACTACTACTACTACCACCTCTACCACTACTACTAGCTATCATTATTAAGCACATACTATTTATTATGTGCCTGGTGTTTACTATACCTAGACTCTAAAACCACTGGTCTCTTCCATCTGTCTTACAGCTCCAAAAGATGATTCCAAAACACTCACAGTCTTTGAGTGCTCCATGGCTAGCTCTTTTCTAAATTCTGTACACCCATTTTATTATTTAATTTTTATAAAGTAGTTACCATTAAGGTGAAACTAAGATAGATGAGGAAGCTGAGGTCTAGATTAAATGTCTTGCCCAAAGTCACACCAATTGCAAGTGGAGAAACCAGGACTTGAATTCAGTTCTAAGCCTGTGATTCTCACACATTATAAGCACCAGATCCCCTAGCGGGCATGTTAAATCACAGATGATTGGATCCCACCCCAGAGTCTCTGACTCAGAAAGTCTGGGGAAGGGTCTGAGAATTTGCATTTCTAATAATTTCCTAGGTGTTATTGGCATTGTTGGTCTGGAGTCATATTTTGAGGTCCACTGTATTAGTGATGGGTGCTAGTTTATCCTAGAATAGGCAAAAATCCTTTAGTTGATATCTTGAATTTTGGTTAAAAAAAAAAAAACTTAGTTAAGACTCATATATGTTCTCATAGGAATAGAGGGGAACATTTTATGTTCACAATCCCACTCACAGTGTTCCAGGATCATTGTGACTTCCACTCAACGTCTTACATAGGAGCTAGTGGTTTCACCTAGTGCTCACGAAAACAGTCTCATGTCCCATACACAGTCAGGCTCTTCTCCTTGTTTAGATTTCTATTATTTTATAGAGATCCTGTGCACAAATTCATGCACAGGTGGGGTCCCTCAGCCTGGCCAGTGATGAGGGCCGATCAGGGCCATCTCGCCCAGTCCTGATTGGGGCTGATCGGACCGGCCGCCCAGGGAGAGGGACCGTGGGAGGTTGGCCGGCCACGGGAGGTTGGCTGTGGGACCGCACTGACCACCAGGGGGCAGGTCCTGCATTGAGCGTCTGCCCCCTGGTGGTCAGTGCGCATATAGCAACTGGTTGACTGGTCGTTCAGTCACTTAGGCTTTTATATATATAGATAAATTTCTGTCTTTTCAAAAAGAGGTCATTTATTTCAGGAGCCTTTCCTGCCAAGGAATCATGAATCTGAACACCAGAGAAGCTGACACCATAGATTTCAAGCGCTGATCTGTGGAGAGGCACAGGAGATAATCAAGTACTAGGCTGGTGAAGAGGTGTGGTGGTTAATTTTATGTCCACTTGACTGGGCTCTGGGTGTCCGGATTCAACATGGTGGTGTGTCTGTGAGGGTGTTTCTGAGTGAGATTAGTATTTGAATTTGTAAACTCAATAAAGTAGTTTATCTTTCTCAATGCAGGTGGGCATCATCCAATTCATTAAAGGCCTGAATAGGACAAGAGGCAGAGGAAGGAGCAATTCACCCCGTGTTTCCTATCTCATTGTTTGAGCTGGGACATCTCATCCCATCTTCTCTGGCCCTTAGATTTGGACTAAATTATACCACCAGCTTTCCTGGGTCTCTAACTTGTAATCATGGGACTTCTCAGCCTCCATAACTATATGAGCCGATTACTCATTCTCTCTCTCTCTCTCTCTCTCTCTCTCTCTCTCTCTCTCTCTCTCCATATATCTATATCTATATGTATGGGCCTTCAGTGCAGTGATCACTCTTTGCCAATGGGAAAAGCATTCAGTGGCTTCACAGTTAACCAAGCTTTGGTGATTGTGATGAAGTACAAGCAGAAACAGGACTGTGGATGGTGTTGGATGGATTATCCTGAATGCACTGGAGCATTTACAGAAAGCAAATGAGAAGCTAAGACATGATCTGAGAACTAGAAAGTTTTTGTGGCAACCCAAAATAATCTTTTATTTATTATAGCCATAGGCTCATATTACTAGAAATCAAGCACAAAATTCAGTTGGGAGGGTTGCAGGATTGCAATGCCAGTTGAATTCATAGCCTTACAAACCTTCTCATGTAAAAGTTGGAGAACTAATTAGAAACGAATGAGTCACTGAAACTTGGTGGTGGTGGGGGGGGGGGGGGCATTAGGCTGGAACGGACACTAACACTACCACGTCTCTCTGAGCCTCCCTTGCTAGAAGGAGCTTGTCCTCCGGTGTCTGAGGAGACCAGGCTTCCTTTGAGTGAACATGCTGTGTGGCAACCTCACCCAGGTCAGAAGTCTTGCTAGGGGATGCTCATTTTTCTCAAGACCCACCACAGCTCCCCCTTGTTGCCACTGGACCAATAACTAAGTTTCAATATGCTCTAGCGCGCAGGAACATATGATGACCTAAGAGGAAATAGTATGTGTGTGTGTGTGTTTGTGTGTATCTCAAGACTGTGCTAATATATATCGGCAGAAACCTGAAGCATATGAATGGGACTGGATTTTATAAACTATAATATTATGTCTTTTCTTTGGGGCATGACCAAGGGTCCTTAAAAATACATCTTCATTTTTATGGAAGAATTATGGAGATATTAGCCTTTATTGAAACTAAAAATGTATCATAAAACTACAGTGTTTGAAACAGAATAAGACTAGTACATGAATAAACAGAATGATCAGTGGAATAAAATAGGGTCCAGGGAAATACCTCAGTATGAATAGTAATTTGATTTATGAGAACAGTGGCATTTCATATAAGTGCTCAAAGAACAAGTCAATCAATAGGCTAGTAATGGGGTAGGGGAGAAAAAGGGAAGAAAGAGCAAACTGAGTTCTTACACCGTTCCTCACCTAAAATAAATTCCATTTTGGCCTATTATTTGTAATATACATATAAAATATGTATTAAAGTATTGAATAATGATAGAATTTTAGTTTCTTGGAATCATAAAGTTTTTTTGAGCATAAGACCCAGGAGGTATGAAGCACAGATTCATAATTGGACCATGCAAAAATTTTAAGTAGCAAAACAATCATACAAAGCCAAGAAACAGACTGGAAATTCTGACTGCCACCCATATTGTAGACAAAGACTCATTTATTTGATGTACAAAGAACTGTTATAAACCAAGAGGAAAAAAGTAAAAACCCAGCAGAAAACTAGAAAAAAGATAACAACAAGCATCTCACCAAAAAATAAATACAAATACCTCTTCACAATACAAATGGTGCTCAACTCTATTCAGAATTCAAGGACATACTTGGAAACAACACTGGGAAAACAGTAAAAAGATTGATGCTACCGCGTTGATGAGAGTGTAAGAGAGGTGAACTGATCTGCATTCTTGCTGCAACTACAAATTGATACAGTTTTTGAAAGTGTAGTGAATCCAATCTACCAAAACTTAAAATGTGTATGCCCTTTGACCCCACTCTGAAATATTTATGAGATACATGCTCACACAGGTGCATGGAGTATTTGAACAAGATGCATATTGTTGGCTTATTGGTATTAGTGGAAAAAATGCTGGTAAGAATCTAAATGCATTTCACTAGAGAACTGGTTAAATATATCATGTTACACCTGTGTGATGGCACTATAGGGCCACTTAAAACAATGAGGTAGGTCTATAAACATAGACACAAAAAGATGTACATAGTATATCATTAAGTAAAAAAAGCAAATTTTGGAATTACATTGATTGTGTAATCTCATTTATGTTCAACAAAAAGTATATACATATGTGTGTATACATATAAATGTATAGAAAAAGTCTGGAAGACATACAAAAATTGTTAACAGTCTTTACCTCTGGAAAGTGAGGTGGGGGAGGCTGTGCTTGACAACTGGTGTGAGACTTTACTTTTTATTTTATATAATTTCCATTTTGTGAGCATATATCAATTTTATATTTAAAAAAAACACACCCACATTTCTTTCTCTTCTGCTCCCTCTGTTTCCTTTAAAGAAATCTCTCCCTTTCTCTTTCTTCCTTGCACCTGCCTGCCCCACAGAGGCCTTCTCTCCTCCACCCTGGATGTGGCCCAAGCTCCAACCAGGGCGATGATCCCAGAAAACAGCAAAGGCACTGCCGGGGCTGAGAGGCAGGAGACCTGAGTTCTCCCTCCTGGCTTTGCTGCTTCTAACCCTGGTTTCTTTGGGAAGGTTTCTTCGGGGTCTGTGTCACATTGGTGACCTGAGCAGTGACCTTCTGCACTTCAGCAGCTCTCACCCCCCACCCCCCCAACTCCCCCCTCTCCTGGAGACCCATCTCCTGCCTTATAAGGAGCTTCCAGCCCTCTGCTAGGCAGCGCCCACCTTTCACATGTAGGTGCCGCTGACACTGATGGGCAACAGAGGGCTTTTACTCCACCTCAGATCCGCTCTATTTTGGGGCTGCTATCAGCCATTTCACATCTCAGACTTGCCTTTGTTATCTAAATGGCCTACTTGGGGTTGGAAAACAGATGCTTGAGCCATTAAGAGAGCTGTCTTTGTCCGAGTGTGAAGTGGGCTTCTCCCAACAGTCCTGTCACTCAAGCACCTGGGTGCCCCCTGAGCTGTAGTTCCGGTCACCTGTATGTGGAAGGACCGCAGTCCCAGGCCTCACTGCCAACTCTCTAAACATGATGCAAACAACTCCATGACCGTGATGTGCGGGTGTGTGTGAGTGTGTGTGTGTGTGTGTGTGTGTGCAGGCATGTAAAAAAGAGAGACTACCTTTTACTGAGCACTCCCTCTAGCTGCCAGCATGCTTGGTGCTTTACATAGGCTATAGCATCTAATCTCCCAGCTACCCTGGGAGCTTCGTATTGTAACTCCACTTCACAGATGAGGAAGACTGAGTCTCAGAGAGGGAAAGTCGCTTGTAAACACATTTTACCAGACATCGTTTTGGTCTGAAGAAGTTGGGTCAAAGGGCATACACAGAAACTTTCTTCACCTGCACCAAGCCTGCCCTTTTGTGCTGCTTTTGGCAAGAACATAGGAGGTCACCCAGTGAATATTGGAGGTTCATTGCTGGTCTTTTCTTAGGTCTTCCCCCACCTTCACTCCCAATCACCACCACTGTTTAATTATTTCCATTTTCTCTCTTCACCAGATATTTGTTTAAAGAAGTAAAAACCTCGTGGTTAACAGTATTTGCTGCCCTGGCTGGTGTGGCTCTGTGGTCGGAGTGTCAGCTCACGCACTGAAGTGTCACAGGTTTGATTCCTGGTCAAGGGCATGTACCACGGTTGCAGGTTCAATCCCTGACCCTGTTCAGGTACGTGCGGGAGGCAACCAACCGATGTGTCTCATATCAGTTCCTCTCTCTCTCTCTCTCTCTCTCTCTCTCTCTCTCTCTCTCTCTCCCCCCCCCCCCACCCCTCCCTTCCATTCTCTCTCTTAAAAAGAAAAAAATCAATGGCAAAAATATCCTTGGGTGAGGATTAACAAAAATAAAAAAATTTGTCAATTAAAGACAAACAACACTCTGGCCCGTTTGGGAGGATAACAACGTGCCTCACAATAAGGGCCGAGAAGCAGCTTCAAGGGAGCTCAGGTTTCAGGGACAGGCAGGTCCCACCTTATCTCAAGTGCCCCCCATTCCTAAAATTGTAAGCACATGTCCAGCTGCTGTGGAAAATGAATTTGTCGAGACAACAAGCTGCGTGGTGGGAGACGGGTGCAAAACAGGAAACCCGGCAAGTGCTTCCATGCCTCTCCGGGAGACAAATTGCTCTGCAGTTTTCACTAGGAGCAGCCATAAAAGTTAGTATTTTATTTCCTGGACTTCTAACAGCCTAATTGGTGCCCATATGTCAGGGTAATATTTCTCTCAGCCCTTTAAACTCCGCTGCATGATTGGGCTGCAGGGAAAAAAGAATAATCGAGTTCTCCGTGGAAGGAGATCTCACCTGAAAAGCCCCAGACTTCCCATTTGAATAGTACCTGTGCTTTCCTCGGCTCCTCTCTTAGTCCCTCTCACCCTCACAAGGATGAAATGATGTAAAAGCCTCACATCGCTTCTTTGTGAACGTACAGATGATTCCCAGAACGCGTGCCTGAGCTTTGTAAGAGGACACAAGAGACTGCTGCGACGTTACTGAAGGCAAGGATCTTCTGGGGAGGGCAGGAATTCTTGTCTGTCTGCTTCATTCTGAATCCCCATCACCTAAGACAGAGCCAGGCCCATTCTTGATGCTTCAAAAAACTATTTGTTGAATCAAGGATTAAGGACATTGGAGTGGCCATCAGCAGTCGCTGCCTGCCTGTGGTCAGTCCTCTCTGGTAAGAGCACCTAGCAGCAGTTCTCAACCTGTGGGTCACGACCCTTTTGGCGGTCGAACGACCCTTTCACAGGGGTCACCTAAGACCATCCTGCATATCAGATATTTACATGACGATTCATAACAGTAGCAACATTACAGTTCTGAAGTAGCAACGAAAATAATTTTATGGTTGGGTCACAACATGAGGAACTGTATTTAAAGGACCAGAAGGTTGAGAACCACTGATAGAGACTTCTTTGGGGAACCTCACCTTTCCCACTCCCAGTGCACCTGGCTCAGGTAGAGCTGAACTATCTTCAGCTCCAGCAGGGGGCGCATGTTCCAGACTTGCATCAGGGGCTCCAGTAACTGGCTTCAAAATGGGCACATGTTCCAATGAGAGTCCATCTTGAGAGCTTTTGGGAATTCTGGGCATTAGTTCTTTCCCGCTGAAACTGCTATCTCTTAGGATATTGTAAGCCATAGAGAGGTCCTGCCTGGAGTCAACCCAAAACAGAAAAGCAGAGCCAAGCGATGGAGAGAGAGGTTGAGCTTTACAGACATTGTGTAACCCTTGGATCTGACTATTGCTGGGGCCTCCGATCCCCTGGAGTTTTTAATCACATGACGCAATAAATTCCCTCAAACCAGTTGAGTTTCAAGAAATTAAGAAAAAGAAAGAACTGAATTAAGGAAATACTAATGATTTTACTATCTCAGTAACTATGATTTTTATCAGAATGTGTTTGTACTTGACTAATACTAGCCAAGAATCAGGCTGCTGTTTTTTACAGACCCCCAAATACAGCAACTTAAGCAAGATAGACACCCCCCCCCCCCCGCCCCTCCCTGCACACACACTCCTGCGGAAGCCTGGGAGCTAGTCCACGGCTGTGACTGTGGCTTGACTAGGATTCTATCTTGTTACCTTGTCATCCTCAAAACGTAGCTTCCCTTTCATGCTCTCATGGTCCAAAAGAACTGTTTGAGCTCTTGAGATAATAATTAGTGAGTTAATACATGCAAAGTGCTTAGCATAACACACATGTTAACTATTTCTAAAATCACTTTTGTTATATTTTGTGATCAGAGGGCACCTGGTAGAGAAAGTGTCTAGATTTATTTATCTATTGTTATTTTTTTTATTCCTCACCTGAGGGTCATTTTTTTAATCCTCACCTGAGGATAGTTTTCTATTGCTTTTTAGAGAGAGTGGAAGAGAGAGGAAAAGAGAGAGAGAAATATCGATGTGAGAGATATTGGGGCATGAGACCCAACCAGGGCCTGGGCTGGGAGGAGCCTGCAACTGAGGTATGTGCCCTTGACTGGAATCGAACCTGGGACCCTTTGGTTTGTAGGCCGACGCTCTATCCACTGAGCCAAACCGGCTAGGGCTAGATTAATTTTTTTAAGAATGAGTATGTTAGTTTTATGATTAACAATTTAATATTCAAGAAGAATAACTTCTTTGTGTTTCTAAAAATGAAACATGCTCATTATAAAGTATTCAAGAAACAGAGAAACATATAGTTTTAATACCAACCCCAAATGATTATCATTAGGTAAATGATAGTTCACATCTAAGTAGATGCATCAATTGCAATGTTTAGCTCCAAAAAAAAATATGTAAAATCTGATTGAAGTTGGTTTAGCACATATGGAAGTGTATTGATTCCCACAATTGGCATCCAGAGATGGGGTGGTCTGACCCAGCTTCATTTGGACTCTGTCTGCCGTGTGTGTGTGTGTGTGTGTGTGTGTGTGTGTGTGTGTGTGTGTGGTGGGGGTGGAGGCAGGCATAAATCTCAAGCTGGCTTCAGTTGTGGTAAAAATGGCTGTAGCATAGCTTTGTACCTTCCCCCCCACCAAGTACAGAGGGAAAGTGGGATCCTCCTGTGGTGATGGTCTCTTAAAAGCTAGGAAGCCAGTTTCCTGCAGGCCTTTCCTTGAGTTTTGTTGGCTGTAGCTGGGTCATAAACCCATCCAGATTCTGGTTGGCTTTGCCCTCAGCTCCCCGGTATAGGGAGAAATGGGATTATCCTGGGACCAGTCACATCACCCAGAGCCAGAGCTGGGTTTGGAGTTCCCTGAAGTACATAGGTTGCCCGGTGGAGAGATGATTACCTAGATGAAAATTAGGGTACTGTTTGAAAGGGAGGAGGGAAGAAAGGGGTGTGTATGCTAAAGAGAGATTGAAAGATAAATAGACATGGCTAGGAAGAAATATTCTTACAGAAATATGAGCATGTTATACATGCTATTTTAAATAAAATGATAGTTTAATATGACTTGATTTTAACATTAGAAAAGTAAAACTAAAGCAGAACTAAAGAAATTGCTGCTCTTTAGTTGAGAGAGATTATTTTCTTAAAATCCTCTCTTGGGGAAATAAGGTTAAGAAAATAAATTATGAAAAATGTTAAGAAGTTGAAGTTATTATTTTTTAACAGCAGTTTTCAATTTTAGACAGTATTAAATGACTCATGAATATAAAAGATGAGTAAATCTTTAGACTTGTACTTCCTCCCTTCTCCCTACCCCAAACTTCCCGATGTTGGCGCTGTTTCTGTTTTTACAATATCATAGTTTATAACAGTCATCTTCTGTTGTGGAAACTTTACTCCTATCATTGTCTAATATCATCAGTTCCATGTTCAGATGGATTACATTCACGATAAGCTCTGTCTACCCCAGCCTGTCCATTTCCAAATACTTTATTTTTATTCATCTCTAAATTGACTGGGTTTCATCACTAATCTTTTTTTTTACCAAGAAAACCCATGAATGTGAATTCTCTGAGTTCTTTCATGTGTCAGAATAGTTTTCTGCTGCCTTTATACTGAGCCTTGGAGTCACAGTTTCCCTTGGAAATTCCAGATGGTGCTTCACTATGTTCTGGCATTGAATATTGATTATTGAAGTTAGAGGCCAACCTAATTAGTTGACTTCCCTTACTTGATATGTCAGTGTGCGCAAAGACTTTTTTCTTTATGTCCTGGAAGTTCTTTAGTTAGAGGTAGTGAATCAGTGTTGATCATTCAGTGTCTGTTTTCCTGAATCTAGTATTCTTACAGTCTGCAGATTTGCTTCACTTCTCAGAGAAGTTTTCTTCTTTTATATCTTTGCATATTTAGTCTGTACTATTTGTGGGTTCTCTGTTCTAGGAACAACAACCAGGCTCAAATTGCTTTATGCTTTTTACACGCATTGACTACATTTATCTCAATGATTTTTCTGTATCTGTAATTTTATGTTGAGCTATCTAGTGAGTTTTTATTATTGTTTTACTCTTTAATTTAGTCTTTAATTTGTTTCCATAAAACAGAAATCTCCATTCCTTCCCCCCACCCCGAGATTACTCTCATTTCATTATTTTATCTTTGTGCCCCAGAATGTTGAAGTCATATTTTTATTAACCTGTTTTATAACCCAAAACACTCACAGAAAAGAATATGCCCTGTTAGTTTGCTTCTTACCAAGATTTGGAGCTTTGGATGACAAGTCTCAAGATTTTTGCTAATTCAAGGCTTCCAGGGTGAACACAGGGTTTGAAGCTGACTCTTCAAAGCTAAAACCCTCCCTTTCTTCCTTGCCCTTCACCTTTTGAAGAACCTGACATAGTTTAGATTCATTTCCTTGTTTGCGTGCTACTGTTGATTTCCTTTTCCCCACTGATTTTCTTTTTTCTGTTTATATTTTAATTATTGAGAGTGGAGAATCTACAGTTTGTTTTCATGCTGCCATCTTCCTTCAGAAGTCTATATTGTTTATATTTATTTACACATTAAAAAGCCAGAAAAATCTCAAAAAATCAATGAGATCGTGTAAGGTTCATAAAAATTTTGAAATACTATGCAAACATTTTTAAAAGATGAAATCATAGAATCCTAAGATTGTAATAGACCTAGTGCTTTGTGTTTTAATCCCACACTCAACTCAGAAATTCTCTAACAGCATTTATTTATTTTTTATTTTTTATTGATTTCAGAGAGGATAGGAAAGGGAGAGAGAGATAGAAACATTGATGATGAGAGAGAATCATTGATTGGCTGCCTCCTGCATGCCCCCTACTGGGGATTGAGCCCACAACCTGGGCATGTGCCCTTGACCAGAATTGAACCCTGGACCCTTCAGTCCACGGGCCAACGCTGTATCCACTGAGCCAGACCAGCTCAGGCCTAACAGCATTTCTGACAATGGTGCCTGCTCCTCTCTGTGACAAGAACTCACTTCTTGGCAAAGTCCATTTTCAGCGATTATACAGCTCTCAGAATTAGTAATTATCTCTATATATGAAGGCAAAATACGCTTTCCTGAAGTTCAGCCTATAGATTGTAGTTGCTCTGTCTAGCAGGTGGCATAATGGGCAGTATTTGAAGTCACAATGTAAAGACATTTAGTACATTGGTACCAAAAGGAAAAAGAATAATGACCAACGATGTTGCTGCTTATATAGGAACAACAAAGATCACAATAATTTGTGTGACCTGTTTTCTATTTGTGACCAAAAGCAAACTTTTACAGGATTTTACTTTTACAGGATTTTAACTGTAAATGTACCAGATTAGCGTGGTAGCAAGTTTTTTATGAATTTAACTGAATCCTACAAAACTCTCATTCAAAGTCATAGATCATAGCTCCTACAAATGTTGGCAACCTTTGAGAAAATTAAAAGGAGTGTTACTATATCTGGCTATTATCACCTCTCTGCCTCTCAGGCTGCCGGGTAAGCACTTGTTGAGTGAGAAACATACTCCCCAGTGTCCGGACCACTTCTCGGGAGGAAACAGCCTGAGGACCACTTCCTAATCTACATGCTCCTGCTCAGAGGTGCCAAACTATTCGTTCGGAAATGTTGTTTGGACACATAACTGTTCTTGTAGCCAGATGTTTTAAAAATACTTAAAAGAAATCTTTTCAACAATGCTTATTCTAGTCTGTAACAGAAATGCATTTCTATTTTACAAATGCTTTTTTTTTGCATTTTGCATCAGCTCTAATTTCCCCGGAATAGACTTACTTAGGAGCTTCTGATGGCCTTCTGCTCTCCTTTCAGGAGGAAATGGTCCTAAGGAATTGGGGTGGCACTTCAACACTGACACTCAGGAGTTAGATAAGAGGCACATGGAGGCGCAAGGACAGCGTGGAGAGCCTCAGTGGTGAAGGTTAAGAGCCCCCTGACCCCCTCAGTCCCAACTGCGCCTTCACTGAAGGCCAACGTGCTTTGCTATTTCACCTCTGCATGAAGCCCTTGAGGCCTTCTGTGAAATCTTCATTTTTATGTTTTAAATATATTTTTATTGATTTCAGAGAGAGGGAGAAGGAGATAGAAACATCAATGATGAGAGAAAATCACTGATGTGCTGCCTCCTGTACACCCCACACTGGGGATTGAGCCCTTAACCGGGCATGTGCCAAATGTTTTAAAAATACTTTTAAAAAATATTTTAAAAAATGACCAGGGCCTGGCTGGTGTGGCTCTGTGGTTGAGCATCGACCTATGAACCAGGAGGTCATGGTTCGATTCCCGGTCAGGGCACATGCCCGGGTTGCGGGCTTGATCCCCAGTGTGGGGTGTGCAGAGGCAACCAATCAATGATTCTCTCTCATCACTGATATTTCTATCTCTCTCTCCCTCTCCCTTCCTCTCTGAAATTAATAAAAATATATTTCAAAAAATGACCGGGAATGGAACTGTGACCTCGTGGTTCATAGGTAGACACTCAACCACTGAGCCAAGCCGGCTAGACCTGGAGTCTTCATTTTTAGGTCAGTGCAAACAAACTTTAGATATTCCTCACTCAATTCCACATCTTCAAAAAGCCTTTCTTAGAATATTTTTTCTTTTTTTCTGAGAACGGGGTCAAAATGCTCTTCAGTTACAAAGGTGATAACCTCAGGCTTTTCCATCCATCCTCCTCCTTCCCTTTTTTAACTTCTGGGAAGAGGGCAGGTCTCTCCTGGTGAGCTTTTGTGTGAGAGCTTAGACACGACAACTCTCTTCTCCAACACAGGGCCTTTCCCTTAAACTAAGTTGATGGAGAGCACACTCTTTGCCAGCCCTTTGTGAACATGATGTCACCTCATGCTCTCAAAACCTTCCTAAGTTCTTCCTTATTCCTACTTCACATGGTGGGACATGGAAGTGCTGAGAGGTTAAATGACTTGCCCAAGGTAACCCAACAAGGAAGTAGAAGAACTTGAATTTGAATCTAGTGAGTCTGATTCTAGAGCTTGAATTGTTCAACCCGACAGGATGTGCCGCCCCACATATGATGGTGTGCAGTGCCTGCACACGGAGCTCGTGGCCATTCATTTGGCTCTGCGGTCCTCTCCTGGTGGCTCACTCCAGTGACCCCCTCTAGTGAACATCTTGTGAGCACCTCGTCAGGCGCTATTCTAGGTGATAAAGGGGGAGGGGAAGACAGCTGTAGGTGGCACATGATGCCGGTGCGTCTTACACAGGTCTCACAGGCCTAATGGGGTTTCTGTTCCCAGCAATGTGATGGATTACATTGCACAAACCTTCCTGCTGTGAAACACCTGGAAATGCAGTATAAATAGAGCTAGCGTCCCTTTAAATGTCCATCTGGGCTCCAAAGAAAGACAAGGAAATCCCAGGGACCAGAAATGATATGGAAACTAAAAACCAGAATACAATCTGCAAATTAAAGCTGGGGCTGCCTGGGGATATTTGATGGTCTCAGAAACCAAGGAGCTTGGGATTTAGTGGTGACTCTGGAACAGGAGGAAAAATTGATAGTCCACATAAAGTTGCTATCCTTAGTGAGAGGGAAAGAGAAAAAAAGACCAAAGGAAATGACAGGCAAGCTTGCATTCCTTGGCGTGACCTCTGAGAGGGGAAACAATTTGAAACCCCAGGCCGGCCCTCACTAGCTTCAAGGTTCCAGGATGCAGTTGTTATATGGTGCTGGTGACCTCTAAATGTTACATTAGCAAAAAGATAGATCTTAGATGCTCCCAAAGTTCTTAGCAAAAGCAGAGGTGAAGCCTCACTGGAGAGATATCCCCAAACCGGGATTTCCGAGGACCAACCACCATCAAAAATGAATTCACTATCCAAGATTTAAAAGGCCCCTAACACGAGTCTATATGAATAGGCAATATCAATAGGCGATATAAATCTTTCCAAAACTCGGATATCAGATAGAGGCTATAAAATAAGAACATTTAAAGTGATTAAAGTTAGAAAGAAATGATGAGAGAGAGAAAAAAAGACATCAAAAAAGACTAACTAGATTGTGCTTAGTAGAACTCAGAGAAGTGAATAAGGTTACAAATTCAAGGGTGGCTAACGAGAGAACCGGGGAAGCCCTTGACCCAGTCCCTCTGACCTCTGAGATGGAAACAAAACCATTTTTCAGAAGGCGGCCAGGGAAACAAGATGGGCCTGGGAAGCCACCTTGCATCTTTTATGGGAAACAATGAAGAATCTCTCCTTTTTAACTGGAGCTGCTCTGTTGGCAAACGCTCTCTGGAAAGGGCCAGATAATCATTATTTTTGGCTTTGCCACCCATACATCTCTGACTCTGTCACATAGAGACATTTTTTGGCAACCTTTTAAACTGCAAAACGTTCCTTAGCTCACAGCGGTACAAAACCAGGCTTCAGGTGGGATTTGGCCCAAGTGCTATGATGTGAACACCCCTGTGCTGAGCTGTACGTCTGTAGCCCTCACGGGCATTTTCCACAGGGGAGCGGGGGTTTCGGAGTGAGAAGGAAGCCGCTGAAGGCAGGCCTGGCAGGAGGAGGAGCATGAGAACACAGACTCCCAGGGACACGCTCGCTCGGAGTGTCTGGACCCATTATGTACAAAGATCCAACCCAGGACTTTTTAATTATGTGAACCAATAAATATTTTTTGAAAGTTGCTTTGACTTGGTTTTATGCCACTTATAAACAAAAGAGCAGCATGCAAATTTAGCCGTGCACTTGAGAGCCTCACTTAAAAAGAATCCCTACGTCCTTTTTGTGTGCTGATCTGCCTGCCCCAATATTATTTAAACTGCAATCACTTTTGTTCAAGAATTACTTAAAACCAGATGAATGCAATATTATTTTATAGTCAATGGCTCAGTGGAGGCAAAAATAGGAGAGAGGAATATAGTCTTTTTGTGTGTCCCTGAACTGAATTGAGTGTTTTATGTATGGTCCCATTGAGTAGTTACAACGGCCTGGTCACATGCTCATTAACCCTGTTTTATAGGTGAGAAACTAGACTCAGAGGGGAAATAATAAGTCCAAGGTCATCTTAGAAACCAACAGGCGCACCGCTTGGATCTAGGACTGTCTGGCTCCAAACTCTATACTCATCTACAACCCGCACTGCAAAGGTCCTTGATCAGTCTTTGCCTGGGAAACATCTTAGGTATTGTGTTGGTGAATCCCTGGGGCATAGGTATCCGGAGCAGAAAGAGGTGCACTATTCTCCATGGGAAAATGAGAGGAACCTTGGGTTTGGGCTCCTGGAAAAAAAAAAAAAAGTGTGTGTGTGGGGGGGGGGGAGGGGGCGAGTGGAGCAGGAAACAGAGTGGGTGGCAGAAAAAGGATTGGAGAGAGAGGAACTGGGCAGTTTTTGAGAGGTAGGAATGTAATGTTGGATGGTGGCAGGGTTGCAGAAAGATCGCATGTGTGATTTTCAGTTACTTGCTCTGCGGTATGCAATGCCATCCCTCTCTGTGACCACCCACCCAGTCTGCAGTGAAATGCCTTGATTTATGGCTGCTCTTGGGGTGGGGAGAGAATCACAGAGAATAAGCTGTCTATTATACCAGGGGCTGATGCCAGAGCAGAATGAAAGACATAGCTACAAGACACAGAGCAGAGCAAATTTTGACAAAGTTGGGATGTGAGGACAGAATTAACTGCAAGACTGGAGAGGCCTTGGAAAGTGTTTTAGGTTATCCCAATCTTCGGAATTAGATTAAGAATGAGACTTGAGCCGAAACCGGTTTGGCTCGGTGGATAGAGCGTCGGCTTGCGGACTGAAGGGTCCCGGGTTCGATTCCGGTCAAGGGCATGTACCTGGGTTGCGGGCACATCCCCAGTAGGAGATGTGCAGGAGGCAGCTGATCGATGTTCCTCTCTCGTCGATGTTTCTAGCTCTCTGTCTCTCTCCCTTCCTCTCTGTAAAAAATCAATAAAAAAAAAAAAAGAATGAGACTTGAGTCAATAATTGGACAGGAATAGATTAGGAAGCTATGGAATTAGGACTCGAATCAATCTTCTCTAGAGTTGAAGGGACAGGAGAGCCTACCTGAGAGCCGAGTTACACCCTCTACGAATATTGACTAAACCACTCTTGCCTCCAGGAGCTCATACTCTTGGGAAACAGACTTATGAAGAAATTCTATCAGTGGTCTGACAGAAGATGCTGTGAAATGTGCCGTGAAAGCACAAAGGGAAAATGATCAGCTCTGCCTGGGCTATCAGGGAGGGCTTCCCCTAGGAAGTGACGTTAAAACCAGGCCCTGAAGGATGAGATGTTAATCACTCAGAGAGGGCAAAGGAACATCTTCCAGCCGGAGGGGACAGTCGGTACGCATAGGTGAGTCAGGAAAGGGCATTAGGAAGTTTCATGTGAGAGAATGAGGAGGGCAGAGGTACAGGGGGCCAGGGCCAGGGCCAGGGCCAAGGAATTTTGTGCACTTCCTGTTTTCCACCATATGCTTCTTATGCAAGAAATGTGCTCACCAAAAGCTGCCCTCAGATTGGCTAACACATCTTTTATTTAGTAAGAACTGACGGAGTGCCCCTTTTCCTTTCTTGCTACTCTCTGGAGTGCTTAATATGTGGTGGCATTATAGCTGTTCTTACTATGAACATGTGTCTTGAATGAACATCATGATATAAATCAAGGACTTGGGGATTTTAATTAATTATATTGCAAAGGAAGTAATACTGCATGTTTAGAAAAGCACAGGCTTGAATTTAAAACGAGGCCTTGGCACTTCTTGGTGAAGCACAATTTATTTAAGTTGTCCGGGCCTCAGTTCCCCCCTCCTAAAAAGGGGATAATAATGTCTATGTGGCCCAATGGTGGTGAGGATTAAATTACATGACATATGTAATGTGGCCAGCCAGTGGCTGTCACATAATAGGTGCTCCATAAATAGAAGTCATATTTTCAAGTTAAATAGGATTTTCATTGTATGTGATTTTTTTGTGTTGAATAGGGTAGCTACTAGCTATATGTGGCTATTGAGCACTTGAAATGTGGCTAGTCCCAAATGGGAAGTGCTATAAATATAAAGTACATACCAGGTTTTGAAGACTTGCTATGAACAAAAGAATGTGAAATAACCCACTAATAAAATTTTATATTGATTACATATTTAAATGACAATATTCGAGATATAGTCAATTAATTAAAATATATTCTTAAAATAATCTCACCTGTATCTTTTACTATAAAGATCAAGTTGACTTTGAAGTTTCGATAGTAGGGTTAGGCACTTAGTCATTAGGCATTTGGCTAAATGCCTTTGATGGGCCCTAGCCGATTTGGCTCAGTGGATAGAGTGTCAGCCTGCAGACTGAAGGGTCCCAGGTTCGATTCCAGTCAAGGGGCACATGCCTGGGTTGCAGGCTCAATCCCCAGTAGGGGGCATGCAGGAGGCAGCCAATCAATGATTCTCTCTCATCATTGATGTTTCTATCTCTCTCTCCTTCTCTCTTCCTCTCTAAAATTAATAAAAATATATATTTTTAAAACCTTTATAAATGCCTTTGATGGGGGAAAATCCAGTTGTCAGCATTTCATTTTTGCATTTTCACCACCATCGGTGTATTCTGAATGCCCTGTCCTCTGTTACGAGTTAGTGTGAAGGTTCCAGGGCTGTTTCTCTCACTCACATCTAATAGAATCCCAAAGCCCAGACGCAAGCTGACCTCTGTCCCTCCTGGGTTGCACAGTGAATTTGTTTTCTCTTTATGTGTGACAGCGCTTTCACTTCTTAAACTCCTCATCCCTCTTAGAATCCACACAGGGATGCCCCTGGACTACACAGGAAATTCATTTGATCCCTTTAAGTCATCAGTAGATCTTGGGTTTAACATTAAGATCATGTAGACGTATACACAAATGAAGAAATGCAATATAGTAGGTATGGTCTCTATCAGAAAAATCCAACGGACTAGCTGTCTTTGGGATATAGAAAAAGGGCAAAGCATTTCTTCATACACCGTATCTCGTCTTTCTTGCTACCATCTTTCAATCTCTTGCTGGGGGAGGCACAGGGGTGAATGAAACTCCCGTTAAGCACTTATGCAGGTGGAGGCACAGAGACAAAGGAGAGTGAAGCCAGTTTTCACAATAAAGCCACATCATTTTCATTCTCCATCTTCTTCTTGCCCATCTTCGGCACCTCTAACCTGTCTTCCAACCCTAGTACTCCCCCACAATGGCTGCCTTTCCCTAAGAACACTATGACCTCCATATTGCTAAACCCAATAGATCTTTTCTGTCACGTCACAGGAATGCCCTTAATGTCCACATCTCTTAATCTAACATCAAGGGCACCACAGCTGCACTCACTGTCTACCTTCCCTCACCTCTCAACCCACACTCCCCAGTAGGCTTCCTCCTACAGACCCTGTAGTCTTCCAATGGCTCCTTCCCAGGTCACCCATGACACACACAATGCTGCATCACTGGGTTTACCTCTCACTACTATTCATCCTTCCATCTTGAGCGACTCTTTTCCTTGGCTTTCCGGTGGTATACTCCTAGATCTTTGGATGCTCCCTCTCTGTCTCTTTGTGGGCTCAGCAACTTCTTCCTGTCTTCTAAGTGTTGGCTTCCCAAGACTTGGCCAGGAGTCGCATTCTCTTCTCTTATTCTCTATCTCCCTCAGCATGCTGCAGCCATAACCAGAGACAGGCTTTCAGCAACTGATAATTCTGATAATTTTCAAATATATATCTTAACCCATAATGCTTTCCTGAGCTTCAATGAAACAAAGGGAATATAGTAACCCATTGTATCCATGCTAGTCTATTATGGTCTGAAAAGAACCTATTCAAGTTTACCTTCATGTTTATTCTCTTTATGCTTTGATATCTTTCTTGCTTCTCCTAATGACTGTATAATCCACTTGGAAGTTCCAACAAAAAAGTTTTAAAAATTAAATGTTCCTGATGAAGATTTTGGTAAAATTCCTGAGGTTTTAATGTTGTATACAAATGATTCCTTCCTTTTGTAAACCTTTGTTTTAAGAATCTCAGTTGGCTTTATTGAACAACAACAAAAAAAATCGCATGACATATAATATGTATATTACCCAGCTATAAATCTGGAAGAAATTTAAAAAACAGAGAGAAGTCTTTGATTTTTAAGGCATATTTAATCATGTTTTAAAGCAAAATGAAAGACCACAAATCTATTCAGACATTCCAAAGGGGAAGAAAGAATTTTTATCAAAATCTTGTAACCTTACTCACACTGAGAGAAATTGTCCCTAAGCCATGCTGACAACCCTGTATGAGAAGTGAATCTGAAAACACTGTATTTTTTAAATTATACTTTGGAAGCAAATATATTCAATGAGATTCCAGAATTAGTCCACTCCAGTTTTGCAATAGGCACTGACTCACTCAAAACTCCTCCCCAGTTTCCTTTTGGCAAAGGTTCCCCTTCTCCCCCACATTTACAAACACACACACACACATGCACACACACACACACACGCACACACAAATCTTCAGTTAGAACCAGTGACTATGATACATCAAAACATTCACAGTTAATCCAATAGACTTTCATTTCTGTTTCCTGTCTCTGTCTCTTCATCCCAGATGGAGGTAAAACATCTCACTTACCACCTGGAACATCTCCTAGATGAGCTGACATGCAGAGAACTTCCTGATCTAAGGTGGTAGGTTGGCTCTTTGTGCTTATAAATCCAGGCTGCTCAACAGTCTCTCACAGAATGCCAAGAGAACTGTGTGTTACTGATCCCCACAAATGCCAAAATGGAAACGGCTGACATTTATCGTGCAGTGATCATACAACAAATGATTTACCAAGAAAGAGACAGTCTTCCGGTGAGACGGCAGTTAATTTTACATCCAGGCAGAAGAGGTAGAGAGAGTCCATGAAACAAACTAGCTTCAAAATCCATAATTTTAGTTCATAATAGTTTTTTAAAAAACAAATTTTAACTATTTTTGAGATATAATTTACATACATAAATTTATTCTTTTGTACGTATAAAAATTCAGTGGGTTTTACTTAGGATATTAACAAATTTCTACAACCATCACTGTTATCTATTTCCAGAACAAAAGAAACACCATACCCACTAGCAGTCAATCTCATTACTCCAACCCGCCAACCCTAGGCAATCACTAATATTTCTGTCGATAGATTTGACTATCCTTGACATTTCATATAAATAGCATCATGCAACATGTAGCCTTTTGTGTCTGGGTGTCTGGTTTCTTTCACTTAATAATGTTTTTAAGATTCTAGATGAGTGTTTTTGATGCTTTGTTGAATTTCTCTACTAACAGGCACCACATATCAAGTGTCTCTCTATGTTGAAGTGCTTTACATGCATACTCTCACTTCATCCTCACAATAATAAAATGAGGAATATAAAATTATATCTATTTGGGATGAGGACTTGGGGTTTATAGAGAAGTCAAGTAACTTGTCCAAGGTCACACAGCTAATAGGTGATAGAGAAGGATTTAAGTTTAGATCCACTGGCCTCCACAGCAGTGATCTAAGCCTCTAGGCTCCACTGCCAGAATTCTTAGAGCTGAGTTCTGACATCCCTGTTCGGGCCTCTCATTGGTGGGCTAATAAATCAGATTATTCACCAACAGAAGCTGATCTTCTTGATAAATCTTGGAGTAATATAAAAGAAGAGTCATCTTGCCTATCACCCGGCCCTACGTAGAAGATTAGACCCTAAGAATCTGCAGATGAGATCCAACTTATTTCTGCAGACTCTTCAAAGAGTGACAAAATTCCAAGCAGAAATGGGATGGCTCCCAGAAGAAATGTTTTTCCCAGAAGAAATGATACAACTTAAAAGTGAAATTCACACTTTTAAAAAGTTGTATCCATCTTTAACCTCATTTCAACTGTTTGTTTCACCTCCTACCCTGAAATTTCAAGAAGCCAAATGGTCCAGAGTTATCAGCCTCATTTCTCCCTGTTTCTACCCTCCCAACCCCTGGAGGCCTTGAGGTCCACAAACCGTGACTCAGTGCAGAAGTGGGCTGCGTGGGCTGACAAGGAGCAAAATAGAGGGTCTGAGTAATTCTTCCTTTAAACACTGGACCCTGGAAGCATTTTGGATGCAGGTGCAGCGGAAGTGGTCTTTAAAGGATGATAATTTATTAGGCACATGGTTAAAATGAAGCCAACCAAACTCAACCGCTCGGATCTTTATCCCGGTTCAATTTCAGGCTTGAATTGAATCCTTTAAAGGGCAGAAGAGAGCACCATTCTCCCCTCACTCCACGGGAGGGAGGGCCATCTGTCTGCCTGGCTCTGGCCGCCTCTCCACCGTTTCTGTCTTCTCTGCCATGACCCTCGGGAGAGCAACTCTGGTGTAGAGTCAGACCTGAATGGTGTCTGAAACCTCGTTCTGCGGATTCCTGGGTGTGAGGGAAATCACTTAACCTCTCTATAAGCCCGCGTTTCCTCACTTGCTCAATGAGAATATTAAACCAACCTCTTAGGGGTGTTAGGAGCATTAAATGGGGTAACATATGTAAAGCACCAGCAGGTGTTTGGCATGTAGTCTGTCCCAGTCAACACTCGCTATTGTTTTTATAAATTTCTCTTGGGTATTTGGAAGCTCATCCCAGTGAGATGTCAGTGCTGTCTCTACTTCAGCTGGCAGAGCACACATGCTTTAGAGCGGCAGGGAGGGAATGAAGACGTGAGCCAGTGCTACCAGGTGCTGGCTGGTAGGAGCAGTGCATTTGAAAGGGAAAAGCTTTGAGAAGGCTGAGTATAGAAGCATTTATTTTTTATTTTTTATTTTTTAGTCTTTGGCTTGTCAGATCTCCTCCTTTTGGAAGAGGAAGGGATTAGTGTTGGAGCCCAAATAATAGAAGGTGCTGAGGTGAGAAGGGAAGCGAAGGCCAACACTGCTCATGAGAGCCAAGGCTCGGAGGGCAGGAGTCGGGGAAGGGAACTCAAGCCACATGAGAGTGGCGAGGACAGCCCTGGCCCGTGGTCGGCAAACCGTGGCTCGCGAGCCACATGCGGCTCTTTGGCCCCTTGAGTATGGCTCTTCCACAAAATACCACATGCGGGCACGCACATACAGTGCGATTGAAACTTCGTGGCCCATGCATAGAAGTTGGTATTTTGTGGAAGAGCAGGTATTTTGTGGAAGAGCCACACTCAAGGGGCCAAAGAGCCGCATGTGGCTCGCGAGCCGCGGTTTGCCTAGCCACAGTTGGCCGACCACTGGCCCTGGCCATTGTTAACCATACAAGTCCAGGGAGCAAGTCAGAACAGGCACCCCTTCTCCCAAACAACACGTGTCCTCACCAGGAACCATGATTTGGTGAGAGGAACACAACCTGAATTTCTGTCGCCCACCTGCCCCGCTCTTGTCCTCAAATGGGACCTTGAGCCGGACCCGGACTTCCCAGCCCTCAGGGGCCCTGGGCTGACTGGTGCTTCTGAGTCTGGCTAGAGACAGGGAGTCGAGAACCAGGAAGATGAGAGCAAGTAGGCTGGTCTCTGTGCAGGGCAGGAGGGAGCATCTTAGCAACATATTTCTCCGTATTTTGCTTTGGCTGTATTTATGAACCATAAGAGCAGGCTTGGTTCTTCAGAAACTGAAGCTGAAATGGAGGCTGGGATATTAGATGTTCATTAGGGACCAGCTACTGTGAAGGAAAAGGGGAGGAAGCAGAATTGAGCGGAAGGAGGAGTCAAAGTGCAATGCGAGCTCCACAAAGCCTCAGCCAACTTGGGGGCAGGGGGTGGGGGTGAGAGGGTGAGGGCCTGGAGCAGGTCAGAGAAGGTGGGGGCCTCTATACCCACACCAAACTTGGGCTGCCTGGGGAAGGGCACAGCCTTGGGCAGCTCCCTGCAGCGGAGGGTGATCCTGAAGGAGCTGCCAGCTGAAGGTTGTCTGCTGACCACACTCCCCGCAGCTGAACAGCCAGGCCTGCTTACAGGGCAATCTGTGTGGTGCGTGGTGGAGTCTACCGCAACCACCTCTGCAACTACTCCCAGGCCATTAGCACTGAATTAGCAAACACTGAACCAGTGCTCCTCAGGGAAATACAGGGCAAGGTTCCTGTGAGCCTCCAGTCATAACATCTTCATCAGCCGTTCAATACATAATCTTATTTTAAGTTTCTTTTCTTTTTAAAAAAATATAGATTTTTATTGATTTCAGAGAGGAAGGGAGAGAGAGAGAGAGAGGAGAGAGAGAAAGAAACATCAGTGATGAGAGATAACATTGATCAGCTGCCTCCTTCACGCCCCCCCCCCTACCCCACTGGGGGCTGAGCCCCAAACCCAAGCATGTTCCCTTGACTAGAATCGAACTCAGGACCCTTCAGTCCTCAGGCTGACATTCTATCCACTGAGCCAAACAAGCAAGGGCTAGGTTTGTTTCTTTTAAAGACAAAGTGACAAAGTTTAAAATATATATATTGTTGAGTTGTGAGCATTGAGCTCACAGCCAACAGCCCCACAATTCATGCCCGAAGGAAGCTTATGTAACGCACCTGTTTTGTGTTTTCTCCGCCAGGCTCATCAGCCTTCCAGTGCTCGGGGACACTAGACGGAGCTTCAGAACTCCAACTGGGGGGTGTCTCAGACAGCAAAAGCACAAAAATGAGAAAAGAAGGTGACACTTAATGGGCCACAAAAAGGACTCTTGTTTACAGAATGGGAGCTGAAACCAGAAGGCAGGGAGTCACCTTGTTCAACCTCCGCTGGGAAAGTTCGTGTCGGGAAACCCACATTTTTTGCCACTCGGCCTGTCTGCAAATAACCGCAAAAGCACTGTGAGTATTGGCATTGGGGTTACAAGTAAACTTTAGCAAGTAGGTGAAGTCACAAACTCAGAATCCATGACTTTTTAATTGCCATCCTTCTTATAATTTAAATACTCTACTCTCATTTGGTAATATTGATGATATCAGGGTTTAAATCTGCAGGATATATTTTTTTTCTAACAGACATTAAACACATTACTGCTAAAATTAAATTGTTGGGTTTTTTACCACCTCGTATCATCTCCTGAATTCCAGTGGTGCGCAGACCTCGGGAGTCAGTGATCTCTGAGGCCGGATTTGTGGGTGCCACGAATTTGAAATGTGAGTGACTTATTTGGTTCGACCCAACCCCGGAAAATGCTTTCTCCTCGGGTTTCTGTTGGAATCATTCATTTGTTCTGGGATCATTAGACTAAGAGGTACTACTCTTCCGTATTCCACTCAGCCTAAATTTTGTTTATCCTTCACTTGTTAATGAAACAACAGCTTGTGTTTAACGTGATGATTCAAATATGAGAATTGAGCAACTTTCCAAGTCCACCAACCTCTTCCTGTGTGGTTAAGTGGTCCCGTATTTGATGAAAATAGAGAAAGGAAATGACAAAGGATTGGGACAGTATCCTGAAAGCTATTTATTTGCTTTTAAAATCTTAATAAAAGATTTCTCCAATTTGTTATTTATAACCGTGAAAGCAAGAATAATTTTTATGAAAGAGCTGGTTTTCAGGGAAAACACCGCTTAATCTCCTAGTACACTGTAAATACATTGTAAGTGCTACCTGGAAATTGTAACTTACGATGTCCGAGGTTGATAACATTACAAAGCTTCTCTAATGGTGCAATAATCCCAGGGCTGCAAACTGTTTCCTTCAGTGGAGTGTCTGTTAAAAACACACGAGTTTTATAATTGGCCTCCAGCCTCTCTGCCATGATGTAGTAGAAGTAGGTTTACCCATAATGTGTAAGCATCAGCTGAGTTTTTTTTCTAGACAAAGCTAAATATTTGTTAGTTGAACATGGAGATGATTTAAACCAAACCAAAGACAGTATGTATATATTTTTTGGTAACTCTGAGCCTCTGCTTCATAGTCAAGAGCCTGCATTCTGTTTTCTTCTCATTTGTTATATCTTCTGATGGGTATTAATGTCCATGTCTGGATTTCTTTGGTAATCCCCCCAAGTAGTTATTTAGGAGAGAGAGAGAGAGAGAGAGAGAGAGAGAGAGAGAGAGAGAGAGAGAGAGAGAGAAGAGTTGCTACAGATATAACATAACTAGCCCTGCTCACCAGAAGGGACACCCCAGTCTGAACATGGACTCCGGATGAAGGGGAAGCCTGTGGTTGCCACATTTTACCATATTATAGGTGATAAACAGGTTACTGGTCTATGACCCTCAGGCTTCACAATGACTAGGTGACCTTGCAGCGATTGGAACCTCCTGAACCACCACCTCTGGCTTTGAATAGACTCATCTAGTCTAATACTCAGTACAAGACTTCTCATCGTGTCTGTGCCATGCCATGAAAAAAGTTGGGGAGCACCACTGAAGACCAAGTTTCATCATGGCTTTGGGAACCTTGAAGGGTCTCTTAATGCCTTTATCTTTAGGCATGTTTGCTCGACTTTCTGGGTACCTGGTCACCAGTCCCCACAACAACTGGCTCATCTCTGGACATCAGACTGGCCAAGCTTGCTTCATTCCTGTGTCAGAGGCTGACTAGATGTTCACCCAACCCACTTCTCCTCCTGGGCTTAGGCACTAACTACTTTTTCCAAACCCCTTTCATCCAGGTGGGGGTGTGAGACTAGCTCTTGCTGATGGAAGGTAAGTGGAAGTGATGTGTCACTTCTTGATCAAGGCCACTGAGAGTTCTGTGTCTGCTCCACACTGTCCTCCTAACTCCTCGCTCCGAAGTGTCCTTGGGCTCTGCCTGTGTTGAAGGTGGCAGCTGGGCCCCTAAGTGACTGCTTTTTATCCAGCCATCCCTCAGCCTCTAACCAGCTGAAATGGACTTTGATGTGAGCAAGAAATAAATTTGTAATTGTGTAAAGCCCTAAAACTTCAGGGTTTATCTGTTATAACAGCTAGCACTATTTACAATAATTAGCATAATTTCTTTGTTGTAAACATTCAAGTTGTTAGGGGCTGAATCATGTCCCCCCAAAATTCAGGTGTTGAAGTCACAATCCCAAATACCTCAGAATGTGAACTTATTTGGACACTAGAGGCCCAGTGCATGAAAATTTGTACACTACGGGATCCCTCAGGGGATGTCCACCTACCAGCTTAGGCTCACTCCCCAGGGGATTGGGCCTAAGCTGGCAGTCAGACATCCCTCTGGCAGCCTGGAAGCCCTCGGGGGATGTCCAACAGATGGCTTAAGCTGCAGTCGGATAACCTTAGCACTGCCGCGGAGGTAGGAGAGGCTCCCGCCACCATCATTGAGGTCACAGCCCTCACCCTAGCTTGTGGCTGAGCAGAGCTCCCCCTGTGGGAGCATACTGACCACCAGAGGGCAGCTCTGGCATTGAGCGTCTGCCCCCTGATGGTCAGTGCGTGTCATAGCGACCGGTCATTCCTGGTCATTCAGCTATTAAGGTCAATTTGCATATTACCCTTTTTCTATAGGATAATGTCTTTAAAGAGTTGATTAACGAGGTTATTAAAGGTAGATCCTAAACCAATATGACTGGTCTTCTTATAAAAAGAAAAATATACCCACGGCCTAGTGCACAGAGGGATGACCATGTGGAAAGAAAGCAAGAGGGTGCTCACCTGCAAGCCCAGGAGAGAGGCCTCGGAGAAACCCACACTCCAGCACCTGGGTCTTGGAATCCAGCCTCGAGGACTAGAAGACATGTTTTTTTTTTTTTTTTTTGCTTTTTAAACCACCCATTTGGTTATGGTGGTCCTAGCAAATGAATAGACATGGCAAAGTCTACTCATGTACCATCTTGTTTCCTTCTTATTTCTCAAGAGAATTACTTGTACTTTTCACCTGCCAGTAACTGAGTTCTCATTTTTGCCAGCTTTTCTATCTCTGCCATAGATATCAATTTTCATAATTTCTGTTCCCACATGAATCCAAATACACACATATTACTTTAGCTTAGTAGTTTCCATACTTCATAGTTATCTTGGTCACCGGCTTTTACCAAGAGCCCCCACAGGGAGATTGGATGATAGGTGAACATGAGCTCCAGACCCTTTTGTTAGATCCTCCTATGACTGCGTCTCCTTGGCAGCCACAGTCCTTAAAGCCTGTTGCTAATCAAGCACCTGTGTTAAAGTTTCTCTGACCCAGGCTCTATCTCCGGAGACTGTGAGCATGAGCAGCCCTGCCCGGTAGGTGCGTGCAGGTCAGCACAATGGCCCACCTCGCTCCCTGTGCCGGAGCCGGGACCTGCCTATGGAATCTGCAAGCCTGTCTAATTGCGGCAACTGTCACACTGAGCCAAAACCAAGCTCTGCTGATGGAAGCAAGACACACAGTCCTGGGCAGCCCACAAAACCCAAGGTACCACCTTGCAAAAGCTTTACTCTGGCTCAGAGCTTTTGACTAGGCAACCACCCCGCTGATAGCTGGAGCTCCCAAAGTACACACAGGGCCACCTGCTTGGCTAATTGAAAGTATTTTATCATTCAGCTTGGGAAACTTGCTTTATGTAGCTCCCTCTACTGGGCGAGTCGCCATTCTGAAGCTTTTGGTGTTCACAAAACTTGAGAAGAGAACCATCCCAGTTACCAATTGAAGAACCAACTGATACATTCAGTGATGAATCAGCACTGTCGGATGTGCGGATACTAAGGGATGTACAGGTGGGACCCTCTGTTTTTTCTTTCCAATCCTTTCTGAGAAAAAAGGGGGCAGTAATCCTGGCCAGCCTTCCAGGGGGAACAAGATAATATGGTCACAGTGTTTTCTTTTAGGGACAAATATGATCCCAAGTTCAGCTCCACAGGAAGTCAAGAAGCACGAGAAGCAATAGGGCGAAGTGTTCCAGAAAGACAAGCCAAAACCCATTTACAGAAAGGGCCCTTCCAAAATAAAGACAGACGGGAAGGAAAGCAGGCAGCTCTCCGGAGAGTCTTATCTGGGACATCAGTGGGAACGCCGGGCTTGGACCGAAGGCCTTGGTGACCTTTGTTGAACTCCTGCAGACTCTTAAAAAAGGACAATATCCAGATTTGCTGCTTCTATCCTGTGTTCTCTTTTTCCTCTCGCTGCAGAGCTGGGGCAACAGGGGATGAGGCAGCGAAAGGGTCTGAAAATGTGCCTCTTCTCTCTGCAGATCTCAGGATCATCCTGGTCTCAGTTCTGCACACGAGGAGCATTACTCTCAGCTGAGCCACAGTGGTGAGTCCACCCCTGTCGCACACTTGACATGCCCACCCAGGCTTAATGTAATGTCGTCATCGTCGTCGCTGGGGTTTGAGGAGGTGCAATAATTAACACTTTCTTCCCTGTCACAGGAGGCAGGCAAATGGAGATCAAAGTGACAATGCAGGCATGTTTCATTTATTGTGCCTTGCTTTATTGTGTTTCTTGGCTATTGCATTGTCTACAAATTGAAGGTTTATGGCAAACCTGAGTCAAATAAGTCTATAGGCTCAGATAATGGTTAGAATTGTTTAGCAATGAAATATTTTCAATTAGGGTAAGTTCCTTGTTTTTATAGACATAATGCTATTGCATGCTTAATAGACTATAGTATAATGTAAACATACTTTTATATGCATTGGAAAACCAAAAAAAAAAAAAAAGTGTGTGACTCCCTTTACTGCGCTATTCACTTTACTGCTGTTGTCTGGGACCGAACCTGCAGTGCCTCCATGGTATGCCTGTACCGACGGCAGCCGGGTTGGAGAATGCAGCTTTAAATATATTAGCCAGGTGGGCTTTCCAGTCTCTCCTCCTGTGCTGACCTTACCCAGCTACCAGCGGCACTTGCCGGCAGAGCCAGCCTCTGTGCCGTTTACAGCATGGAGAAGCAGGAGGCAATGGTTCCCCCGGGGAATGAGCAAATCACCGGGTCCTGAACTCACAGGTCAGAAAAGTCAGGCCTCATCCCCTGGGAGATGAGCGAAGGGGTGGCAAGCGGCCAGGAGTGGTGCTCTAGTGAAGGGCTCCATGTGGAAGGAAATATAAAGAGAAGGCAGTGTCTTCTCTGGAAGCCTTCACCCCTTTCCCTCTGTGCGGACACAGCCAGGGACACTCGCCCACACCCCAGCACCTCCCACCAAGTCTGAGTCAGCGCTCCACCTGGGCTCGCGTAGCCTGAGATGACATCGATCGCTCCCCTTTTCATTCTGCACTAACTGATTTTCTTGTCTACTCCCTGCATTAGAACTTTAACTCCTGGGAGGCAAGACTGTATTGCATTACTTGTTTGCCGGGAGCTGGTCCATGCTTGCTGTTTCCAGGGACCTGGCATATATGGCATACTGTTCTTAATATGTTTGCTCACCTTCTAGGCACTATGTGTTTTAACCAAGGTCTCTGAGAAAGGTTGTTTCCCCAGGTAGGGATTTTCCCCTGAAGTTAGGGAGGGAATAAAACCTCTTAACTAAGTGCCAGGTGGGTAATTAATCACTTTAACTACGAACAATCATGCTTAAGCTACATAATCTTTACTCCCTGGAATGGAAATAAGAAATGCCCTAACCTTTGAAATAGAGATTGATAGGATTGGAATCAACTGGTATAAATACAGATGTAAGAAGACAGAACGAAGAGAGACAGAAATTGGCACAGAACCTACACAGAACGTTCTCTAGAGACAGAAGAACTTCGCTGGAGAGAACATGGCAAAAGATCCTGGACAGAAACTGGCCTCAGAACCTAGAGACAGAACCTAGCGAGAGAACATAGCAAAAGATCCTGGACTGAACCTGACTACAGAAATTGGCAAGAGAACCTGACTAGAACCTGTTGACTGAACCTGGCTGGAGAACCTGGACAGAACCTGGCTGGAGAACCTAGCGAGGGAACATGGCTACAGAACCTGGCTGGAGAACCTGGAGAACCTGGCTGGAGAACCTAGCAAGAGACCATGGACACAGAACCTGGCTGGAGATCCTAAACAGAACTTCACTGGAGATCCAGACCAGAACTTGGCTGGAGATCATGGCTAGGCTGCTGATCAACTGAACGCTGTCTCCGTGTCATTCCTTCTTCGCCGACTCCGTCCACACCTTTGGGGACCCCTGGATCCGCTGGGGTTGGACCCCAGCACTTGTTAAAAAATTACTTATTGTTTAAAGTATTACATAAGTCTCTTTTTCCCCCCGTTGACTGCTCCCCAGCCACTCCCACCCCACAGCACATACCCTCACCCCCCTAGTGTCTGTGTCCATTGATTATGCTCATATGCATTCATACAAGTCCTTTGGTTGATCTTTTACCTCCCCCCCCCCCCCCCGCTCCCCCTGGCCTTCCCTCTTAGGTTGGATGGTCTGTTTGATGCTTCTATAACTCTGGCTCTATTTTTGTTCATCAGTTTATGTTCTTCATTATATTCCACAAATGAGTGAGATCATGTGATATTTATCTTTCTCCAACTGGCCTATTTCACTTAGCATAATGCTCTCCAGGCCCATCCATGTTGTTACAAATGATAAGAGTTCCTTCTTTTTAAGTGCACCTCGGTATCCCTAGTGCCTAGTACTAGCACATAGTAGATGCTTAAGAAATGTTTCTAAGTGGATAGATGAATGAATGAATGAATGAATGGAGAAAAAAATGAATAAAGACTAAAATTGTAGGAACTGAGAGACATGGGGCTTTTTTCTAGAGACAAATTAAGGCTTTGACTCAGTCTAAGGGCAAAGTTGCCTGAAGCCTGAGGGTTATCCTAGAGCAACCCTGGAAAGACACCTCCCACGCCTGTTGCTGGCCAACTCAGCTACCTGTCCCTGGGACCCCGCTTCCTGCCTCCCTCATGAGGGGAGACAATCCCCTTGGCCCAGGAGCCATCAGAGGTCTTGGAGGGACGCCTTGCATGAAACCTGCCAGGGAGAACAAGTGAGCCCTGCCTTTGGCTGCCTTGGGCAGCCTCTTGGGGTGCCGCAAAGTGCTGTCTGCATGTGTGGCCATGGAGGGAAGCAGCTCGGCCCCCGGGGGACCTTGAGGGCTGGAGGAACAACTGTGGAATTGGGGGGAAGCCCGTGGGCTATTTGAGGGCAGGCCCACAACTGAAGTCAATGGAGGTTTTGTTTATGTAACATCTGCAGAAGGCCCTTTGGAGAAAATAACCCCAGGTCTCCAGGCCAGGGCTGCCGCGACCAGGGGTGCGGCTGGGAGCTTCCTGTTGTTCTTGGCCCTGCTGCCCCGCTGTTTGTGCAGCTCCTCTCAGAGCCCTTGGCTTCCAAGCTGTCTGCTCCTTCCAGGCTCCCTCTCTTCAACTTCCTTTCTACAGGGCAGCACAGGCAGGACTGTCCCTCCGAGGCGGTGACCCAGGCTCTGTGCCTCCTGACCCCAGGCTCCCTGGCTACTCTGCAGCCTCGGGTGTTTCAGGGTGTCCTTCTTGCACATTTCTGTAGCGGAGGGGTTCACTGTCTGATCCCAGTGAAAGGGCACGGCTGGGGGTCAGCCAGCATGAATCTGAATACAGACCTGCCATTTGGTAGTTGTGGGATCGAGGGCAACTTGCCTACCCCACCAAGTTATTTCTTATAAGCATGCAAACATGTGCAGAAGTACATCAGTGATGGATAATGTGTTACTTCCCCTCCACCAGGCTTGCTCAAAGGCATCATGACTACATTGTTATCTCTGAAACACAGGTTCCTTTGGTGCCATGGTCTGGATGTTTGTGTCACTCCAACATTCGTATATTGAAATCCTTACCCCCAGCGTGATGGTACCAGGAGGCCTTTGAGAGGTGATTAGGGCATCAGGGTGGAGCCCTCATGAGTGGGATTAGTGCCCTTAAACAGGAGCCCCCTGACCCTTTCTGCTCTGTGAGGACACCACGGAAAGTCTGCAGCCCAGAAGGGAGCCCCAACGTTCACGCCGGCACCCCGACCGCCAACTTCCAACCTCCAGAAGGGTGAGAAGCAGATGTCTGTTGTTTGTGGAAAATAACTTGGTGGGGTAGGCAGGTTGCCCTCCATCCCACAACTACCAAATGGCAGGTCTGGATTCAGACCCATGCTGGCTGACCTCCGACTGTGCCCTTTCACTGGGGTCAGACAGTGAACCCCTCCGCTACAGAAATGTGCAAGAAGGACACCCTGAAACGCCCGAGGCTGCATAGTGGCCAGGGAGCCAGTCTATGGTGTTTTGTTCTATCAGCCTGAACAGTAAGACGATGGGGAAGGGTGGGGCTAAGAAGGCCTTTTAAGTTTAAGCAGAATTTGCACACGCGAAAATGTACAAATCTGACAGGGACAGTCTGGTAAATTTGTTTACCTGTGTATCCACCCATGAACGACTACTACTCAGGGTACAGAATATTTCCTTCACCCTGAGTCAAAAGTGCCTCCGTGTCCAGTTCTAGTTAATAACCTGCTCACACCCAATCCGCCCGCCTTAGTCTGCCAGAGCTGCCTGAGCAAAATACCGCAGCCTGGCAGTTTGAACAACAGAAGTGGATTTCTCACAGTCCTGGAGGCTGGGAGGCTGAGATCAGGGGGGTGGGGCCAGGCTCCTGTGAGAGCTCTTTTCCTGGATTGCGACGGCCTCCTCTCACTGCGTTCACAGGGAGAGAGGGTGAAGCTCTCTAGTGTCTTTTATGATGAGAACACCAATCCTATCAGGTCAGAGCCTCATTTAACCTTAATTATTTCTACAAAGGCTCTGTCCCCAATCACAGTTCCATTGGAGGCTAGGGCTTCCACATCTGAATTTGGGGGGGAACACAGTCCATCGTCCCACCTACACTCCCTCCTCCCCCAACCCCTGGCTGGTAGCTGCTACTTCATTTTAACACGTCAAAACTGGAAGCGGCCCCAAAATCCATTGACACAAAAATGCGTAAGTGAACGTTGTCTAAGTAATGTACAATGGAATACTCCGTTGCAGTAAAAAATGGGCTCCTCATATATAGGATCCATTCCAGATATTCCTATGAGCAAGTTATGAATGAAGCAAAACAACAGAGGCCGTTGGAACTGATAAGTTCTGGTCCGTGCCTAGCCCACACCAGAGGTTGGTTCGTTCAGACCACGTTTAATGATCTCCTCACATGTGAAAGTAAAGGTCAAGTCTTTCAGAGCCTGGCCTGACCACCGACAGGCCCAGCTCAGAACACGAGTGGCTGCCAGCCGAGCCTTGTTAATATGAAGCATAGCTTTCCTGGAAGAGAAACTGACTTTGAATTCGGACTTTCGTTGTTTTTATTAAAGAACAATAGGATAGACAGTTGGCTGGAGAAAAGACAGTTGTTTCAAATTAGGTGCAATTTTGAGTTAAGCCAACATTGGTTTAACAGGTTTTACCCAAGTTATTTTTCTGTACAGAGGGTTTTACTAAGTCCTAGAAAGATTGTGGTTGATTCCCATGTCCATTGTGACTTGGCCTTATGCTTTGTAAAATAACAAAGTACGTGTGTTTTTAACAGTTGTTTCGCCAGTTCGGGTTAAATGTTTAACAGGAGAAAGGGTATTTATAAAAATTGTGTCTTTTGAGACAGTGAGTGTAATTTTCTCAAGTAATAGATTTCAAAGGGAAGGCAGCTAGAACTTGAGATCTAAGGTAGCAGCCAAACTGCTCACAGTTCTGCAGAACGCAGCACTTCCAGGCGGTAGGTTGGGTTTTCTGTTCCCTGAGGTTTCGTTTTGGTTTCTGTGAGTCTGGTTTTTATCCAGAGAGGCCTTGCTTGCCTGATGTCCCAATTTGCCTTTGGTTTCTGAAGTAAAGGATGTTAAACTGGCCAGATGCAGAGAAGCCAGTGAGGTGTAGAGCAAGGATCTGCATGTAACATCTGAGATGTTTGTTCTACACCCTCCCTTCCCGGCTCTTTGCCCTCAAAGAAGTTATTTAGATTGTCCAGGTTTCACCTTCATCATTCGTAAAGTGTAAATGATAATGCCTACCTCAGAGTACTTGATAAAAATTTGGAAAGTGAAGTGCCTGGCTTCTTCGTTACCTACCACGCGGCAGACACTTCATCCGTGGGGACAGAGCAGTGAGCCAATTGATCTCCGCCCTCATGGGACTCACGGTGGTTCAGTAAATGAGCACCATTCCAACAAGTACATGAAAAGATGCTCAACATCACTGATCATCAGGAAATGCAAATCAAAACCATAATGAGATATCACTGAGCACCTATTACTTTAAAAATCAAAAGATAACAAGTGTTGAGAAGTGGAGAAATTGAGTCCCTTGTGTACTGTTAGTGAGAACGTAAAATGATGCAGCCACTGTGAAAGGCAGTATGAGGGTTCCTCAAAAAATTAAAAATAGAGCTGCCGTGCAATCTACTGTAGCAATTCCATTCTGAGTATTTATCCAAAAGCATTAAAATCAGGATCTCGAAGAGATGTTTGCAATGCCATGTTCATTAAAGCATGATGACAAGAGCCAAAATGTGGACACAACCTAAATGTCTATTGATGGATGAATGGATAAAAAAAAAAAAGTGGTATAGTCACACAGTGAAATATTATTCAGCCTTAAAAAAGAAGAAAATCCTGCAATATGCCACAACATGGATGAATGCTGAGGACATTGTGCTCAGTCACATGAGCCAGTCACAGAAGGACAAATACTGCATGATACCACTTATATGAAGTGTCAGAGTAGTCAGACTCATAGGATGAGGGAGCAGCATGGTGGCTGCCAGGGGCAGTGGGAAGGCAGAAATGGGGAGTTGCTCTTCAACAAGTATAAAGTAGCAGTTATGCCAAATACATAATTTCTAGAAACCTGCTGTACACCATAACACCTGTAGTTAGTAATAGTGTACAGTACATTTAAAAATTGTTAAGAGGATAAAGCTCAGGTTACGTGTTCATTACAACTTTAAAGGGGGGGGGGAGGAAACATTCTAAATCTAAATTATGACAGTGCTTGTAAAACTCTGAACATTTCATTTTATTAAAATTCATTGAATTTTATGGCATGTAAATTGTACTTCAATAAAGCTGTTTTTTAGAATAGTAGATGGAATATTGTTCAGCATTAAAAGGAAGTGAGCTATCAAGCTGTGGAAAGACATGGAAGAGCCTTACAAGCATATGACTAAGCAATAGGAGCCAGACTGAAAAGTCTACATAAAGCTTGTCAAACTCAAAGGCTAACACGGGCCAAATCAACAAGGCATGCGGCCCACGGGCCATCAGTTTGACATGCTTGGTCTACATACTGTGTGATTCCAACTACATGCTGTTCTGGAAAAGGCCACACCATGGAGACAGTAAACAGGCAAGGGTGGCCAGAGGTGGGCTGGGAGGGATGAATAGGTGGAACACAGGATTTTTAGGGCAGTGAAACTACTCTGAGATTAAAATGATGGACATGTGTCATTACACATTTGTCCAAATTCATAGAATGTACAACACCAAGAGTTAATCTCAACGTAAGTACACTTAGGGCGATGATGATGTATCAATGCAGGTTTATCCTTGGAACAGGTATACCATTCTGGTGAGTGAGGTTAAAAATTAAAGAGGCTGCCCTGGCTGGTTCGGCTCAGCGGTTGGAGCCTTGGCCTGCAGACTGAAGGGTCTCCTGTTTGACTGTGTTCAGGAGCACACACCTCAGTTGTAGGCTTGAGTCCCCAGCCCAGGTCAGGGCGCGCGCAGGAGGCAACCAATCAGTGTGTCTCTCACATCAATGGTTCTGTCTCTTCCCCTCCCTTCCACTCTCTCAAAATATCAATGGGAAAAAAAATATTCTTGGGTGAGGATTAACAAAGAATAATAATGATAATAATAATAATTAAAGAGACTATACATATGTGGGAGTGGGGGTATATGGGCAATCTCTGTATCTTCCTTTTAATTTAATTATAATTAAGTTAGAAAGTGCCATAAAAATAGTCTTAAACAATTTAACAACCCCATCTCCCCATCACAAGTCTCTTCATTGGCACCATTCCCCACCTCAGACCTTCTGTGCCTGCTCCACTCTTTCTCATAATGACCTTCTAATATGCTATGTAATTTACTTGCCATATGTAATCAATTCTAAGTTGCACATTTGTTTTCACACTCTAATACACATGAATCAGGATTAGTAATTGACAGCAGTTAGTAGTGTTTTTTCTATCTTCCTTTACTGCACCTTATATCATTGCCATCTTAAAGATGACACGCTATGGTGTTGTGTTATTGTTTCTTATCTATTTTCCCCTCAAGAACGTCAGCTTCAGAAGGGTTAGGGTCTTTATTTTGTTCACTGCTGAATTCCAAGTGCCTAGAACTGCGCCTGGTCTGTAGTAGGTCCTCAATAAACATTTGCCGAATGAGTGAATAAGCGAATCGGTGCCATGGCTGTGTTAATAAACTGACAATAAAACAAAGGAACTAAAATTAAAGGATTAGATGAGCTAATAGTAAAACAACCATTTTTGTTATTTCCTCGCTGTCCTATGCTGGGAATACTGGGAAAAGAGCCCAGGTTAGAAGAATGTGAGTGAGTCCAGGGCTCATCCTCTAGGGCAGCGGTACTCAACCTTCCTAATGCCGCGACGCTTTCAGACAGTTCCTCATGTTGTGGTGATTCCCAACCATAAAATTATTTTCGTTGCTACTTCATAACTGTAATTTTGCTACTGTTATGAATCGTAATGTAAATATCTGCTATGCAGAATGTATGTTCATTGTTACAATTGAACATAATTAAAGCATAGTGAGTAATCACAAAAACAATATGTAATTATATATGTGTTTTCCGATGGTCTTAGGCGACCCCTGTCTTGACCCACAGTTTGAGAACCGCTGATCTAGGGGGTGATGACCTCCAGAGGCCTTTGGGAAGGTTAGAAAGGAGGATACCATGGTCAGTGCAGTCCCAGAAGCGTCTGTTGTCTCTCCTCTGAGCACTAATTCATGACATCCCTAGACAATGCTGAGGGTAGCCCAGTCCTGTGGGAAAAGTGGGTAGATGGCCCCCACCCTCTGTCGGCCAATTAATCTCTTTCCAACATGCCTCAATTGTCCAGGAACCACCTGTCCCCCAAAGCAGGCTCAATCTTTCAGTTTTGTTTGCCTTCATTGCATTGGCCCTGTTAGCAGTGACCTGGAGGCCCTGAGGTGGGACGGGGGCGGGTGGTTTCCTGGGCAGTCCAGAGCGGCTGCGCAGCACTCATGACTGATGGCCCTGGGGCAGGGCTTATGCCAGGCCTGGGCTCGCCGGCCTGGGAATCGTTAGTTTCCTTGTCAGAGACGCCTGTGCTCTGGTTCGCATTAGCTAATGTTTACGGCCCTGTCACAGACCACCCCCTTGCTTTCCCTTAGTTTCAAGGGACAAATCTTATATCGTCCCTCCCCTTGCCAGCCCTGTAGAAGGGATTGAAGGGTCAAGGAGTTGGGGAAACCCATTTGGGGGACAAGTACAACTTCCAATAAAAGGATGACCCCTTCCTCAAGCAGCTCTAAGTTGCTTCGCTTTTTCTCTTTCGACCCCACGCCTGGGGCCCACAGTACTTTTAAGGGCCCACAAAAGTGTTTTCATTTCTTTTAAAATCAGAAGGAAAAAAATTATAAACTTTTAGGGTTAGAAATGTTTTTATTTTTGCCTGGCAACAGAGAATTTTGAGGTTAATGAAAATCTGTTACATTTTGCCTAAAATAAAAAGATAAAATGTTGAAGTATTTAAAGTTATTTCAAAATTCACTTTTAAGTTTGATGCTATAATGAGGAAGGGGCCCAGAAAAGTCACATTGTGGGCCTGTGTATTACCAGATAGGAAGGCGGTCTTGTCATTCGTGGGAGGCCTCGTGGATCGGGAGCATCTGGGGCTGTGGCAAACAGCGGGGGGGGGGGGGGGGAATTTTTAAGGGAAGAAGGCACGATATGTCTTGAGTGCCACTCGATGGTAAGCCTAGTACCATTCATTTCCTTTTTTCTTTCTTTCTATCTTTTTTTCCATCTTTCTTTCTTTCTTTCTTTCTTTCTTTCTTTCTTTCTTTCTTTCTTTCCTTCCTTCCTTCCTTCCTTCCTTCCTTCCATCTTTCTTTCTTCTTTCTTTCTTTCTTTCTTTCTTTCTTTCTTTCTTTCTTTCTTTCTTTCTTTCTTTCTTTCTTTCCTTCCTTCCTTCCTTCCTTCCTTCCTTCCTTCCATCTTTCTTTCTTTTTTCTTTCTCTCTTTCTTTCTTTCTTTCTTTCTTTCTTTCTTTCTTTCTTTCTTTCTTTCTTTCTTTCTTTTTTTGTTTTGTTGTTGTTTTGTTAATCATCACCCAAGGATATTTTTTCCACTGCTTTTTTTAGAGAGTGTGGAAGGGAAGGAAGGGGGAGGGGAGAGAGCGAGAAATATCTGATGTGAGAGAGACACATCAGATTGAACCTGCAACCCAGATATGTGCCCTTGACAGAGATTTGAAACCTCAATCCTTAGGTGCGAGGGCCGACGCTCTAACCCAGGGGTGGGCAAACTTTTTGACTCGAGGGCCACAATGGGTTCTTAAACTGGACCGGAGGGCCGGAACAAAAGCATGGATGGAGTGTTTGTGTGAACTAATATAAATTCAAAGTAAACATCATTACATAAAAGGGTACGGTCTTTTTGTTTTTTAGTTTTATTCATTTCAAACGGGCCGGATCCAGCCCGCGGGCCATAGTTTGCCCACGGCTGCAACCACTGACAATGCGTGTTTAGGCGCATTTTCCCATAAAGCCTCATAACTCTGAGAGTCCATGTAACCACCCAGTTTTATAAGGAGCTTAAGGAAATGCTTAGTCCCTCAACATCTCCCCTATATTTCCCTTTCTTGAAAACTTAGCTCACATGCTCAATTAGCTTATCCAAATGTTGTTTTGGAATTACTTAAATGCCTTTTTTCTTTTTGTTCTTTAATCAGAACCAGAAAAATGTGCTTTGACAGTCAGAGACTGGACTTAGGTTCCAAACAAGTTGACTGTTTTCGAAGTTGCTCCTAGAATCTTGGTCTTGATAACCTACCTGGGAGAAAAGTGTAGTTTTTAGTTATTAAAACACACACACACACACACACACACACACACACAATATGTTTAAAGTATCAAAAGGTAATTTAAAAAACAATTTCGCAATCAAATTTTAGTTGTGTTGGCCCCATGCAAACACCCACGCTGTCCTCAGAATGTGGCCTACGGGCCATTCAATTAGGAAAAATGGAAAACAGTTTGCCCAGTGGAAACAAATCATGCAAAATCTGGCCCCAGGAAAGCACAGAGTGAAACGGTGCTGACTTCAGGAGCTCTAGTTTCTTGATTGAACAACTTGGTCCATTCTTTTATTTAATGTCCTGAGTGCTTGCTGGGGATTCAAACATAAATGGGATTTAGTCCCATCTCTCAAGTCATTCCCTATGTAATGGGGACAAGCATCCTGGTCCAAGCCAGCACAGCCTTTGCCTGCTGAGGCCTCCTGACTCTGCCTCTACCCTTGTCCTCCATTCTGCACCCATGAGACAGAGGGTCCTGCTCAGATCATGCCCCTCCTCCACTTTTCTAAACCAGGCCATGCCCACTCCCCTGTTGATGGCTCTCCACCATCTATTTCATAGTCCAGGAATGCTCGTCCACCAGAAGTCCACATGGCTTGCTCCTCCCCACCTTCAGGCCACCACCCAGGCCATTTCAGTGAGCCTTTCCTGACTCCCCTGTTCGTATTGTAGCTGCTACCCTGAGCTTCCATATGCCTTTTCCTGCAGTTATTGGATCCCATTGTACTTATCATCATCTAACTGCACTGTGTATTTTACTTATCTGCTTTCATGGTCTCCCCTTTCTTTCTTAAGAGCAAATATTTTGTCTGTTTTATATCCAACTGCTGAATACCCAGCAAGGGAGGACCTAGAATAGTGCCTACAGTGTAGTAGTTGCTCAATAAGGGATTTTTTCTTTTTTTAGTAAACACGTGCCTGAATGAAACATTCATGTAAAACAAACAAATGTTGCAGAGGTCTGTTTCTTTGAGCACAGAGAGGAAGAACCCACGGCGTACTGAAATCTGGAGAGCTGGCTCAAACAGGTGACTTTGCGCTTAACCTCAAAGACGAAGTAGCACTTAGCCAGGTGAAGAAAGAGGGAAAGGCACTCAAGTAGAGGGGGCAGTGTAAGTGAAAGACTGCCTGTTTGGGAACTGCAAGCAGCTTTTGTGCAGCGGGACATGGGATGTGTGTGGGAAGGGAAGAGGCAGGAAACAAGGTTGGAAATGTAGACCAACTCCAGCCTGTGTCCAGCTAAGGAGTTCTGACCCCCTTTTTCAGGTGACAGGGAGCCACTGAAGGTTCCTAAGCAGGAGAGCCGCCACTGGATTTATGTTTTAAGAACACCTCTGGGAATCCTATAGGGGAATTAGGGGGGAGCTGGAAATGGGAGGCAGAAAGACCAGCGTCAAAGGTTGCTGCAGTAGAGCGGTTGAAAGATGACAGATACTTGCAGCGTGTGACCAAGAGGAGACGTTTAAGAGCTATTGGGGTAGTAGACTCTAAAGGACTTGACGACCCACGATGGGGGAGGGGGAGGTGGCACTGGCTGCAGCAGAAAAAGACTAGAATGACTCTTCCAAGTGTCTTTGGGGTAATTGGAGTAAATATATAGATTCACCCCACAAATATTTATTGAGAACCTACGACGTACCAGGCACTAATCTATGCAGTGAGAATATGGCTTTGAACAAAATAGAAAAAAACCTAAGTGGGAGAAACTGTCAGTAAATAAATGAAGAGATGATACAATTTCAAATTGTAATAACTCTTATGACAAAAATACAGCATGGGAATAAGGTGGAGCACAATGTTTATTTTATGCAGGAGTCAGGGAACCATTCTCTGAGGAGGTGACATCAGAGCAGAGGAAAGACATTGAGGATCCGGAGGAAGAGGGATCCGGGCAGAGGGAATAGTGAGCATGAAGAAGCTGTGACTGAAACAAGGGAGGCTTGTTTGAAAAATAATGCGAAGGTCAGTGTGGAGGAAGCTCAGCCAGTTGAATAACATGATGAAGGCGGGTAGGCAGGGGCTAGATTCTCATAGCTTTGTCCACCATGATGGTGAGTGGGGGTTTCATTTGAAGTGTGATGGGAAGCCATTGGATGGGGTTGAGCAGGAGAGACACAATGCGACCTATGTTTTTGTTGTCGCCAAGTCATTCTGGTTGTGGGGTACAGAATGAACTTCAGAGATATACAAATGGAAGCAGTAGTCCAGGCAGATGAAGATGGTGGCTGAGACTTGGGTTGTAGCGGTGGACATTTGTGAAGAAAATAGTCTTTTTATTGATCAGGACTTGCTGAGGGAGTGAAGGTGGGGAAAACAGGAGCCAAGAATTACTCCTGGGTGCTTTACCTGAGAAAGGAGGCAAATGTTGCTGCTCTTTACTGAGGTTGGGAAGTGCTGGCTCAGAGTAGGTTTTAAGGGGATGGAGGAGGAAATCAAATGTTTTTGTTTCAGACATGTCTCACTTGGAAAGTCTGTTTAGCATCCTCGAGGAAATAGGAGAAATCAGCTAGATCCACGGGTCTGGAAGGTTTGGGCTGGGATAGAAATTTGAAGGTGTTTGGTGACATGAGATTGAATGGGCTCACCATGGAGCTGAACATAGACAGGACAGAGAAGGTGGCTCAGGACTGAGTCTTGCTCACTGAAGATAATAGTGGTTGAGTGGATGAGGAGCAGCCCTGAGGTGAAGGAGATGCCAGTGAGACAAATTCGAGAAGATGGTGTCCCAAATGCCAAGTGAAGAAATTGTTTCAAGAAGGAAACAGTGACCTTCTGTTCCAAATGCTGCTGAGAGGTCTACTGAAATGAGACCTGAAAACTGACCACGGCACATGGCAAGACGGAAATCACAAGGTTACCAAGATAAAGATTTTGGCAACCTTCACAGGAGCTATTTGGCAAAGTCAAAACACAGGGATACTGGGAGGGGAGGAAGGGAAAATAAGGACTATAGAGGACTCTTTCAAAAATCTTTGCTTTAAAAGAATACAGAGAGATGATCTGAGAACCAAACAGGGACAAGCAGTCACGGGGATTTTTTTTTCCATTTTGTTTTTTACTGCATGTTTATGTGCCCATGAAAATGATCCAGTAAAAAAAGGGAAAACTAATGATACAGGAGAAAGAGGGGTGGATTGTAGGAGTTAAACCCTCGACTCGGCAAGAGGATGGGACACAGTACACAGTGGAGGGTTTGGTCTTAGAAACAGGTACTTTCCCTTCTGTTGCAAGAGAAGGGCGAGTAGGGGCTCAGGTGCTTGGTCCTACCAGGAGGAGTCCCCTCCCATTGTTTTTCCTTCTCGGGAAAATATGCAGCCAAGAGTGAGCAATTACAATGGGTGCTGGAATTTTGAGACGTGGGGGAGAAAATATGAAGAGTAGCCACAAGATCAGGTGAGCAAGTTGGATAACAGATGAAGTAGGATTGTTAGGCAACGATGAGTGCTCACCTAAAATATACGGTCTTTAACTCCCCCTCCCCAGCTTGATTGAGATATTACTGACCTATCACACTGTATAAGTCTAAGGTGTACAATGTATTGGTTTGATACCCTTGTATATTATGAAATGTTGGCCACAGTGGCATTAGTTAACACTTTCATCATGTCACGTAATTACCATTTCTTTTTTGTGCTGTGAGGATCTAAGAGCTACTTGCTTAGCAACTTGCAAGTATATAATACAGTATTGTTAACTGTGATCACCATGCCATACATTAGATTGCCAGAACTTACTCATCTTATAAATGAAGGCTGTACCCTTGACTGACCTCTCCCCAGGCCACCAGACCCCCAGCACGGCAGCCATCATTCTACTCTCTATTTCTTTCTTTCTTTTTTTACTGAAAGGTTTTATTATGTGACTTGAAAACTGGCAGCTCCAAGTTGCTTCCAAAAACATTTATTGTCAGCATCACCAATAAATTAAGTGGATAATACAACAAAGCAGCTATGGTGAAGGGCAGCTTAAAATAGATACATTCTGGTTTCCTTAAAATAAGATGTTGCTATTTCACATTCACATATCCCTGTCATTTTCCTTTTCTTTTGTCATTTGTGACCATCTTCCACAAATTGCTGAGTGCACAACATTAGGAGCCAGAAGATAGTCACAAGTTTCAGTATTCTTGCCGCCTCCAGCTTTCCAGAGCTCTACTCTGTTTCTATGGGTCTGGCTTTTTTGGATTCCACATGTAAGTGAAATCATATAGTATTTGTCCTTGTCTGACTTATTTCACTTAGCATAATGCCCTCAAGATCCATCCATATCCTTGCAAGTGACAGGGTTTTCTTCTTTCTGATGACTAAGTAATATGGCCCTTAATTTAAAGTGAGATCATTCAGTTTCACTCTAGCTGGCTTAGCCGTAAGGGAGCAGGTGTAAAGGTGGCAGAGAAAAAAACACACACACAAATGATGATGCTTTGGTGGAGGGGAACATTGTGGGTAGGAAGAGAGTGCAGCTTGGTACATGTTGGGTTTGAATATCTCAGGAATCCAGGGGAAGCTGTCCAGTAGACAGTAGGAAATTAGGATTCTATGCTAAAAATCAGTGATGGCGAACCTATGACATGCATGTCAGAAGTGACACGCAAACTCATTTGTTTGGTTGATTTTTCTTTGTTAAATGGCATTTAAATATATAAAATAAATATCAAAAATATAAGTCTTTGTTTTACTATGGTTGCAAATATCAAAAAATTTCTATATGTGACACAGCACCAGAGTTAAGTTAGGGTTTTTCAAAATGCTGACATGCCGAGCTCAAAAGGTTCGCCATCACTGCTATAAGTAAAGGTTTGGGAATCACTCCCCGATTCAACAAACATTTACTGAGTGTGTTCTGTGTGCCTGACGCTGCTCTAAACACTGAGATACAGCAGAGAACACAAGACGGAATCCCTGCCTTCCACAGAGCTGCACACTGGTGAGGAAACCCACTGGGTGTGGTCCAGGGGTTTCTGGAGAGGCATGTGTGGGATGTGCAGGATGGCCCTTGGGCATGTGGGTAGGAAATACTTGAACTTCCACTTACATCTTTCTTATCTTCTCTAATATTTATCTTGATATGTGTCTTATTAATTTCATAACATGTTAGCACAGTAATACATATCTTATCCTCTACAATAAAAGGCTAATATGCAAATCGACCAAACGGTGGAATGATGGGTTGCTATGATGAGCACTGACCACAGGAGGCAGACGCTCAACACAGGAGCTGGCCCCTGGTGGTCAGTGCACTCCGCAGGGGGAAGTGCTGCTCAGCCAGAAGCTGGGCTTACAAACTGGTGAGTGCAGCGGCAGTGGTGGGAGCCTCTCTCATCTCTGCAGCAGCACTAAGGACCCTTCAGGGGATGTCCACCTGTTGGCTTAGGCCCGCTCCCCGCTGTGGGAACGGGCATAAGCTGGCAGGCAGACAGACATCCCCCGAGGGGTCCTGGACTGCGAAAGGGCGCAGGCCAGGCTGAGGGACCACCTTCCCAAGTGCACGAATGTCATGCACCAGGCCTCTAGTTACATAATAAATATGTGTGTGGTGGGAGATGCATGCTCAAAAGTTATTTACTGGCAGAGGTGCTTGAGCAAAAACATCAGAAACCACTAGCCACATGTGAGATACTAGAGAAAGGATTGTAGCTAAGCTCCCGAAACTGACACTGTGGAGGGTGTATATAAGGAATTAGATGAGCTTCTGGCAGAGCACAGTCCCTGGATTATTCCTTTCTGTGCTGGGAATTAATATGCCTAAGTGATCAGCCTTCCAGAAAAGGGACAGAATAAAAAATCCACAAAGAACTTTACCATGCTTGTGCTGTTGAAAAGCAGAGCCGGCTGCCATGGGACAAGGTGGAGACCACTCAGCAGAGGCAAGATGACCGCCGGCGAGGCAGGCTGGGGAGGTGTGCGGAGGACCCCACTGATCTGATAGGGAAGACTGGCCACACGGCCCTAAGAGCTTGTAGCTCTAAATATCCATGGGAGCATAAAGAATGAGCTGGGAACTTGCAGTTATGATAGCTTCTTTATGCAAGGGGTTGGGAGAGGAAGGGTGAATCATAGCCTTGCATGTACCAAGAGAGGGGTGATGGTGTGCAAAGGGAGACTATAGCAAAGGCAGAGCTGGAGAATGTGTCAGCGTTTCCACCTTTCTTCGTGGGAGAAGGTCTGAACAGCAGATGTGAACACTTTGGTGTCTGTGGTTGGCATTTTCCCGTAGTGGAGGAGTGACTCACTAGGTCCCCATAGCCTGATGAAAGCCATCCCAGAGAGGCAGCTCAGAATAGTGGGGAATTACTCTGTGTATCACCGTCTCTAGTGTTTATGGGTAAGGACACTGAAGCTCGGAGAGGCTAAGTAGGTCACCCAGCTGATAAGTGGTGGGGCTGGGATCAAAACCAGGGCTAAACGTAAACTCCATGTGTCCTCCGCTCTGTGGCACATTGAAGAAGTGCCTTAGAGAAGAAACACAAAGGGCTGCAGGTGCTCAGAGGAGAAGGCGTGCTTTCCTAAGGACACAGGTGGGCTTCTGGAACAAAGGTAACAAGGATGGCCAAAGCCAGGCAGTGGTTTAAACAAGATGCAGATGTTTCTCGCTCACATGATGGTCTGAGCATAGGCAGTCCGGGGCTGATGTGACCGCCCCACAGTCTGGGGACCGCTTCTAACTCATGTAGTGTTGCCTTTACCTGCACGGGTGCACATCATGTCACTCCCCACCACATCCCCTGGGGCTGCATCTCATGCAGCAGGAAGAGAGAGGAGGAGAGGGAGTACTTGGGTGCTCTTAGCTGTGACTGTCATTGCAAACTCTGCTCCTGCTCACAGACCCCTGACCAGAACCAGTCCCCTGACCACGCCAAGTCACGAGGGGAGCCTTCTTCCAGGGAGCAAGGCGCCCAGCTGAAACTCAGAGGTTCTATTTCTAACAGGAGAAAGGAGGTGGGTGGATACTGATAGGCGGCAGCAGCCTCGGGCACAGAAAAGCACATCTGTTAGAAGAACAAGGAAAAGTGCAGGAAAGAAGAACTTGGACTGTTCTGAAGAGAAGGGGGCATTCCAGTTATGGGCATCAGTCTGGGCCAGGCGAAGAGACAGGCCTTTTCAGAGGAGAGAGCTGGTAGCCACGTTTGCCTGCAGAGCTCAGTAGTGCACACAAGAGAACCCTCAGAAACATGGCTGACATGTTTGTCCTGGGCCCTCCGTATATCAGGTGAGGGATTTCTAGTGCATCTTTTAGGCAAGAGATTGCAGGCATATAAGCAGGAAAAGTGTTAGGATTGGGGTTGTACTTTTCAGAGATGGTTCTAGCAATTGTATGCACAGTGTGGCGGGAGGAAGGCATGATAGGAAGCAGGATGGGACCGTAGGAAACACCGGGCCAGGTTCAGGGAGCCTGGCTACAAGCACTCTACTGCGGATGGTTGGGAGCCCGGCTCTGGGTCTCAGTGCCAGCATTCCTGTCTCAGCTTCACCCCGGAGCAGCCAGCGGAGAACCCAGAGGACCTAGGGAGCGTGCTGGGCACGTGCTGGGCACATGGCGTGTGCCAGCTCAGCTGGTTCCTCGAATCAGCCTTCTCTCCTTCGTTAAGTGAACAGGTTCCTGAGTGAAATAGAAAGATGCAACGACTTGAACTTTAAAGACATTTCAACTCTAACATTTCCTGAATCTATGACTGTAATACAAATGTTAACATTAGCTGAAGAAATCTGAAAATAATATTTTAAAATAGTTTTTTCCCCATTAGGTAACATTGTATATTGTTAAACTTACCTTTATTCTCCCAGATCAAATTATAATGATTTTTTGATTAGAGAAAAAGGGAATTACATTCAAATCATATTTTACTTAAGGCAAAAAAAAGGAATGATGAGAGCCTAGGGCAGTGATGGCAAACCTATGACACGCGTGTCAGAGGTGACACGTGAACTCATTTTTTTGGTTGATTTTTCTTTGTTAAATGGCACTTAAATATATAAAATAAATATCAAAAATATAAGTCTTTGCTTTACTATGGTTGCAAATATCAAAAAATTTCTATATGTGACACGGCACCAGAGTTAAGTTAGGGTTTTTCAAAATGCTGACACGCTGAGCTCAAAAGGTTTGCCATCACTGGCCTAGGGCATTGAGGCAATACTGCTGCCCAACTATGTGCTTCCATCTCTGGTCTTAGAGGGAGAATGGAGACTCCATGTTTTGTGAATCAAGTTGGGGTGTAAATTCTTCATCACGTTTTTTTCAGGAAGCTACTAAAGGGATTCCCTGGGTCCAAATGTGCCTCCTAGGTAGATTTTCTACTTCCTGGAGAATTACTGGGGATTCTTGGATCCCAGCATTAGGAGAGCAGAGTTGTGCAAGGGGCTCTGTAGCTAAAAGGGATGGATTAAAGGGATACAGCAGCCAGTCTGCTATTGTTCCATCCATGTCATGGGTTAAATTGTTTCCTAACCACCAGTACCTCAGAATGTGACCTTACTTGGACATCAGGTCTTTATAAAGGTTACTAAATTAAAATGAGGCCATCGGAGTGGTCCCTAATCCAAGACAACTGGTGTTCTTAGAGAGAGGGGAAACTTAGAGACACGCATGCACACAGGGAATGTCATGTGAAGGTGAAGGCAGGATCAGGGCAATGTTGATAAGCCAAGGGACACCAAGGGTCGCCAGAAAACCATCAGAAACTAGGTGAGAGGCAGGGAGCAGATGCTCTCTCACAGCCCTCTGAAGGAGCCAACCCTGCTGACACCTTGATCTTGGACTTTTAGCCTCCAGAACTCTGAGACAGTGTCCTTCTGTCATTTAAGCCCCAGGTCTGTGGTGCTTTGTTACAGCAGCCATAGCAAACTGATACAGTCCACATCACACAGAAGATGAAATGGCCAGCACTCAGAAAAGTGCCTGGCACATGTTAAGTGTTCAATACATATTTTTTGGATGAATAACTGAATGCAGTTTTGAATGAAGGAATGGCCTCTCACCTCCTCTCTCTTTAGGAATTCTCCCTCCTTCGTGAGCTGCACGTATCACACTGGAGAACAAGGGAGGGGAGAGGGTGTCATGAGAGCAGAAAGAACAGGCTGCCAATAATAACCTACAGTTCCTAGAAATTCTCCCTGGGCTGCAGGTGCCCTGGCCTTGGTCAGTCCTGCTAAGCCCAGGGAAATTTGCCTGGGAGGATTAACTCCTGCCATTTATTATTATTTATTACTAGAGGCCCGGTGCACAAAATTCGTGCATGGCAGGGGCGGGGAGGATCCCCTCAGCCCAGCCTGCACCCTCTCCAATCCGGGACCCCTTGGGGGATGTCCGACTGCTGGTTTAGGCCCAATCCCCAGCAGTCGGACATCCCTCTCACAATCCAGGAGCACTGGCTCCTAACTGCTTACCTGCCTGCCTGATCAGCCCTTACTGCCCCCCCTGCTGGCCTAGTCGCCCCCAACTGCTCCCCCTCCCCCCCGCTGGCCTGGTCGCTCCCAACTGCCCCCCGCCGGCCTGGTTGCCCCATGCAGCCTGCTGTTCAGTCATTTGGTCATCCCTCACTAACCCCCCTGCCAGCCTGGTCACCCCATGCAGCCTGTTGTTCGGTCCTTACTGTTACTGTGATGGCATCCTGGACAATTTGTATATTCCTCTATTATTAGTATAGAGTAGCACCAAGAACCTGTTCATGCAAATAAGTTAACTTTGTTTTTAAAATCAGCAAAATAGCTCACAGTATATTTGGAAGGTTCAAGGACCTAGGGTAACCTCTGGTGTGTATTTTCAGAGCAGTTTTCCACTTCATTGTGAAAGATGTCTGAGTTTCTGAGAAAATATAACCCATATGTTTCTGGCCCATTTACCCTGAAAACCTGGGGAAGACTTGCTTTGTAAGCAGCGTGGAAGGGAGAGGAAATGCTGGAGAACTTTCAACCCAATTGCTCTCTCTCTTTTTTAAAATCTAACCCAAAGATATATTTATTGTTTTTTGTGGGTTTTTTTGGGTTTTTTTAGACAGAGGAAGGAGTATGTGGCGGGGGTGGGGGGGTGGGGGGGGGAAGAGACATTGATGTGAGAGAGAAACATCCATCAGTTGCCTCTTATACACACCCTGACTGGGATCGAACCCACAACCTAGGTATGTCCCCTGACTGGGAATCGAACCCACAACCGTTTGGTGTATGGGACAATGCTCCAACTAACTGAGCTGCCCTGCCAGGGCTCAACCCAATCCCTTTCATTGAGTTGCATTTCCTTTTGCCAGCATCCCTTGCAAAGACCTCTTGGGTAGTTTCTTTTTCAGAGCACAGACCCATCTCCCAAACCTCAGACATGCCTTGAATCAAGCTGACACGCAGGTTATGCAGCCCCAGCTCCAGGCCCAGCCCCAGGCCCAGCCCCAGCCCCAGCCCCAGGCCCACGCCCAGGCCCCACTGTCATTTCCTAAACAACAGAGATTTGCCTCACTTCTCTAACCACCTCTTCCCGATGAACTTCCTAATAGTGGAAGGTGGTAGATGCTTTCTTTTAGAGTTTAGAGATTTAAAAAAATGTCCAACACCAACACCCAATGAGTTGGACAAGATGAGAACTTGCCTCTTATTATTATATATTTATTGTTTTTTGTGGGGGGTTTTTTAGACAGAGGAAAGGGTGTGGGGGTGGGGGAGAGAGAGACATTGATGTGAGAGAGAAACATCAATGTTTGTCCCATGCAGGTCAGCATAGGAGATTTCATAATAAATTCTTATGTGCCTCCTGTTCAGAGAAATGTGAAGCTCCATTCCAGAAACTCCAGAATAGATGAGCCACCTGGGACTGAGCCCTTTGCGTTCAATGCCTCTTCAGGGCTTTGTTTTGCTCAGCTATTTATTGTTTTATGTAGTAGGTAGCTATGTAAACTCTTAAAAAATAAAAAGCCCATCATTGTTTTTAAGTACCAAAAAGAATGTTAAGTGAGAATTTCATCCTTGGATTGAAAGCATTTTATTGATAGACAATATAAGAGAGAGAGAAGCAGTTAATGCAAAGGACAGAAGACCTATCCACCTTGGGGAAAGAACTTGAAGCCAAACTTCAGAGCTGGCTGACACAGCTGCATCCTACCTGTGCCATTTACAGACAGGCACATCCCACCACTAAAGGGGCACAGAGCACTACAGGCTTAAATCTTTGCAGTCTTTTTTATTTTTAATTCTTTGAAAGTATTGCATTTGTCCCCTTTTCTCCACATTGTCCTCTCCCCCTGCCCCCAACCTCCCAGCCCCGGTCTTCACACACACACCCATTGTCTGTGTCCATTGGTTTTGTTTATATGCATACAAGCTCTTTAATTGACCTCTTACCCCTCTCCCCCGCCTCCTCCCCTGCCTTCCCTCTGAGGTTTGATGGTCTTTTCAATGATTCTCTGTCTCTGGATCTAGTTTTGTACATAAGTTTATGTAGTTCATTATATTCCACAAATGAGTGAGATCATGTGATACTTATCTTTCTCTGACTGGCTTATTTGGCTTTGCATAATGCTCTCCAGGTCCATCCATGCTGTTGCAAATGGTAAGAGTTCTTTCTTTTCCACTGCAGGGTAGTATCTTCACTCCTGTATTTTTTTTTTCTTTGCACAATTGCAGGTCCCCCACCTGAGGCATGAAATCACAATAAGCCCTGTGTCCTGATTCACGGAGGGGAAGAGCGCTGTGAGTGAGTAAAAGTTCTGAGGTGCCTTTTTTTAAACCTCACATGCCTAGTGTTGAATTAATTCTTGTTCCTTGTTTCACGATGCATTAGTATAATTTGTCCTTGGAAAGTCCCTTTTCTTCCTTTCCTGCCTTCCCATTTTTTCTTTCTTCCTCACTTCTTTCCTTTTATCTCCCTTCCACACCACCATCTGTTCTAATGTGTTCAATATGTATTTTTGCGTGGATGTGCGCTTGCAAAATGCATGCGTGCATGCTCTGGTGCATATGCATTTTAATGTTTGTGTACTGGATTGTGTCATGGAACATATGATATGCAGACTCAACATGTACTCACCCCTGTCCCAGTGATGGATACACAGACCAGCTTTAACAACCCAGTCCACAAAGAATGCTAACACGATTCATTTACTCAACAAATATTGATACAAGCACCTACTATGTTCCAGGTGTGCCTCTGGGCACTTAGGATAAAAGTCCTCTTCTTTTAAAGTTTACAATCCCGCAGAACAAAGTAGAAAATAAGCAAAAAGACTTAATAAATAAGTAAGTTACACAGTATGTTAGGTGATACGTGTGATAGAGAGAAAAAAGATCAGAGTAAGCAGGATGGCACTGTGGGGAGGGAGTGGGCAGCAATTCAGATAGTTGTCAGGGTGGCCATTTGAGCACAGACTTGGAGGAGACAAGGGGTGACCATGCAGATACCGAAGAGAAGAGCTATTCGGGAAGAGGGAACAGCCATTGCAAAGCCTTAAGGGTAGAACATGCCTGACATGTTCAAGCAACAGCCAGTGGGCCAAAGTGGCTGGGGCCGCGTGAGCCAGGGAGAGGTCGGTAGGAAATGAGGACAGATCGGGGAAAGCCTTGAAGGGTGTTTAAAGGACTTCGATTTCTATTTTAGGTGGGGAACCTCTGGAGAGTTTTGAGCACAGAAGTGCCAGATCTGATTTATGTTTTAAAAGGATCAGTCTGGCTGACCCATGTGTGAAAAGCGAGGGCAAAGCAGAGATTCTGGTTCGAAGGCTTTTGTACTAAGATGAACGAAAGATGGTGATAGATGAGACCAGAGTGCAAGTGGTGAAGATGGTGAGAGGTGGTCAGACTTGGGACAGATTTGATATTTAAAACTCGTAAGACCTTCCCAAGTTCTGTTTCTCATTGAAGTGCACAAGGAATATGTTGCTCCCATACTCACAATGAGAAAAGTCTGGATAATCTGTAAAATCATAACTTTTCTTAAGCCCATCAGAGAGCTGAGGCCTCAAAGCAAACCAAGGACATGGAATTCAAAAAGTGACAAGATTCTCACGAGGTACACAGACGGTTTCACTTTTGGAGAGACGCGGGGAGAAGAGGTGGCTGCCGTAGAAGCAAGAAGGAACAAGCTAAATTTCTAGCAAATTCCCAAAGCCCTGCTGTGGGCTGGTGGACCAGTGTGGTCTAACTGGGAGCTGTGGGCAGCAGGGGGCTTGTCATTCTCAACCTCTTCTCCACGGGCCTCTAACAGGTGCTCCTACAGGTTGAGGACCAGGCAGGAGACAAAGCGAGCATCCCTCCGTGGCCGGGTGTGTAGAAAAGGAGTAGATGCCACTGGAAAATGGGTAAAACCCCTGCATGCTTCCTGCAACCTTTCTATCATACAAAGCAAAAGTCCCAGGCCACAAAAACATCTCCCCTCCTGCCGCCCAATCAGGAGCCTCACACCATGTAACCAACAAGTACTGATAGTCTACTGCAGGGAGAGCAATAGCAGGGTCAGGCAACCTCCAGGTGCCTGCCCGCAGGGACTGCTAAAGTCAGAGGGTGAAACAGGAACACAGATGATATGATTCTAGCACCCAAGGCCTCCCACTAAGTAAAAGGTAAAGACAGTGTTACCACTGGAGGAATGTGAAGCCTGTGGCGCCTTGAAGGAAATGACAGCAACATTAAAGCCCAAACCCAACCCAACTACTGAGTAGGCTGACTCAGGTCCCCCTGCTAATAGCCCGAGAGAGGAAAGGCTATGCCCACTTCTGAGAGTGCATATCATTTACCGCAGTTCCTAACACAATTCAATAAAAAATGATAAGAAAGACACAAAAAATCAAGGGTGAAAAGATCCATTGTTCAGAGATAAATCAGTTTAACAGAGATGCTTAACCAGCTTGGAGATGCTTTTAATTATAACTTTGATTAATATGTTGAAGAAATGAGTGGAAACTTCATGAACAAATGGGGAAGTGAACATTCGCAGGCAGGGGTGAGTAGGAATAGGAAGATCCTTTGAACAGTTACAAGTCATGCCTATGGCCGGTGGCAGGGTGGTATGGGGGGGGGTACCTTCATGCTATAATCACGAACAGCCCTCCCTGTACTGGAAAATATCAGTTATCTGCTAGAGAGGGAGAGCAAGGGAATGACTGGTGTAGGCAGCCAGCAGCAAGACTGTGAGGGCACTTAGGAAACTCACTACACTTTACTGAATATTTTTCAGGCAAGCTCTATGTTCTTATTTTCTCACAATCTTCTAGGGCAGTGATGGCGAACCTATGACACGCGTGTCAGAGGTGACATGCGAACTCATTTTTTTGGTTGATTTTTCTTTGTTAAATGGCATTTAAATATATAAAATAAATATCAAAAATATAAGTCATTGTTTTACTATGGTTGCAAATATCAAAAAATTTCTATGTGTGACACGGCACCAGAGTTAAGTTAGGGTTTTTCAAAATGCTGACACGCCGAGCTCAAAGGGTTCGCCATCACTGTTCTAGGGTGTGTGTGTGTGTGTGTGTGTGTGTGTGTGTGTGTGTGTGTGTCAAGGTTAAGGTACTATAACAAGGGATGGTCATGATGACACCAAAGCCTTGTCACTGTTTTCCCTGAACAGAGTCAGAGCTTATCATACAATGAATGGGCAGGTCTCAACAGACTCCAGGAAGAAATAGAGGTGGTGCATGTGTCGGGGGAGGTGACAAAGAAGGGAAAAAGACTGCAGAGAATTAACACCAACTTCAGTGTCATTGTAAGTTGTATCAACTAGGATTACATCACTGTACATAATTAAAAACCTGACTACAGTGGCTTAAACAAGGAGACATATATATTATTTTTTTATATGACATGAAATCTGGGGGCTGACAGTTGCTGACTTAGGTTCAGCAACTCCATGATGTTAGGGCTGACATCTTCACCACTGCAAGACAGTTGCCACAGCCCCAGCAATCACACCTGGTTTCAGGAGGAAGAAGGTGGGGTATTGCTAGCTATCTCTGTGACACTTATCGGGAAGCAAATGCAGTTCCAGACCACCCCTCTGCCTCAGTATACTTCTACTTATGTTCATCGGCCAGCTGGTCACCTCTAGCAGCAAGGGAAGGTGGGAAAGCAAGTATTTATCTGGGTCCACTTCCTCTCAAGCAAAATCCAGATTCTGTTAGTAAGGAAAGAAGGAGTGTGTGATATTGGATAGGCAATATCAACAGAGTCTGCTCCCTGAATATTCAGTGAGCCAGTGTCTGGAAAAGAAACTTAATACAACATCTGGCACATATAATAAGTGCTCAATAACTATAGGTTTAATAAAAGCAGAAGAAAAGGAACTTCTCTGAGATGGAAGGATAGGAGATGGCCTTTGAATCACAGGTCAGGTTCCCACACTACAGAACTGACAAACTAAACCTTTAAACTTGATTTTGTAAATCCTTAAAATACTCAGCAAAGACATCGCCATCCATTTTGAGAGCAGTATTAACCGTGGAGGGGAGGGTGTGCTTGTCCATATATCCTTAGCGGTGGGATGGTTATTATAAACTGAGAGGAAAGAAATGAGGCCAGGTGTAAAGAAACAGAAAATGTCACAGGAAATAAGCAAATGCAGAGGTAGCTTCAGTTCTGAAGAGCCCTTTTGAGAGGTGGAAGACAAATCGTATATGGAGTCTGTAAATGTATTGTATATACACACACATGCACTGTATAAATATTTCACAGGCCACCAAGCCATTCTTCAGAATCATGATATAGGAGAAGTTTCCATAACCCCAAACAAATTATCTCAACATATCCCTTCCATCTACTTTGCAAAATCATTTCAAGAATATTAACTTTGTTGCTTTTAAGAAATGTTAAGGAATAATTTTTGAGTCTGTGTCCACTCAGTCTAAGTGAAGAGATGCACTGACTTAAACTCTGAGTTCTTTAACAATGATGAACAACCAGTAGAATGAGTTTTAGCTCATCACAAAATCCTTCCTGTAATAATAAATTTTCCCCGATATTTCTGATGATAACAGTTGTAGATCTTAATTTTCATCTCTCTGCTCAATTTCTTAATTTTCATGAGCCTACAAATCAGAAATATCAAATCAGAATGTCCTTTTCCAGGGAGACATTCTGAATCCCCAGTGCCACCCCTTTCCATCTAATGAAAAATGGTGGATCGGGGTAGCTACAAAGAAGTATCAGACCATTCCTTTAGGGACAGCCATTTGGAGAGCATATATTTAGTGGAAATCATCTTGGTTCAAATAATTGTTTTCAATCAAAATACAGTTAGGAATCTTACAAAAGTTGCAAATCAAAAAAAGATATGTTTGAAAATGATTTTATTCACTACGGATAAATTATTAACTATAGTAGAGGCCCGGTGCATGAAATTCATGCACTTGGGGGAGGAGGGGGGTCCCTCAGCCCAGATTGTGAGAGGGCGCAATCCAGGCTGAGGGACCCTACCAGTGCATGATCGGGGCCAGGGAGAGATGCAGGAGGTTGGCCAGCAGGGAGGGGCCACAGGAGGGCTCCAGGGCATGTCTGGCCCATCTCACTCAGTCCTGATTGGCCGGACCCCAGCAGCAAGCTAACCTATCAGCAGGAGCGTCTGCCCCCTGGTAATCAGTGCACATCATAGCGACTGGTCAACTGGTTGGCTGTCTGCCCCCTGGTGGTCAGTCCACGTCATAAAGAGTGGTTGAGCAGCCTTAGCATATCATTAGCATATTATGCTTTGATTGGTTGAACGGACGACCGGACAACCAGACACTTAGCATATTAGGCTTTTATTATATAGGATTACTGTACAGTTAAACATTATAACTTGTTACAAACATGCAACACAGGAATGTTTCACTTTTGATCATCAATCCTTTTTTACCTGGGACAGTTGCTGTATTTATTTGTGTGTAAGCTTTGATGCTTTAATAAAGACCCCAAATAATAGTGATTTCACAGAAGTTTGTGCTCTCTCATGTAGAAGCTCAGGAAGGTGAGCCAGGACTGGTATGGCAACTTCACAACCACCGTGAACCCAGGCTCCTTCAAATCTTCCTGTCAGGTCATCCTCAACATGTGATTTTTACCGCATGGCCTGTCTTAGTCTGCTCAGGCTGCCATAACAAAATGCCACTGACTGGGTGGCTGAAACAACAGAAATTTATTTTCTCACAGTTCTAGAAGCTGGAAACCCAGGATCAGTGTGCCAGCAGGGTTGATTTCTGGTGAGGCCTTTCTCCCTGACTTGCAGATAACCACCTTCTTGCTGTGTCCTCACAGAAACTTCTTTCTCTGTGTGCATGCTCCTGAGGTCTCTTGCTCTTCTTATAAGGGAACCAGCCCTATGGGATTAGGACTTCACCCTCCTTGACCCCATTTAACCTTTATCACCTCCTTAAAGGCCCTGTCTCTAAATACAGTCCCTTTAGAGGCTAGGGCTTCAACATATGTGTTTTGGGTGGATATAATTTAGTCTATAACATGGCTCAATGTAGCTGTTGTAATTCCCACCATAATATTTACATTTCAACCAGAAAGCAGAGCAGAAAAAAGGGCATAGCAGGAAATTTACACACATCACTTCCACTCAAACACCATTGGCCAAACCCTAGTCCTATAGCCACACCTAATGGCAAAGCAGGCTGGTACATAGATTTCTTAGTGGAACTTCCATGTACCTGTTTTAAATTTCTATTTGGAAGGGGAGAAGAGATATAGGAAATGACTAGCCGTGTCAGCCAAAGTTGGAAATACTCTCGTGTCTGATATAACCATATCAGTATCTCCCTTTTGTCCCTTCTCTCTCCACTTTCCTTTTGTTCCCCTTCGTTTCCTCTCCAGAGAATTGGTCCCACTCAGTGCAATCTGGGAGGAGCACGGTGCATCCTTACAGCTGAAGGCTTCTTTATGGCATCCATGGGAGACTTGGATGTATTATTATACCAAAAGACCTCTTTCCCCCTGCTGATGAGGAGATAAAACATGCGAGGGGATGATGCAGCTAGACATGTGAGGGTAATTAAGGGAGAATGTAGAGCCAAGGAAGAGAACTAAAATGGAAATATTAGAGTCTGCTGGTAGGAGTGATAACCCTTTGTCCTATTTTTAAATATCTCCAACAAGAGCAGACCTTTTGAAAGGAAGAGGACATTTAGAGCCAGCATTATTCCTGTATTATTTCACTGGGAGCAACAACTGCCTCTTGCCTCCTGCTTCGTGTCTCTTGAAAGTGGAATGTCTCCTCCATTAGCATTTTTAATCTGGTCCCTACAAAATTGTGCAATTTCCTGTCGTTTCTCTCCTGTGGTAACTTAGCCAAGTTCTGCTGTGCAGGACTCTCCACTGTTGTTTTAAGTTCTCCCCAAAGCTTTGCATTCGTCTTTTACTCTTTCACGCCTTCGTGGGAACACTTTGTTCTGGCACTCACGGAACAGCTTCGGAAAAGAGCATCTTGTTACCTTGGCCCCATTTCAATCAACAAGTATTTATTGAGTGCCGTCTTTGTTCCAATGCTGTTGCAGGCTCTGTAGAATATTGAAATAAAAGACTTTGAGGTCTGGGAAGCACCTTCAAGATAACCACTGATTTTCCAAAGGAGGAAACTGAGGTCCAAAGAAAGAACAACTTGCCCCAGGGTCAAGAGTCTGTTTAGAAGAATAACCGGCTGAGTTTTCCCATTTCCCATTCTCTTTAGGATTTACACTTTGATTGGGAAGATGAAAGAAAGTATATGGGATCATACAGAGCCTTCTCTGAACCATGGGTCAAGTGTTCAGTCAGTTATGTAATTTGTATTATCCCCAAAGAACTTAGTAAGATTACTCTCTAAGAACCTATTTGAAGAAACAATGACTGAAGACTTCCCTAACCGGGTGAAGGAAAAAGACACATAAGTCCAGGAAGCAGAGAGAGTCCCAAACAAGATGAATCCAGAGAGGCCCACACAAATAAATAAAATAGCAAAGGTTAAAGACAAACAGCGCATCTTAAAAGCAGCAAGGGAAAGACAGTTAGGATCTACAAGGGAGTTTCCATATGACTGTCAGCTCATTTCTCAACAGAAAAATTTCAGGCCAGAAAGGATTGTCATGAAATATTCAAAGTGATGAAAAGCAAGGACATACAACCAAGGCTACTTTACCTAGCAAGCCTATTAAAATTGAAGAAGAAATAAAGAGCTTTCTAAACAAGAAAAAGCTGAAGAAGTTTATTACCACCAAACCAGTATTACAAGAAATGTTAGAGGTCTTCTTCAAGAAAAAAAAAAAAAAAAGGAACATAGTGAAAAGAATAAAATGGCAATAAATACATACCTATAATAATCACTTTAATATAAATTACTTAAATGTTCCAATCAAAAGACATAGGGTTGCTGAAAAGAAAACAAAAATGGATAAGAAAATAAGGAAACTCTATCTACGGGAGAACCTTAAAAAACTGAAAAACACACAAATACATGGAGGCTAAATAACATTTTACTAAACGATAAATGGGTTAACAATTAGATTGAGGAAGAAATCAAAAGATATCTTGAAACAAGTGAAAACGAGAACAAAAGATACACACACTAAAAGTAAAGGGATGAAAAGAGATATTTCATGCAAATGGAAAAGAAAAAAAAACTGGGGTGGCAATATTTATATCTGATAAAATAGACTTTATAAAAAGGCAGTAGTAAGAGACAGAGGACACTACATAATGATAGAAGGAACAATCCAACAAGAGTATATAACACTTATAAACATTTATGCACTTAATATAGGAGCACCTAAATATATAAAGCAAATCCTGATGGACATAAAGGGAGAGATCAATAATAATACAGTCATCGGGGGGGATTTTAACAGCAAAGGAGAGACCTTCCAGACAGAAAATCAACACAGAAACAGAGGCCTTAAATGACACACTAGATCAGATTAATTTAATTGGCATCTTCAGAGAGTTTCACCCCAAAGCAGCAGAATTTACGTTCTTTTCAAGCACACATGGAACATTTTCTAGGATAGACCATGTGTTAGGACACAAAACAAGTCTGCATATATTCAAGAAGATTGAAGGCATATCAAGCATCTTCTCTTACCAAATGAAATAAAATTAAAAATCAGTCACAAGAAAAAAACTAAAAAACACACAAATACATGGAGGCTAAATAACATGTTACTAAACAATAAATGGGTTAACAATTAGATTAAGGAAGAAATCAAAAGATATCTTGAAACAAATGAAAATGAGAACACAACAATCCAAAATCTATGGGACACAGCAAAAGCAGTATGGAGAGGGAAATTCATAGCTTTACAGGCTTATCTCAAGAAACAAGAAAAATCTCAAATAAACAGTCTAATTTTATACTTAAAGGAACTTGAAAAAGAACAAAAAACAAAGCCCAACGTGAGTAAAAGGAAGAAAAAGTAAAGATCAGACTAGAAACAAATGACATAGAGGCTAAACAAACAAACAAACAAACAAACAATTAAGTACAAAATATCAATGAAACCAAAGAACGGGTTTTTTGAAAAGATAAACAAGATTGACAAATCTTTAACTAGATTCAGCAATAAAAAAAGAGAGAGGACCCAAATAAATAAAATCAGAAATGAAAGAGAAGTAACAACTGACACCAAAGAAATACTAAAGATTGTAAGAAAATATTATGAACAACTACATGCCCACAAATTGGAAATCTGAAAGAAAAAAAAAAAAAAAAGGATAAATTCCTAGAAAGATACAATCTTCCAAAACTGAGTCAGGAATAACCAGAGAATCTGAACGGATAGATTACAACTAGTGAAATTGAAGTAATAATAAGAAAAATTCCTAACAAACAAAAGTCCTGGACTGGATGGCTTCACAGGTGAATTTTACCAAACATGCAAAGAAGAGCTAACATCTATCCTTCTCAAATTATTCCAAACAACTCAAGAGGCGGGAAGACTCCCAAGTTCTTTTTATGAGGCCAGCATTATCCTATTTCCAAAACCAGATAAAAACGCTACAAAAAAAGAGAATTAAAGGCCAATATCCTCATGAAATAGATGCTGAAATATTCAACAAAGTATTAGCTAACTGGACTCAGCAATATTTAAAAAGGTCATACAACATGATCAAGTGGGAGTTACTTCAGGGATGCAAGGTTGGTACAATATTAGCAAATCAATAAACATAATACGTCACATAAACCAACTGAAGAATAAAAATCACATGATCATATCAATAGACGCAGAAAAAGCATTTGATAAAATCCAGCACCCATTCATGATTTAAAAAAATCAGCAAAATGGGAATAGAGGGATCATACCTCAACATAATAAAGGCCATATTTGACAAATCTACAGCCAACCTCATACTCAATGGGCAAAAACTACAAGCATTTCCCTTAAAATCAGGAATAAGACAGGGATGTCCACGTTCACCGCTCTTATTCAACATGGTACTGGAAGTCCTAGCCACAGCAATCAGACAAGAAGAAATAACAGGCATCCAAATTGAAAAGGAAGAAGTAAAACTGTCATTATTTTCAGGTGACATGATACTGTATGTAAAGAACCCTAAAGATCCCACCAAAAAACTACTAGAACTGATAAATTAATTCAGTAAAGTAACGGGATACAAAACAAAATCCAGAAATCAGTTGCATTTCTATACAATAATAAACTGGCATTCAAGTTTTACTGAGACCCCTTCCTATCCCCAAAGTGCTAGAAGGAGTCACACTCTCCTCTTTGTCCAGCTTCCCAGTACAGAATGGGGCAAGTGTGTGGAGCAGAGGCACTTAGGTGGACAGGGGTTTGACCATCAAGGTGAACTTGAGGTGGGTGTTGGCTCTCACAGCTGATCTCTCTGTACAGCACTGAGCCCATGGTCCCTCCTGCACAAGAAAAAGAATTATTTTGGGATGAGGCAGGATAAGGCCCTGAACCCCTAAAATAGAGCTGGGCCTCTGTAGATTGAACAGGGGCTAGAAAAAACTGTAGGGATTGTGTGGGGAGGGAGAAAGAGAAGGTTGACCAGGAAGGTGCTCTGGGCCAGTGCCCACCTGCAATGGCTCTGTTAGTCCTGAAATGGGATTCCAAGGGAAAGGCGATGCTTGTAGCATCTTCTGGACCCATATGATTGCCTTCTTTATGGAAATGGGTCTTGCCTTCATATCCTTCCAGATGTTGCAGGCCTAGAAATGGAGTTATATGTTTGTGTATACTTGCAGAAAAAAATGTCTGAAATTATAGTCACACAAAAAATGTTGTTACTTGTGATCTTTGAGTGAAAGGGTTTGATGATTTTTATTTTCTTCTTTATACTTTCTGTATTTTCTTTAAATAATGAGTAAGAGCTTTTTTAGACAGAAAAAAAATGAGATTTCCCCCCATTTTTCATTGTCATTTTGGGGAAACAAAGGAACCCCCCCCCCCACACACACACACACATATCCACTAGCTTCAAATCTGATCTACAGGTGGGACAGGAGGGCCACAGGACAGAAGGAGAATGAAGAGGAACCTTCACTTGTTCTTTTATCCACTTCTGGGTTGTTGACACTTTTTCTTTGGTGAGGGTACTTTGATATTTTAATGTGAGAAAATTAATAGAGAGACCTAAAAAGAAAGAAGAAAGCAAATAAGCACATAAATCCAAAATTCTAGCCAGTCTCATTTTTCTTCTCTAAGAACAAAGATTGTAAAGAATAATAAGAAATCTTGACCACTTTCACCTGCCATATGTCTGGCTGGGTCCAAAACAGCTGGTGTGGCATTGTTTACCCTCAGTGTTTGTGTGAATTTGGTTGGCTTGTGTCCTGGGTGCTGCAGTTCTAAAATTAGCACAACACCCAGCTGGGAACATTCATTCTCCTCCTTTACCCTCAGCTCTGGGCGGACAGAGATATGAGTTCTTTGCTTTGCCAATGACCTTCCTTGCGGTCACGGACTAATTCTTGGTCTTAGTTAGGGGTCAAATTTACTGAGAGGCTGAGTTTGCTCTTTATCAATATGGTCAAATAGAAATTGAAAAGTTCTACCCTGTAAAGTTTGGCTGACTTATTCTGCTGCCTACAAGTACTTAACACTAATGCCTAGCAATCTGCCAGTACATTTTACATTCTCTTGGTCAAGTTGCCCATTGTTGTTGTTGTTGTTGTTGTTGTTGTTGTTGTTTAAAGGAGATCCATGGAGTTATTAAGCTCAAACAAATGATATCTGAAATGTTTTCTCAACTATGTGTCAACTTCCATTTGCATTTGGCTTTTGATGAATTATAATAATTCATATCCACTAGCTGGGAAACTTTTAAACTTATTTACTATTAAAAAGACTTTGGTGGAACAAAGATGATCTATTATCTATCATCTATCTATCTATCTATCTATCTATCTATCTATCTATCTATCTATTTATCTTGCCTGTGGAGAATAAAGGGGGAGGTTGCTGGAGAAGAAAGGGCTGTAGGTAGCACAATTAAAGTGGAAATCCTGGGAATGAAGAGCTGCATGGGAGGAGGCTTGGGTAGGAAGAGCTTCAGTCTGCAGCACAGCTTTTGAGAAAGTCTCTGTGAGGCCAATGGGGAGTCTTGAGCAAAGGCAGCCCATTGGACAGAAATAGCCCAGCTCTAGTTCCTCCCCACCCCCATATGCGCACTGATGGTGGGGCAGCAGGAGGCTGTCAGCCAATGACACTCCTCACAGCAAGTTCTCTTGAGAGAGATCTGAGAGGGGCATTGTATTCGTTTTCTAGGGCTGCTATAACAAATACCACAGCCTGAGTTGTGCTTAATTTTCTCCCTGTTCTGGAGGCTAGAGGTCCAAGATCAAGGTGCCAGCAGGGGTGGTTTTCTCTGAGGGCCAGGAAGGAAGGACCTGTTAGAACTCTCCCCTGGGGTTCTAGATGGTCACCTTCTTCCTATGTTCTCACATCATCTTTCCTCTGTACACATTTGCACATGAATTTCCCCTTTTTATAAGGACACTAGTCATATTGGATTAGGGCCCACTTTGGATAATGACCTGATTTTAACTTGATTACCTTTATAAAGGCCCTATCTCCAAATATAGCCACATCCTGATATACTGGGAATTAGGACTTCAACAGATGAATTTGGGGGGACACCATGAACCCAGGACATGAACCTCCGTGTTCACCACCGTTCATCCCTTACACCACACGGCTCCTGTCTCCACTCTGGTTCAGGGAAGCGCCCCCCACATCTCCCATGGTTTCCCCTCCCGAGGAGAAACCGGGAAGAGGGTAATTAGTAAAATAAGCTATGGCCCATACGGCTGTAGTGGGACTCAGAGCAGGTCTCCTCTCCCTTCACCACTGTCCAATCTCAACCCCCACCTCCCAACCGCCATCTCACAGGTGTTTGTGGCTACCCTGACAGTGGGGGGTTTGCCCATCCTCATTAGCCTCAGGGAGGTTACTACTTAGGGCAGTTTAATCTGAAGCAAATACATATTTTGTTCTCTACAAAACTGCCTTCAGTATTTCTCCCTTTAAATTATGTCCTTGCTGAGAATATCCAAGAAGGAGGACTAGATGACCATTTCTGTGAGAAATAAAATTTGGAAAACTAGTCTTGGTAAAAGGTCGGAGCAGAATATATGTTTCCTGATTCCTATTTGGGGACAGCACCAATTCCTAGTTTGGATTCTCCCCGATTTCAACAGTTAGTACTAGGCATTTGCACAGCCAGTCAAGTTGGAGAGAAATTTTTAAATTAGGATTCCCTTCACTTAAAATAAGAATTATCTTTTTCTCCTTGTACTTCTCTTTTAGTAAGTAATTTTAAAATGAAGAAACTTGTCATTAATAACTTTCTATGTTTGTGGTTAAAAGAGTAGCATCTGCCTTGGCTGGTTTGGCTCAGTGGATAGAGCGTCAGCCTGTGGACTGAGGGGTCCCGGGTTCGATTCCGGTTGAGGGCATGTACCTTGGTTGTGGGCACATCCTCAGTGGGGAGTGTGCAGGAGGCAGCTGATCGATGTTTCTCTCATCGATGTTTCTAACTATCCCTCTCCCCTCCTCTCTGTAAAAAAAAATCAATAAAAAAAAAAAAGAGTAGCATCAAGCAGGTGTCTGATTATTATATATAGAATTTGTGCTCTGGATTCTTCTTTCAGGATTACTTAGTTTCATCTAAATATACAGTTTGAAAATACCCAGGTTACAATTAATTAAATGTTCTGGGAGTCAGCATAACAATAGGAATGTTTAGGTTGCTTTCAGCTGCATGAACACCTCCATTAAAAGTGGTCTTACCCTAGCATCAGGTGGTCAGAATGAAGGGTTGTGGGTTCAATTCTGGTCAAGGGCACATACCTCACCTCAGCTGCAGGCTCAATCCCCGGGACTGGGCTGCACGTGGGAGGCAACCAATGAGAGATGTTTCTCTCTGTGCGTCTCTCCCCCAACCTCTCACTCTCTCTACAATCAATGGAAAAAATATCCTCCCATGAGGATTAACAAACAAACAAGCAAACAAAAAAGTGGTCTTAAACAAAAAGGAAATTCATAGTCTCACACACAAAAAAAACAGAATTTGAGAAGTGAGCAGGCAAGGCCAGGGTCGGATCAGCAGATTGGCACATCATTAAGGATAGAGGTTCTTTCCACCTCTCCCCCAGCTAACTTCTCCCAAGGTCCCATTGGTCATGTTCTAGGTGGAAAGGCCTCTGGGAAGGGAATGCATCCCCGGCCTCTTCCAGGAAGAAAGAACAGTGGGACTAGGCAGCCAACAGGCCTGTCATACAGAAGTTGATGTGATCAGAGAGCAAACTATTAGGATGCTGGCCTCCTACTTATCACATAACGCTGTACATTTGAGCAAGTTACTCCATGCCTTATTCTCTTCCTCCACAATGAGAACTGAATGCAGCAGTATATGTAATGCCACATGGTGAGTGTTAAACACCATTATTGTTTGCACATTTAGAATCACAGGAGGTCTCCTGGGGCTCATCCACATGCTCTAGCTAAGAAAAAGGACTGACAGGTTAGATTTAAGTTGCCTTAATGTTAAGTTTTTATAGGACCATAATCACTATTGTTATCTTTTATACTTCAGACTTAATGCTTATTATTGTCATGATTTTTTTAAAAGCTCTTAGTTGGCAGCCTTGTCTATTAAACTTTTTCCAAAAGAGCTCTCAGAGAAAAGGTGTTTCTGGGTCCTACGGGAGGAGCCAGCCTCCTGCAGGACCCCATCTGCTCCTCTCTCACATCCTCACTCTTGGTGTCTTTACATCACGCTCCTCACTCTGTTCTCACTGCAGCCTAAGAGAAAGTTCCCTCAGTCCGTGCCTCCCCGCAGCTCTGTTTCCCAATCCTCGGGCAAATGTAGGAAGAGGGCAGAAGCAGCTATGAAGATTTCCCTTTAAAACTTGATAAGTTTAGTGGGATGGAAATTGGCACAACCATTCTGAAGTGCAATTTGAGACATCAAATTTTTAAATGCAAAATTCCCTTAACCCAGCAATGCCAATTCTGTGAGTGTGCTAGAGTAAAGCTTATAAAACATTGCTTGTATTAGCAAAAAAATTGTTAACACCTTGTGTCCATTCATAGTACATATATTAAGTAATTATGCCCTTTTCATATCATGAAATTTCCATATTGGAACATTTTAAAACACATAGAAGACCTATAGATACTGACATGAGAAGATGCCCAAAATATATTTTCACTCATTTTAAATTTGAGTTTAAAAACAAAATATGGACCGTTGCTTATCATATTGTATCAGTTTCATATTGCTGCATAGCATGCCACTCCAAAAACTTTAGTGCCTTCAAACAACAATCATTATTTATTCATGATTTTGTGGGTTAGCCATTTGGGTTGGGCTCCTGTCTCGCTGTATGCAGCGCTGTCTGGGGTCACTCATATATTTGGGGCCTAAACAGGGGACAGGTCTCTCCACCTGGCCTCCCCTTTTACCTCGTCTCTTAGCCTCAAGAAGCCTCGTCCAGCAGCATTCCGAGAGGGTGACAGCAGAAAGGCTAGTCCTACAGCCTTGGCTTAGGATCCCACCATGTCATTTCTGCTCATTTCTATTAGTGAACACAAGTTGCAAGGCTAGAGCAGAATCTAGGAGTGGAATATAGATTCCACTGGGTCATAGAGGTTGCTGTCATCCAAAATGCCCCCCATCCTCCTCGCTCCCTGGGGTGCATGCCTTTGCATAGTCCCTCCCACACTGAACCCAGCAGACCTGTGTGACCAACAGAGGGTGGCAGCAGTGATGGTGTGTGACTCCCACCTTGCTCCCTTGGACCACCCTCTATGGCAGGGGTGGGCAAACTTTTTGACTCGAGGGCCACAATGGGTTCTTAAACTGGACCGGAGGGCCGGAACAAAAGCATGGATGGAGTGTTTGTGTGAACTAATATAAATTCAAAGTAAACATCATTACATAAAAGGGTACGGTCTTTTTTTTTTAGTTTTATTCATTTCAAACAGGCCGGTGGGCTGTAGTTTGCCCACGGCTGCTCTATGGGGAAGTCGGGTGCCATTCCATGAGAAAATTCAAGCAGCCCAGGGAGAGACTCTGATGAAGAGGAACTGAGGCCTCCTGCCAGCAGTTGGCACCAATAGTCAGCAGTGGGAGTGAGCCACCGTCAAATCCTCCGGCCCCGATCAAATCTTCAAATAACTGCAGGCCCAGCCAACATCTGACTGCAACCTCAAGGAGGCCCTAACCACGCCCCCCACCTCAGTCCCAGAACTACCCAGTCAGCTACTCCATGATTCCTGGTCCAGAGAAACTGGGACAGACAGTAAATGATTAGCGTTGTTTTAAGCCACTCAGTTTTAGAGTGATTTGCTCTGCAACATTAGATAATGAATGCAAGATGCAAATAATTTGTTACCTCTGTGTATGTGGGTATATATGCACATACACATAGATAGATAGATAGATAGATAGATAGATAGATAGATAGATGATAGAAAAGATTATCCCTAGAGGCTAGGACCAGGGTGTATATGTGTGCATGTCTATGTATGTATGTGTGCATGCTGAGTGTGTGTGCGCGTGCATGTATGATTGATGTTAGGCACTAAGGGGCAGGCAGGCTTTTATTTTTTACGTGAGGCTCTTTTTTTTCACACTTGAGGTTTTTTTCACTGAGTATGTTACTTATACAATTTTTAAAGCAAAACGTCACTTCTCTTGATATCTCAAAGCATTTGTATGTGCATTATGCTTGAGCAACTGGGCGGGGAAAGAGGCACCCATTTGAGAGTCCTTAGAGGCCACCTGCCCGATGGCTCTGGACACTTAAGGTGTAGCAACTGTACAACACGCCCCAGAGCATCAGCAAGGCTCGGCGTGTGGAGATGAAGGGTTTCGGGCCAGTACAGCACCGGGGCCACAGCAATCAGCTACGACAATGAGACTTCAGCGTCTGCATTTTACAGGAGAATTCCCAGAAGAGACAACATCCAACCAGTCCCTGAGATACAATTAGCACAGCTGGATCTGGTTTAGAACACTAAGAATCTGTTTGAAAAAACAAACACAAAATGGGGCCCAGCTGTCCGAACCAGTTTAGAGAACTCCACATTGAAACACAAAATGCTTCTATATTTTCCAGTTGCTTTTTCACTGTGATGCGGTTTTAAAAATCAACTGACCCAGTCAATTAATCAGTGCAATTAACGAGGCCTTTTCACAAGGAGGAATCTAAAGCATTTTGTCCTCTAAAAATAAAAATAGGTGTCATAGTATCTTGGGATTTTTTTTTTTAAATCTGAGATAACTCCATAAATATTTTCCTGGATTGTAAGAAATATGGAGTGTCCTTCACATTGTTCTTTCCAGTCACATTTATTATTGCTCTTTTATTTATGTAGTAAGTGTTGACAGTACCCCCAGGGCTGGAAACAAAATCCTAGCGCGTACTAGAGTCCTTGCCTATTAGATAACAGCTTGTTCTCATCTCCATGACTGTCCCCAAATGTACAATACTTAGTCTCAGGGGACGTCACAGAGCCCTGGAGGAGGCAGTTCCACCTCCAAGGGAAACAGCGCTAATTTTTTTAAAAGACATGAAATAAAGAAATTGTAAAGATGACATCTTCCTAACCCCGGGCATACCCACACTGCTCAGAATCTCTAATACCTGTGACCTAGCAGAAGATTTTTGATCTCTGTTCTTCCTACTTGGATTAAAAATGTAGAGATATTATAAGTAAAATGGGATTTTTCTTGATGTAACAATTCATTTTAATTGTCATTATTGCTTTTGGAGCAACCTCTGCCCCCAAACTCCACTTCCATGTGGTAGTCTGGGGCATCTTAGGGGTAGGAATATATTTTTTAAAAACATAGAAGCATTCCCCTACCCGTGGTCGGCAAACTGCGGCTCGCGAGCCACATGCAGCTCTTTGGCCCCTTGAGTGTGGCTCTTCCTAAGCCTTAGGAGTACCCTAATTAAGTTAATAACAATGTACCTACCTATATAGTTTAAATTTGGCTCTCAAAAGAAATTTCAATCGTTGTACTGTTGATATTTGGCTCTGTTGACTAATGAGTTTGTCAACCACTGCCCTAGACCCGTAGTCGGCAAACCATGGCTCGCGAGCCACATGCTGCTCTTTGGCCCCTTGAGTGTGGCTCTTCCACAAAATACCATGTGCGGGCGCACACGTACAGTGCAATTGAAACTTCGTGGCCCATGCATAGAAGTCGGTATTTTGTGGAAGAGCCGGTATTTTGTGGAAGAGCCACACTCAAGGGGCCAAAGAGCCGCATGTGACTTGTGAGCCGCGGTTTGCCGACCACTGTCCTACACTTTGCCAGCTGAGCTTTCCTGACAGCAGTAGGAGGAACGGCAGCCACTGCCCGGTAATTTGAACTGTATAGGGTGCAGGTTGAGGGCTGGATATCTGACGTGTGTGCCCTGATCCAAAACTCACTGTGGTTTTGAGCAAATGCCACCCTTCTAGGCATGTTAGGGTATTCATGACGGGACATTTATTTGTGAGCAACGCATTGCAAAACTAGTATCTGGATGACAGAAGCGTAGACCAGAAATCCTAGATATGGAGATAGAATGCATGCTGAGCATTTGATTGGGTTGACTCAAGGGTAAAATCATTTAATATGAAATTCCACAGGGCGTTTACCTAGGTTTTGTTGAAAAATCTAGGCTATAGAAATTTTTCATCATAACGCTGGTTCTGGAGACAAAATACCTAATTGGCACACTTTCTAATTCCTGTGTGAAAGTTATTTTTACATGCATTTATACACAGGTATAAGAAAGCTGTTTATGAAAAAAATTAAAATATAACACAAATTACTGAAGTTAAGGGGGAGGTGTATCCTTCTAGTTGAGGAAAGAAATAAAGATTTTTTTAAAATCTTAATATAGCATCCACTTTAAGGAGCTGCTGCCTTCTCTGAGCCAGGAGATCCACAGTGAGTCCTCCAACCAGGGGGAGGGGAGAAAAGAGAGGCAAGGAGCAGAGACCTGCTCAGCTGGCCTGCTGTCCCTGCGGGGGCTGCCTCAAACAGGGGAACAGAGGCTGCACAGGCACGCCCTCCTGCCAACTCCTCTGGGCACACAGAATCCAAGAGCAGAGGGAAAGAGGACTTGCTTTTCTTTTTCTTTTTTTAAAAAAATATTTTTTTATTGATTTCAGAGAAGAAGGGAGAGGGAGAGAGAGAGATAGAAACATCAACGATGAGAATCATTGATCAGCTGCCTCCTGCATGCCCCCTACTGGGGATTGAGCCCACAACTCAGCAAGTGCCCTGACCAGGAATTGAACCATGACCTCCTGGTATATAGGTGGATACTCAACCCCTAAGCCACACTGGCCAGGCCAAGGGGCTCTTGCTCTTCAATGCAGCAGCCCAGTCCCTTGAAAAGGGGGCCAAGGAAGGCCATGCTCTCTCTGTCTCACCAGTCAGATGGGTCCTTACTCCTCCTGTTGGGAGGGGCCCTAGGAGGAGGCTGGAAGCCGGTTCCATGTTGCTCTCTCCTGGGGAATGCATCAGGAGTGGCTTCCGAAATATGGACAGAAAAATAAACATTTCCTGGCTCTGCCTCAACACAAATAAATGCAGCCCCCGGGTGAATAAATTATCTCGTAGGCATGCCCAATTTGTCCTCACCAGGACCCAGATTAAGATGAGAGGTCAGGGAGGGTGTGGCTGGTGATGAGTCATCATATATTTGAAAATTCATATGAAACCCAAAACAGGCAACTCCTAATTAGAAAGAGTTTGTTCTAAGAGGTTTTGGGGTGGGTAATATCGGTTGTTTGAATCTGGAACACATTTTCCCCCATAAACGAATGTTCTAAATCGAAATGGTATTTGGTTTCCCAAAGCTAGCTCACAAACATTTTTATAACAGTGCAGTGTCCACTCTGCTGTATTGTTTTCCCAGGGCACGAATTACAAAATCTAACGTGGAAAGCTAGACACACACTAGTCCTGGGTCCACGCCAGCCACCCCTTCGGTCCCCCATCACTGGTGCTGCCTTCAGAAGCCATAGAGAGTGGGACCTCAGGAAGGGGCTGGTTCGGGTCTCCAAGACCATGGTTATTTGCTAGTTCTCTGCATGGGCACAGGGGAAACTGTGAATAAGCACAAGTACCTCTCAACGCTGGTTAAGAAATTCTTCCTTAAGAGATGTGAACTGAGAGGGAAAAGTTTTCCTCATTTCATTACTCAACCCTTCATTCAACTTTTTTAAAAATTTGGAACCTGTTATGTACCAGGCCTCAAACATCGTCCCTGCCTTCATGGAAGGAAACCTAGTTGTCGGCAGAGGGGTGGGGATAGCAGGGTGAACTACACATTAAGCAAATAAGTAAATAAATAATAGCTTTACAAATTGGATCAAGTACTACAGAGGAAATGGGGAAAGGGGCTCTCTAGGAAATGACATTTGCGCTGAGACCTGAAAGATGAGTTAGGAATGGGGGGGGGGTGTGTTTGTGTGTTTTCTTATGGGGGAGGAAGAGCAAAGCTGTGAGATGGAGAAAAGCTTGTGTTCAAGAGACTGACAGCAAGCCGTGGGGCTGGAGTGTGCTGGGCGGGGGGGGGGGGGGGGGGGGGGCGGGGGGGATGGGGGGCGGGACGGGGGGCGGGAGAGGGGCGGGGAGTGTCTCCGAGGTAACTCTGGAGAGGTGTGAGGGACCAAATCATACCAAACCCTGGGGGCCAAGTCAGAAGTTTTGTGTTTCTTCTTTAGTGCAGTGGAAAGCCTTGAGGCCTTAGGATAGGCTAATGGCATCCTTGGAATGACTTTTTTTTTTTTTTTAAGATCTGGAAGCAAGAAGCCCAGCTGGGAGCTTCCTGCAGTGACCCTGTGAGTGGTGGGCGCTGACGGGTCTGCAGTTGTGCAGGTGGAAGGTGAAGGTACCCTGTGCTGAGGATGTAAACTTGGGGTGAAATTGACAGGGGGGCCTCAGGAATTGCATGTGGAATGGGGGGTCGGGGGTGAGGGACTGGAGCCCTGGGTGGGTGAAAGGGCCATTTGCTGAGATGGAAGCGGGAAGAGGGTTGAGAAGAGATAAAGGTTTGGCTTTGGATGTGTGAACTTGGAGATGGCCGTGAGGCACAGAGAACACGGACGAAAACACAGAAAAGAGGTCTGAGCCAGAGATACAAATATGGGAATTACTGGTTCAGAGATGGTACTAAAGCCTTGAGTGGGGCTCTGGGCTCCTCACTGCCTCTCCATTTGTAGGTACAGGTGGTCAGACTATCACTGACATGCTTAGAAGAGGAAAAGTGCGGTAGTCAGTTTCAAAGAAGCCATTTCTGGCTCCTATGACGACAAATCCATTTCCACCCTGAGCATCTTGTAAGAATGAAAATGGGCCCAAGACAAAGCCAGCCCAGGTTCTGCAGAACACTAAACGGCTCCTCTATAATCTTACAGATTCAATACCCCTGCCTTGGGATGCACCAGAAATGAGGAGATGTTCTCTGCATATTACTGGGCACGGTACTTCTCAGGGGCACTCCAAAACACGGGCCATTTTTCCTGGTGTGGTGAAGCCGTGCCCACTTCCTCATAATATACGATCTTCTTGCATCTGGACATTTCTGCTGAGGTGGAGCCTGTCACTCACCTGGAACTTCCCACACCAAATGCAGAGGACACTGTCAAGCCACAGAGTTTGAGCCGACCCAGGCCTGCACCCCCGAGCTGCCAGGGACTGAGTAATTCTGGCTCTGCAGAGGGCACATTTGTAAAGCTAAATTAATCCGTCCTGGTTTTCATCCCTGACTTCTCTCTGTTTCTAGTTTTAAGCAGTCAGCAGCCTTGGTTACATGACCATGCAAAAAGTATTTTTGGAGTTGTGTGTGTTTATTGTCAGCCCCACAACGGATTCAGTTCTCGGCTCCAATTTAATCAGTACTGATCCAGATGCTCACGGGACAGGAAGGGGGAAGCAAGTCCATGTACCTTACCTTTCTGAATGAAAATGCTCCGTGCTCCCACCAGCCCCCAGATCTGCTGTCTTTGTCTGCTGGTAGCAGAAAGCTGTGAGGCAGATGAACAAGAGAGCCTCCATGACATCAGCTCCTTCCCATGTGGTCTTCGGTTTCACATGATAAGGTTGAGAAGGCCCATTTGACTGTTATAAATCGCCTTTCCTCATCAAAGAAGCCAAGACCAGAGTCAATAAACATGTTTGGACACTGTGTTTCATTGTAAACCACGGGGAAAGAAAAATGAAACGATATCTACACTAAAGGCCCAGCCCCTTCCTAATCTTCTTTATTGCCGTCATTCCAATAAATCTGGAGTCTCTGTTAAGAACGAAAAGCTGACTGACCTCAACTTTAAAGGCTCATGTGGCCCCAGAGCAAAACACTCTAAAGCTGCCCAAATCCAAGGGTAACAAGGATGAGCAACTGCCCAGATGTTGCAACTTTGCTGTTTACAAAAACCGACAAGTGGACCCTGCTGGAAGGCATCTCCTTGTCTCCTAATTAGTGGTTTTATTTCCCTTTGTCCAGCGGCCGGCTGCCCTGGGTAACGGCCACGGCCCAGAGAGCTCATGGCTAACAACTGAGGTAAAGATGAGCGCCATAAGCAACGATAAAGTTTCACAATGACCTGAGGACTGGAAACACATGTGCTGAATTCTCCTCACCAAGCAGAAGTTCTCGGGCTGGGAACTGAGTGCCGTTCATTCCATGGATTATTGATGAAAAGAAGCTTGGAACTGATGGGCTCCCAAAGTCAAAAGGACAAACTCGCCAGCGGGCGGTGACCAAAGCACACACAGAGGCCAGAGATTCACAGTGCGGTGCCTTTTGGTCAATCAGACTCAGAGTGGACAGCTGGGCCACAGCAGCCAGTGCCACCTTGGATTAGAGAGGAGAGTGGGCCCCAGGCTAGGAGTGTTCTATGTGCAAGTGACATAAAGATAGCACTGGTTCACAAGTCTGGGGAGAGACCGCCTAACTAACCAATGACCCATGTGCCCCTCTAGAGTGCTATTCCCAGATCTAAGAGTTTACTTTGACCATCGCCAGAGCTGTCAGCCCACAGAGGTGCTGAAGCTGAAGCTAGCCAGTAGGAAAAGCAAGATGCAGAAAAACACACTTCCAGAAAGGCAGTCTTTACATTTTTTAGATTTAGCCGGGTCCCTTTGCAGGAATAGCTTAATTGCTATAATCCTCAATTTCTGCATCTATAAAATGGGAATGAGAATTATAGGATTATGCTGAGAATTAAGTGAAATAATGCAGGTCAGGTCATTAGCACAGGCCCCAGCAGACAGTAAGCAGCAACAAATGTTAGCAAAGATGCTGCCGCTGCTGATGACGACGTTGAAGAGAAAGTAGAAGAAATCCTATTTAACCAACAATCCTGTCTCTGTAGAGATAATAGTCTTAACTAGCATCAGCCATAAACTTGCTCAGTCTCTTTGCCTACAAACATTAGCCGACGTTCGATTACGAGAGGCACCGCCTATGGAAAATCTTTGAAAGTTTTGGCAAGGGCACTGGAACACGTCAGAATTGCTGGATTTGTCCGTAATGGATTTCAGGGCATGCTTCTTTGCATATTTAAAAATAAAAAGGTGCCCAGGATTCTGAGAACCATCCAGGTCCCAGCTTGATGATGTCCTGGGCCTCATGATGACCTGAAGGTATAGGGGTCCTGTGTTGATTTCCTTTCCCCAGCTCCAAGCTCGCTTCCCCATTGCCTGCAGGAAAACAACAGCAGGGATGTGGTAGGCCTGACTTGGCAGTCCCAAAGGTGAACAAAAGGATCCTGGCTTTTGGCAAGAGCAAAAGGAAGTTCAAAGCGGCCTCAGTCCCATCCAAGCCAGAATAGAGTTGTCACTGGTGCTAATGACAGCCTGCGGTGGGGAGGGCTGCCCTCCCTTCAGATTCCCTGGAAGCAGTGCTCAGGTTTGTGATCAGCTCTGTCTGTGACACTGGGAGTTTGTTCCGTGCAACTATCTCACATGCACTGGGATCATGGCGCAGCCGTGCAGAGGAAACGGGCTGAGATGATTAACCCCTGAGGGTACAAAGTGGAGTGGTTTCCCTGCAAGTCTGCAAGGCAGGACAGAGGAAAGAGAATGAACATTTTCCTGGGCTACTGCTGAGTCAGAGAAGCTCAGCTCCCAGGTGGACCATCCCCTGAGGCCTCACACCCCTGAGAACTGACCCACAATGCAGCAAAGGTAAGGGCCTGGTTCCTGCACCAGGTGGCATCTCCTTCAGTTTGAGAAAACTTTGCTCCTTGACTATCCAGGCCCTGCCTCCCACCCCATTCCTAACACACACATACACATACACACACACACACACACACACACAGCTCTTGAGAACCTAGAAAATAGAAATGTCTAGTTACATCTTTTTCACAACCCCTGGAACTCGGGGAAGGCCTCAGGACATTTGCTGTTCGTATGTCTGGTTTTTTTTCTGCACTGGTCTTCATGGAAACCTTCTTTTTTTACTTTCAAAAATAAAAGCTGCTCCTTCCTGTAATTTTTTTAAATTGGCCAAACAGGTCAGTAAAATATAAGCAATCCCACTAATGGTGACTGGATTTATGTAATGGTATTCTTCATCAGTATTCAAACACAGTCACATATTGTGTTCATCTGACAGTAGGACTAGGCATTGCCATCGCTGTTTACTCACAGAGACAAGTCCAGAGAAATTGTGACTTGCCCAACAGCATACAGGCAGGGAAGTGACAGACAGCATATTTGTCTCTATTCTGCCTCTTTTCAGTGGAATGGTGAGTCTACTTTTTAAACCAAACCCTGGCTATATTCTCTGCCACGTACTCTGGCAGGTGACCTGGTGAGAGGGTGAAATTTTAGAAGCTGGAACTCTCCTGGAAAATCTAGAAAGAAACCATCAGAGTCCAGTGCAATCTGATTACTTATCCCTGTTTACGTCCATCCCTGGGCATCGAATCCAGTTTAACAAACACTGATAAATGATGTCCCCTGCACCCAACACTGGGTGACGTGTCAGGGTGTGGTGCAAGCTCGGTGCTCCAGGAGTGCTGGCAGTGTGCGCAGGGGTCTGGGGAGGAAGTCGTGTGTGAGAGCTCTCTCCTCAGCAGGTGAGCTCCACACTTGGGCTTAGCAGCGGGTGAGGGCTTACCAGGGGTGGGCAAACTTTTTGACTCGAGGGCCACAATGGGTTCTTAAACTGGACCGGAGGGCCGGAACAAAAGCATGGATGGAGTGTTTGTGCGAACTAATATAAATTCAAAGTAAACATCATTACATAAAAGGGTACGGTCTTTTTTTTTTTTTAGTTTTATTCATTTCAAACGGGCTGGATCCAGCCTGCGGGCCGTAGTTTGCCCACGGCTGGCTTAGACTCAGGGAGAGCTCCTCAGTTCCCCACCACACCCAATACAGCTCTGTGCTCAGAGCACAGACTGGGAACTAGACCATCTGGACTTGATTCCTGGTCTCACCACCTATTAGCCCTGGGGTAATTCAGTTAACATCCATGACCTCAGTCTTCTGACATGTAAAATGGGAATAATGGGAATACCTACTTCATAGAGTTGTCTTTTTAAAAAATTTTTATTTTATTGCTTAAAGTATCACAAAGAGTAGTACATATGTCTCCTTTTTTTCCCCGTTGACCTTCCCCCGCCCCGCCCCCAGCCCCCAGTATCTTGCTTCCATTGGTTATGCTTATATGCATGCATATAAGTCCTTCGGTTGATCTCTTACCCCGCCCCCCCACAACCCTCCCCAGCCTTCCTGCTGTAGTTTGACAGCCTGTTCAATGCTGCTCTGCCTCTGTATCTATTTTTGTTCATCAGTTTATAATGATCTTTATTATCCATAAATGAGTGAGATCATGTGGTATTTTCTTTCATTGACTGGCTTATTTCACTTAGCATAATGCTCTCCAGTTCCATCCATGCTGTTGCAAATAATAAGAATTCCTTCTTTTTCACAGCAGCGTAGTATTCCATCATGTAGATGTACCACAGTTTTCTAATCCACTCATCTGCTGATGGGCACTTAGGCTGTTTCCAGATTTTCACTATGGTAAATTGTGCTACTATGAACATAGGGGTGTGTATATCCTTTCTGATTGGTGTTTCTGGTTTCTTTGGATATATTCCCAGAAGTGGGATCACTGGATCAAATGGGAGTTCCATTTTTAACTTTTTGAGGAAATACCATACTGTCTTCCAGTGGCTGTACCAGTCTGCATTCCCACCAGCAGTGCAGGAGGGTTCCTTTTTCTCATGGAGTTGTCTTAAATGAGATAATACCTGTGAGGCCTTTGCTGCACATAATAAAGGCTCAGTAAATACTAACTATTGTAATGACCATGTGCCTGGTTCCAGGGGCCATGCTGGGGATGCAGATAGAAGGAGCCCTATTCTCAGTCTGGTCAGGAGACTGTGAGTTAGTTGTATCGGCTGATGACCTGCAGTGTGATAATGCTCTGGGATGACGGAGGAGGGATCTGCTAAGTCTGTGAGATTTGTGGGGAGGGTCCTGGGCAGCCTGTTGGGATGGGTGGAAAGAGGTTTCACAGTAGACATGTGTGGAGGGAGGTGGCATAGGACAGCGAAAAGAGCTGCATAATTTTTTTTTTTTTGAATCCCAACTCTATCCTCTGCCAGTTCCATAGCATAGCTATCTTAGTCGCTAGAGTTATCATAACAAAATACATATCCTGAGTCCTGACAATAGTAAATTTACTTTCTCTTAGTTCTAGAGGCTAGAAGACCCAAATCAAGAGATCAGCAGGTCGGTTTCTTCTAGGCCATTCTCCTGGGCCTGCAGACGGTGCCTTCCGACTGTGTCCTCATGGGACCTCTCCTGCTCACACTGACCCGGGCGACTCCCTGTGTGTTTGAATTTCTTCTCATGAGGACACCAGTCAGATTGGATTAGGGCTCACCCTGATGACCTCAGTTCAACTTAGTCACTTCTGTAAAGGCTTATGTCCAAATCCAGTCACATTCTGAGATAGTGGGCTTCAAAAAATGAACATTCTAAACCTTGCTGAGCTTTATTTCCTTCGCTATAGACTGGGACCCATATTTAATAAGGAGAACACTTATAATGACTTTAAAAGGAACACAAAATGCCTACCCCATTTTCTGACCCACAGAAGGTGCCCGATGGCAGTGGTTATCATTGGCACTGTGGGCCAAGTCTCACATGAACATGGGGTCAGACCCCTGTACAATTCACATTCCAGACCAACACTGAAGAATTGGCCCCTGGTTACTCCACAAACTTCCCGAGAGATCAAAGGAGCCCTCGGTGCTTCTACTGTTCAGTTCTGGCAGATGAGTCCATCATCAGATAAGTCCTATCGAGGGCACACTCAGCCCTGCAGATACTGTGTTATCTCTTTCTAGTTATTCCAGGATCTGTTCATTCTTTACTAAACGAGTGGGGTGAGCAAGCCCATCTGCACCTCAGCAGAGAACCAACATGCAGCAGATAAACCCAAAGTATATTCTCTACCCAAAGTAGCCTCCAGGTACCTGTGTCCTGGAAAATATGGAGAACATTGTAATTTAAACCTGACATACTCATTACATGTATATGTAGACATAAAATATACTGAATGTGAGTGTGTGTGTGTGTGTGTCTGTGTGTGTGTGTGTAGTATATGTATATACAAGTATTGTTTTGAAAAAATCTCAAACTTATAGAGATGCATGTGCAGTATGGTACAAAGAATTCTGTACTTTATTGTTCCCAACCCTTTGAGAGTAAGCTGCCAAAGCCATGTGTCATCTTACCTAACTATGGTAGTGTGCCTTTCCAATGGACAAGGACATTCTCCTACACAACCACAAACTCCGGAAGTTAACATTGATACTTAGCACTATGCAATCCTCAGCCCCAGTGTGTTTTCAGTTGTTATTGAACCCTCAGACCAAGTCAAGTTTTAGCCACTTGTCCCAATAATATCCTTCACAGCAAGTGAGTATTTCAGAATTAGGCATTTAGTTGTGCGTTTAGTTGTCACGTCTCCTCGGTCTGCTCCAGGATGGCACCTTTCCTTGGTATTTCCTTCACTCTCATAACCTTGACACTCTAAAAATAGAGCCCAGGTATTCTGTGGAATGTTTCTCAATTAGGGTTTGTCTGAGTTTCCTCATGCTTAGATGCAAGTTACACAAGTTTGGCAAGAATAGCACAGAAATGATGCTGTGTTCTCCTCATTGCAACCTATGGCAAAAGATTTTAAATTTCACTGAGATCACTTGATTAAGATGGTGTCAGCCAGGGTGCTCCACTGTAAATTACTCTTCTTCCTTTTTTAATGAATAAGTGTTCTGCAGAGAAGTACATTAAAAGTACATAACTCTAATCACAATTTCAACGTGCCCTTTGGAAATGTTCCCCTCATCCTCTGAATACTTCTTATTACAACAAGATGTTACAGCCTTTACATCAACTATTTCCCCTAAGGAGTTCTAGTTCCTTTTAGTGGAGAATTATTTAGAATCCAAAATCTGACCCCAGGGTGTGCTCATTGCTAATTGGGGTATCACTGTTTTCTGCCTCAGTGGAAGAACTAGGGCCTGTGTGTGTGTCTACATCTATATATATTTAGTTCTAGATTGATCTATATGTATTTGAAAACATAAATCCACACATTCACACTGGTACTTCCAATTCCAATCCAACACCACTGGGTCTGTTCTAGCTTTTTACCTGTAAGGCCTTCTCAACATGAATGGGGCCTGGCTCCCATTATCTATCTATCTATATAAAAGGCTAATATGCAAAGTGTCCCCTCAGGAGTTCGACCAGGAGACCCGGAGTTCACTCGCTCGCTATGACATGCGCTGACCACCAGGGGGCGGTGCGGAATGAAGGAAGGCCTCGACCGACCCTTATCGCTGGCCAGGCCTAGCGAATCTACCCCAGCATGAATTTCATGCACTGGGCCTCTAGTCCTTACAGATTTGCTTATTTGATCCATCCTCTGAATGTAACCAACTGCAGGCATGACTGCCTCATCACAGAGATGACCTCCTCATCACGCCTGGATCCCGGCACTCCAGGCTGTCCCCAGAGGAACCCCTTTCTCTGCCCACCCAGGCCCTGGCCCCTGTGCTGGGCTGCCCTTTTCAGTGGCCAACCTACTCACTCTGTCTAGGCCACCATACCACCGCCAACCCCCACTCACATCAGTGGCTGCCTTACTTGGCCCCACATAGCGGCGTTAAGGACTGAATTATTTAAGAACAGGAGAGAAGAGGAAGAAGTTTATTTAATCGTGACATTTTCTTAAAACTCAAAAGTCACTGGGATCCATGATAACATTTGAGCACATACATGTGTTGTCACTGTCTTTGATTTGTGGGGAGCGGACCAGGCTGCTCTGTTCAGTTAGGGCACAGGTTCCCAGCTCAGACCTAAGGGAGTGGGGTTCATACCACTGATTCTGTTCCATTCAGCACTGCTCTGATCTATATGGACTGGGCTGCTCACTGTCTGCTCAGGGTGCCAACAACATTTCCAGGTGAAACTACTATTTGGGCACTCCTTTTACTACTCTAAGTCCTAATCTAGGCGCCCCCTCATTTATGTTCTCAAAGCCAGATACTAAGCACTTTCTAGGTAGCAGGTACTTGGCTAGGTTGTGACATAGAGATTTAAAACCTTGTTCTCCACCCTCAAAAAACTTTCAGGCTGCTGTGGGAAGCAGACAAGAGACAGATACAATTCCGTGCAGGAAAGTGCAAGAATCGCTGTCTCGACAGCCTGCCTTGGGAAGACACCTAACGCAGATGGCACAGGCAGAGAGGAGAGAGATGCCTGAGGGGATTCCGGGTGGGTGGATGAACAAGGTCAGGAAGGGCTGGAAGGGAGGCAAAGGGAGTGGTGTATGTGAAGTGCCAGAAGTAAAGGGAAGGACTGGCAAGGCAGGTACAGGCTGGTTGAGGTGGGTCACTTGCATGCCAGGCCAATAGGATTGGAACCTAGACTTTAGAACAAGGGACTCTGGAGCCACATTTTTGGGGTTCAATTCCTGGCTCTGCCACTCACTAGCTGTGTGATCTTAGGCAAGTTACTGCTCTTGACTATAAAACTGGAGATTTATAATAGTACTTGCCTCATGGTATTGATATGATTAAATTTGTTCTTTTACATAGTACACAGAATGTGCATATAAAAAGCACATAATAAACATTACGGGAGATTATTATTTCCCAATAGGGGGCTCAAAAGGGATTAAGGCACTGGCAAAGCAGAGACACTAAAAAAATCATTAATCAAAAGAGTGAAATTTAAAAGAATAGATTAGAGCAATTCAAATGTAATACTATCACATCACTAGAAAAAAATTGTGACTGTGTGAGATAATGGATTTTAATTAGACATATTGCGGTGATCATTTTGCAATATATATGAATACCACATCAATATGCTATACACCTGAAACTAATATAATGTTATATGTAAATTATGTCTCAATTTAGAAAAGACATTAAAGTCATTATCTTGAGAAAAACCAGAACTTTGCTGCATTTATGTCAGCTTATTTTGTGGCTTACTGTTGTTTTTCTTTTGACATACTTTGGGGGGGTGGGAGGCCACCATAACCTTGTCACTGTTTTGCCTTTAAAGGTCCCCATGTTACAGAAGAGACATGCTACAGAGACCTCCTCTCTTCTGCTGGTTTCCCATTCACTGAGATCCGTAGGAGCAGCTGTTGATTCACTCATTGAGTTCTAGGCCAATAGTAACTGTCATGATTGTTCTGACAGACCCAGCAGCAACCAAGGCTACCCCAAAGCTTGAAATCTATTATCATTAAAGCAGTTCTGCACCCTGACTGTGGAGGTGAGGGGTGGAAGGGTAGGAAATGGGGTATCCCTGAGACCGTCCTAGAAGTCTATTTGAAACAGGAGTTGCAGCCTTTCGGCAGTGGCCTCCCAGCCCTCTGTCGTCGGAGCTGTGAGGCAGTCCTCCTTACCCACAGTCCATGTGCCCAGAGAGCCAAGGGCACCACAAATAGAAGCTCAGCAATGCCGATGGTGCATCAAACTAAAATAGTCTGTGCACCAGAGGATACAGTCAACACAGTGAAAGTACCTGCAGAATGGAAAGTGATGTTTGCAAACTATAATCTGCTAAGGTCTTAATATCCAGAATACATAAAGAACTCTTGCAACTCAATAATTTAAAAAAACACATTTAAAAATGAGCAAAATAAACATTTCTCCAAAGAAGATATACACATGGCAATAAACACAGTAGAATATTATTCAGCCTTATAAAAGGAATGAAATTCTGACATGCTAAAATATGGAGGAGCCTTGAGGATAGGATGCCAAGTGAAACAAGCCAGTCACAAAGACAAATCCTGGATGATTCTACTTATATCAGAAGTCAAGTTCATAGAGACTGAAGATTGAAGGGAGAATGGAGATTGCCAGGGACTGGAGGAGGAAGGAATGGGAAGTTTTGCTGAATGCTTACAGAGGCTCCGTTTTAGTAGATGAAGAGTTCTGGAGATGGATGATAGTGATAGTTGCACAACAATGTCAATGTACTTCATGCCATTGAACTGTACACTTAAAATGGTTAAAATGGTAAAATTTTGTCACATGTATTTTTACCACAATTAAAAATAATAACTAAAAAAATCACACTGGCCTGTGTGGCTCAGTTGGCTAGAGCATCTTCCCATGCACCAAAAGGTTTTGGGTTTGATTTCCGGTCAGGGCACATACCCAGGTTGTAGGTTGGATCCTCCCCCGCCTGCCCCCCCTCCCACCCTTTCGGGCATGTGCAGGAGGCAGCTGATCAATGTTTCTCTCTCACATTGATGTTTCTCCATCTCCCTCTCTCCCTAAAAAAATTCAATAAATTTTATTTTTTTAAATGCTGATAAAGCCTAGAGTTTTTGCTTAACAAGATGGACCACTGATTCTGGGGGAAATAGAAGAACTATAGAAGGTGAAACAGTTCTACAGTTTATGGAGAAATTTTTCAGTTCTCAATGTTTTCTAGAAATGTTCGAGACCTAAATTTCAATACTTAAAATTTTATTGTAAAGCTTTTCTCTGGGAAAATTAACCTGTAAGAAACTAAGATTTGGTCAGAACTTGGTCATGTTTGCAAAGACTGGCTGAGATATTCTCTGCTAAATCATGAAAACCTGCAACTCTAACAGAGGTGTAAAGAGACTGTCTCCTGAAACAGTAAGCTGGACATCATACTGAAGATACAGGCATGAAAGAGACACCATGCAGTATGTTTGCTTATTCTTCTGTGTGTGCTACCAGCACATGTTAAGCCTAAAGGTTTTGAACCAAAGGTGGCATGTGAGAGGATTTAAGAGCCACCCCCATGGCCCCATCCCCTTCTGCATTGAAAGGTGGAGAAACAGAGCCAGCCTGAGGCTGAACCTGAATTCAAGGTCGCAGCCTGTGCCAGGTGAAGCATCCGCCTAACCTGGGCTCCGGCACAGGGAAAGGAAATGGAGCAAGAAGGGCTTTTCCTGCCTCTTTCCTGCGCCTGACCCGCGGCAGCTCCAACTGCAGGGGCGCGTCTGCCCTTCACGGCTTCCTCCACCCGCAGGTTCACTTCCTCTCCTCGGGGGCCTGAATTTACTCCTGTGTAAAATGGGACCGATAATAAAATACTGTTGGGCAGCGGTGCTTCGTAAACCATAAAGCAGACGTGGGATTTTACTTATGTGTATACTGCATCATTCCGCAGAGAGACTGTGGCAGCCACAACTGGAGAAAAGAAAGGACACTGGTCACACACTAACATGGCCTGGTTCTAGCCGAGACAGTGTTTTTATTTTTATTTTTATATTAGCCACCAACATCTAGAAATCAGGAGATTTCATATAGAAATCCAAATTTCAAGTTCTGTTAAAACACAGGAAAACCTGGCCACACTGGTCCCACACTCATCGCCAAGTCACTCGCTCAGTAGATGTGGACTGGGTGATAGTTCTGTGCCAGACACAGTTCTGACTACGGGGGACATAGCAGAGGTAAGACAGACTATCATCAAGTAAACAAGTAAATAAGATAATCACAGACAGTGACAAATGCTATGAATAAAGCAGGGTTAGGGGGAGATGGACAATGGGTTGAGGGGATGATGCTGTTTTAGTACAGTGGCCTGGGAAGACCTCTCTCAGTTTGCCACAGTCCACACCACACCCTATTACACCACTCACGTTAGTCATTTACTGCTACCTGGCAAATGTTGTGAGCTCTGCAATAAGGTGATGGGAAATAGGACCCAAACATTTAAATTAGGAACAGCAGAAATAGGAATCAGAACAGGATGACCAAGCCAGAGGAAATAAGACCAAATGTGGCTGCATAAGAGCCTTTGTGATCAGCACAGTTGGTGTCAAATGAACTCCAAGCTTCCCGGCAACCAGAGCAAAGGGGGGATGTGTCCAACGGCGTCGTTCTCATTTTCAGAAAGGGAGAAACGAAGCCGTTCCTATCTTGGTGCAAAGCTTCCCTCGCCTGCAGTTGGAGAAGGACTTGACCCTGCCAGGCTTCATAAAGGAAACTCAGAGGGGTACAGTGATCAGTATCCTCACCAACACATGCAGAGGAGGGTGGCATTTCCCACTGTCCCAGTCGTTCATGCAAAACGCCTTTACCGAGACGCTGACATAAGCACGGGAGATGCAAACATGCCTGTTGGTTTTTGTTGTTCTCGGGCGTCAGTCTACAGATAAAAGACGAGAGCATACCTCCCCTAAACTAAACTTGGAAAGGCTGTTACGCGACAGGTCAAGACAATGCAATGCAGACCCCCTTGCTCCTGCTGCTCTCGATTCACAGAGAATTTAGAAGAATGGACAGAATGTCTGTCACTCAAACTATCTCCCTTCCATAAATCTATCTTCTCTCCCTCGGACAGAGAGAAAGTGGAGAGTAGAGTTAACAGTCCTTTGTCACATTCTTTAGTACCAGCCTCTCCCTCCTCTTACCAAAAGGCAACTTCTGTGGCCCTTGAACTTTTTGATTTCAGTAGTTAAATCTCCTCCCTTTTCTGGAGTAGCCCAGTGGGGAGACAGCCATGGTTATGCACCCCAACTCCTTAATGCTGAGAAGGGCCCACCCGAGGGAAGAAAATTCCTAAGCCTATTCATTCACATACCTCACTCCCCGCCCAAGAGGACTCTGCCACACTCCTGGGCCGGTGACAAAAGGCCAGGAAATCAAGCCTGTCTTCTAGAATGTTCCTTGGGAGCTCTTTCATGGCTCCAGTGTCCAAAGCCTCATGCGAATTCCCTTGCCAAAGGAGCCCAAGGGATTCTTCGTTTGTGTCGGCCCCATTGTGCATGCCCAGGTGCAGAGCATGCCTATGCCTTTAAATGTGTCCCCTGTCCCACAAGGAGCCGCACAGGCAGAAATATACTTAAGCCACATTTCTGCTCTTACTTTTTGGCCAGGATGCTGCCTGGCTGAGCCCTTATCACCTGGATTATCTTTCGGCTCCCTGGCGAGGTGGGGGGGGGGGGGGGGAGGCTCACTCTCCTGCCCTTGGCAAGAGCCCAGGCATTGTCTGAGGGCCAGGGCCCAAGCCTTGCTTCTCCCTCACTCTTTTGAAAACGGAGAAGAGCACTGCCTGCGCTGGTTGTAACCCTTCCCCAGACTTCCTCCCCTCCGTCACCACGCCCTCTGTTACTCTGAATATCCCATTCGCGCGCCTGACGGAACTGGTTCTCTGGGTTTGCAGCAATGACCTTCCAGCAACTCCCTGAGCTCCCCAGGCACAGCCTCGCAGTCTCTGCTTGTCCATCCGGCAGGAAGATCCTTCTGGTGCTGGAGTTACCTCCCCCCCCTGAGACGTCACCCCAGTCGCTTGACTGGAGTCGCGCTCGGTGCTGGCATGGAAAGCCCGACGACTTGCTAGGAGAGTCCCAGTTAGTGCTGCCTTTTCGGACAAACTTCAGGGTGTAAGTTCCTTATCTGGACTGTAGACAAATTATCGGCATTTATCTCAACATGTGCACCAATACCTCAATATGTGACATATTGTTTTAAGTTAAGTCACGTCTCATTCATAACTTTTATCGCTAAAAGTACAACACAGCGAGTTCAACATACCCATCCGTTTTATTTCTGAGGGGGGAGGGTTAACGTTAGTAATGTTTTCATAGACGAATAAAAACGTGTCCACAACTGGCACTCGGTGGCTAGGAGGCACCCCTGGCAAGGTGCTTTGTGCTCGCAGGTGCTCAGTTCACGGAATAACAATGATGATGGTCACTCCTGAGCTCTCATGTGCCAAAAATTGTCAAAGTCTTGTACTCCTAAGTATTTAGCCAAGAGAAATGGAATCTTCTATCCATACAAAGACTTGTGTACATATATTCGTGGCAGCTGGAAACAACCCAAATGCCCTTCAACAGGTGAATGAATAGACAGACTGGGATGTCCATACAGTGCAATATTATTTAGCAATAAAAAAGGAATGAACTGTTGATTCACACAATATGAATGAATCTCAGAATTATGCTGAGTGAAAAAAAGCCAGACCCCCCCCTCCCCCCACACACACACACACAAAAAAAAAAATACACGCTATCTGGTTTCGTTTATATAGAATTCTAGAAAATGCAAATAATCTATGCTTATAGAATGCAGATCAATGGTTGCCTGGGGGGGTGGGGGGGTGGAGCAAGGAGTGAGAAAGGCATTGCAAGGGGCATAGGGAAACTTTGGGGGGTGATAAACATGTTCACCATCTGAACTGTGGTGAAGATTTCATGGGCGTGTGGGTAGCGGATACCAGGACCGATGGGATTATACACATGAGAGATGTGCATTAGGATGGAGCCTGGGTGCTGTAAGGGGACGGGGTCACAGTCATCGATTAATGAGATACACCTGGGCACGCTCTCCATTTCCCTCTCCTGGGCTGAGCGCAGAGGTGCAGCCCTCGCTCTTCAGCGCTACCTGGATAGTGTTGCTGAAGAGTGAGAAACCCATAAAAAATGCAGCCACTTATGGGTGGGCGGCAGCCCTGCCGGGGCACCTTCTCATGCTACCTGAAGGCGCCCTTTATCTGGGTAAATCCTCTTGGGGCCAGAAGAGATTATATCACAATACACTGGATATACCTGCATGGCTAAAAATCCCCCCTTCTTAGCGAGTAAAGGGGTGCCTCCTCTCCAGAAAGAAGCAAGTGGCCAAGAGGCTTGGATCCCTTCCAGCATATTCAGGCCAGAAAACTGTGCAGTGTCTCAGTGTGCATTGAGGAAATCAAATGTACACACACACACACACACACACACACACACACACACACACACAGGCACGCACTCACAGCACCAGAGCCCCGCGGCCCCAGAGCCTGGGAGCTGCAGGTGCAAGCTCCAATTAGAGCAGCCGGCCTTCCAATCCCTCTCCATCCTGAACAAGGGCTGGGCCTCAGCCCCCGCCAGGGATGGAGGAAGGCCCCGGAAGGACTGCCGACCAGACTGGGGAAACAAAGCCTGCCCAGAGAAAAGCAGCTCCTGTGAGTCCAACCCGAAACCCTAGCTTCGTTTTCCAAGCCTCCTGTGAGAATTAGCCAGTGCACAGATCCGTGGGAAATCAGCCCCTGGCCACAAGGAACCAGCTCGCCGTCCAAGGCCCTCCGCTTCCTCCATAAATTATTCGTGGGGCGTTTCCTTTGGCAAACCAGTGAGGCACAGTACGTCTAGAGCGGCGCGGTCCTGTTGGTTGTTTCCACCACTGACAACAGTTCCCCGTCAACCGATGCACTTTTCAGGGTTCTGCGTGCAGGGCGGTCCCTCCGTTACTGGTGGTTCTTTATCAGTCATATCACACGAAGGCTTAAAACAAAAACGCCTCTGACTTTATTTTTAGCAAAGAGACGTGTGTTTGCTGTTCTTGCCTCCGCTCTGTGCCCAGCAGAAAAACACTAAGACCACCGACCCATTGCTCCACCCCGTCTCCTGCTTTCTCCCTCCTCATGCTTCTTTTATTGACTTACCTTTTCAAAGAGAAGGCCAGGAAGGCCCAGAAGCTTGTCCCACAGCCAAGAAAGCACCAGGAGGAAAGGGCGCCGCTGCAGGTGGGTCCCGTCCGGGTGGGCTCTCTGGGCGGCTCTGCCACCAGCAACCCCTCTGTTACGGGCCGCTTCCTGCGCTGCCTGCTGATCTTTATAGTTTTTAATAACAAAACCTCCGAAGGAGGGCCAGCAATTAGAAATGTTAACAAAGGAATTTTAAAAACCTATGTTTCCATGACTCCTATCCTACTATTTTCTGTGTTTCTCTCCAGATCTCGTCACTGGGCACTGTGTGTGTGTGTGTGTGTGTGTGTGTGTGTGTGTGTGTGTCCTGATTACTCCTCTGACTTGACTTCTGCACTGGGTTGTCAGTCATGACATATGAATGGCTGGTAAGTTAGCAACAGAAGAAACAGTCCTTTTGACACTTGAATACCCCAAAACAGTCGTTTCTCACTAGTGAACACCAGCAGCTCCTGGGAGATACAGAGTTAGGTTCCCGTGAGCCTCTGGTTACAACAGACTCCCCAAGAGATCACAGCCTAGTTTCATGTGTGTTTCTGTTTATAGACACTTTATTTGAAAAATATTATTGATTCATTAATATTGAACTCCCAGACAACAGCACTATTGTTCGTGCCTGAACGGAGCTCATCTAACGCACGTGTTTTCTCTGCAGGGTGCCTCCCAGCCTGCTTGTGCTTACAAATACTGGTCAGCACTTCAGAACCACATTGGGGGCCATTAATTTTTAAGTTGACATATAACATTATATTAGTTTCAGGTGTACAACCCAAGGATTCAATATTTGTATATATTGCACAGTGATCACCACAATAAGTCTAGTAAATTTTTTTCTTAGCAACTTTCAAGTATGCAACACAGTATTATTAACTACTAGAGGCCCAGTGCATGAAATTTGGGGGGGGGCACGGTTTTCTCAGCCCAGCCTGCACCCTCTCCAATCCAGGACCCCTCGGGGGACATCTCTCTTGCAATCCAGGACCACTGGCTCCTAACTGCTTACCTGCCTGCCTGCCTGATCACCCCTAACCACTCTGCCTGTCTGCCTGATTGTCCCTAACTGCTCTCCCCTGCCAGCCTGATTGCCCCTAACTTCTCTCCCCTGCTGGCCTGATCGCCCCTAACTGCCTCTGCCTCGGACCCTGCCACCATGGCTTTGTCTGGAAGGATGTCCGGAAGGATGTCTGGAAGATGTCCGATCTAATTAGCATATTGCCCTTTTATTAGTACAGATAGTCATCATGCTGTATTGGGGACCATTTAAAATAGTGAAAACTGAGTTGCTAAATCTCAAGCAACTAAAAGAACAAAAATGTGACAGTCAATAGGCCATGCAAAGAACACTTGCCAACAATGTGAGAGCAAATCAAGAAGCCAGAGTGTCATCTTGTTTGATCTCGGCTGGGAATTTGCGTGTCAGGTTACATAATTTTCACTGCTCTGCAAGTGTCCATGAATAACTGTGAAAGTGTGTGATATTGATTTAGAGGTTATAAACAAATTTTAGTGAGTAGGCACATTTTCATGAATAATGAGGATTGACTATACCTGTATTGTATGAATGCCTTATGTTGTGAAGATAAGAGTTGGGTAGCCATTCCTATTTCCCTTTGAAAACAACTTATTGTTTTTTTATTTTTAAAAAAGCTACCTGATGGCTGCCACCTATTGATGTAAATCATTTCCTTCAAAAGTGGTGATTTCAGGAATACCTGATGGGAGCCTTCCATCTTGCTTCCAAGGTCATCTCCACAATTGCTGGGTCGGCTGAGTGGGGTCCATTTGGGTTGAAGTCATAAGGTCTGTGTTTGGGTGGTGCTTCTGGCTTCAGTCTCTATCAACAGCCTGACTGTGAGCAAGGCAGACAGTTTCTCCTCTATAAAAGGGAAGGTCCAGAGTTCATCAAATGCTCGTTCTTTCACATTTTAACATATCTGCGATTGCTTGGTCTTTTTTTTTTTTAATTTTCCAATTGATGATGTGTCCTGGTTTTATTGTCTACATTCTGTTTTCTTTCCGGGTGGTACATAAAATAAAGGTGCATATTCCACCCTTTGGTATCTCAGAAATGATGAAATGTGGTGATAAGGATACCTACAGTGTGGGATTGTGAGGACTGAGCAGTGTTACAACTTCCTGGGGTTGTTGTAGAAAAGTAAATAACATGAGAAAGGATGTGTACAATACAAAGCACTTTCAAATGAAGGGATTGTTATCAAGACTGGGAGTATTTTCTTGCTTCAGGGATAGAGCAATCTTTTACTTTGAAGTTCCTCAAGAAATTTCATAAAAGTTGCACCATGACCCTCGGCCACTGTAACTATATTGTCATGTGACGATTGGCACAAACAAGATTAATTCGGTGGGTCATAAAATATTTTGTCGTTGGAAATAGATTCCAAAAGGAGTTTGAGAACTACTGCTTTGAGGAAAACAAAACACAAGTTTCTTGGGCGCCAGAGTTGTCCTTTCTTCTTGCCTATGATGTTGCAACCGTGAGGTTGCATGTGATCCGATTAGTGGCGTTCTCTTATTTGGATTGAGATTCGTGGCCAGTGCAAATTGAATTTCCTCTCATAAAAGTGCTTTTGCTTATGTTCTGTCCTCTCAGTAGTAAAAGGAAAATGAAACAATTGAGGCAACAGTTCTGTCCTAAATTATTAATATAACCCAAGATCCTTCTAGGTCATCTAGTTCATCACCTCAATTGCTCTTTTTTAGGGGGAGAGAGGCTAGAGTCTGTGTACAAGAGAAAGCTTGTAGTACCTTCACTCCAAATAGATGCTTTACTCTACAGTCCTTGACGCTGTTTCCTTGTATATGTTTGCTTCTTGATGTGAAGGGGCACTATAAATGCAAGAAATTTCTCTCAAGTCTAAATATGGGCAGTGATGGGAGCAGCTAATTGGGTGTGTAGGGCTGAATGCCTGCTAAGGGTTTGCTCCCTGGGAGCAAAATATGGAGGCTGCTTTATCTGCTGTCCTATTGCCAAATTACTATCAAAGTCAATGAATACGTGGAAGGTGGTAGAAAACCAGGGCTCATCAGGCTGCTTCTATGTGCCATTTTGTTAGGTGCTTGTGTATAATTCTGTCAACCTAACTGTGGGCCTTATCATGTCCACTTTACCATTGTCAAAACCTGACACTCAAAGATGAAATGATTTGTTTAAGGTTGTGGGAGTAAGAAACAGAATCACCCTAACACCCTAGTCCTGTCTCAAAGCCCTGCTCTTTCTATTCTAAGGGGAAACCAGAGCTAGCTAGGTCCCAGAGGTGCTGCTACGATTCTTTGCCGTCCACTTTCCTTCTTTGAGGGTATTTCGCACCTGGCTGCTTGGCTCACATTGTTGCCTTCTTACACAGTGAGATTGCAACTCAGGTTTGCAGCCCCACCAGGACCAGGGAGTGATGTGCATAAGCAGGTGCTAACTTGTCTGAGACAGCAGAGTTTTGGTTTTCCTCAAGCCAAGCAAGGATGCCTCCCTTTCACGCCACCACTCCTCTCCCCTAGAAAAAGAAAGTAATAGCCCAGCTGGTGAGGCTCAGTGGTTGTGCATCAACCTTTGAACCTGGAGGTCGTGGTTCGATTCCTGGTCAGGGCTCATGCCGGGTTGCAAGCTCCATCCCCAATGTGGGGTGTGCAGGAGGCAGCCTATCAATGATTGTCTCTCATCATTGAGGTTTCTATCTCTCTCTCCCTCTCCCTTCCTCTCTGAAATCAATAAAAATATATATTTTTTTAAAAAAAAGAAAGTAATAAATGTGAGGTCTCAATGAGATTCTGCATTGATTTCTGTTCTGAATAGCAGGTATTGTCCTCAAGAGTTATTACTTTTGGAATGCCGGTCAATAAAGATCGGTATCTCCTTTTCTTAAATGCAGCACTGGAACACAGAGATTTTAATTGGCCTGCCCAAGGTCACACAGGAATTAGCGAGCCAGGAGTGGGGCCCAGTGCTCTGATTCCCCCTTTGGCTGTATCAGCCCACACTGCTGTTTTATGTACACTTTGTAAATATTTACATCTTTAAATATCTTCCCAGCTGCAGTGAGAACAAGAAGTACTTTTAAATATATGTATTTACATGTAAAACAGATGTGAGAAATATAAGCTTGAATTAAAGAGACATAAAACCCAATCCTAACGTCCTAAACTAAATCTGGGAGCCCCAAGGCTTGGTCCTCTCCTGTCCTTTTCGTTATCTTGGTTGGTCTTTAATGCTCTGGGCAGAGAGTACAACCTGGACTGAAGGACGTGTAGTCTGTGGCCACTGAGCAGGGCACTGATGAAACAGGTGAGGAAATGTCCATTGTGTGGCAACTTTCCCAAGCTCGACGCTTTAAAACATCCTATTTTGGGAAAAGTAGCAAATGTCCACTATAAGATAGCTTGTTTCTAATGCTTTGGATAGAATATTGATCAAATTATGCTCTATTTCCCAATAGACATGTTTTCTATTAAATCATATAAAACTTACACCAAGGTATTAGTACTATTTCTCTTTATCATAATAGTGAAATAATTGTAATATATTAACACTAAATGGATTCATTCTATTCTAATCACATGTATTCTTTAATATGGGATACTGGAGGAAGAACATCCATCTAAATGGGAAGATGGGTGGTGGGCCTCATCCTAACTTTTTGCTTTCAGAAAGACGGAGGGTGCTACCCTTCTCACTCCTCTTCCAAAATTCTGGGAAACGATTCTTATCGACTTGATGAATCCACCACCTCTTGGACCAATCCCTGGGACCAGAGAGAAATGGACAATGGTTAGTGACCACCCTTCCTACAGGGGCAAGACACCCCGTGATTGCAGCCCCACCAGGACCAGGGAGTAGAGAAGGGGTGCCCCAAAAGAAAGGGAGTCCCAATGCCAGAGAAAGATAGAAAAATGAGCTGGGCAGCCTGTTCCACTGGGCTTATGATAATAAGAATTATTATAAAGATGCAGTTCAGCAGTTCATATTGGGAGCTCAAGGCTAATGTGTGACTTTCAGATTTCCCACCACCTTCAATGTAGAATGTTACCAGGACAGACATGATTCACAGTTTCCTCCATGACCTAGTGAGTTGATTTGCAATGGTTTCGTAGTGTTATTAACAAGGATATTAGTAACCAAAGACATTGTTCACAATCAGTTTCTGCACAGAGTTCCAGAACTTCCCCAATAATATTTTATGAATTCTAGGCAATCCCTTGTGAAGTCGCTGGCGCATATTTTGCTGTAGAGCCTTTCTGGTGATGGAGAAACTGGGCTCTAAGGAGGTTATGCAATCTCCCCAAAGTCCCACAGCCAGTTTGTGACCGAGCCAGTAAACTCTTGTCTTACGTCCTGACTGTGGGGATCAGCTCCCTTCTGCTCCACCATTTGGCCCAGATGAGAAAGATTGATGTTAATGAGGGTTCTTATGTCAAGCACTAGTGTGATTGGTTTTTAATGGCCTTTATTTTCATCTTACCAGGAAAATAGTATATCCTTCCCTGGCTAAACACTATTTCAGAAAAAGCCACAAACTAGGCCCCTGAGTCCTATTTACAAAACTGAAGCCAACATAACTCTGCTGAGCTGGCAAAAACCGATAACCTCACCCCAGCTTCCCTGGCCATGGCCCCCTGCATGAGGATCTGTATTTCTAGGTATTGGCATGCATTTTTCTTAGTTTGTCATGACTGGGGGAAGTGGTAAACATTCCTAGGGTGCAGAAACCCTAGGAAAAGGAGATAGTAAAAGGAAGATATAAAAGGAGGAAGGAGAAAGAGAATGGGGAGAGACTAAGAAAATCACAGTGCATGTGGAACCAAGGAGAATAGTGGAGAACCAAGTTTAGAAGGAGGTGGTGTGAAGGTTTCAGGAGGTAAGGGACGCTGATATGACTGAATTCCTATGATGTGTCCTGAACTTACACATCCATTCTCCTGTTGCACTTACTGTCATCATCGTGATGTGCTTGCAGGGCACGTGTGGCCACCCCATATTAGATGGAGAAGGAAGCCAGATCATCGAGTCCAGGTAACTTGATGGAGTCAGGCAGCTAAGAAGTGATGATGCTGGGGCTTAACCAGATGTATGTACCTCTGACTCCCAAGTTCATATGCTTTCTGCCCTCCCCTCCCCATCACCCATGGACTATTTAATCAGTACTTGTTTTAGGGTGGGTTATCTAGAAGCAGAGTCTAAGACACCAGTTCTTGTATGAATGGATTTCTTGAGAAAGTGCTCTTGGGAGAAGGAGAATGAGGGGAGCAGGAAAGAGCAGGGGAAATTCTAAGCAAGGATATAGGCTCAGTTACTCTAGCTGTTTTCTGATCCAACAGTGAATATGAATTACCCTTCGGAATTCACCTCATTTTGAGGCAAGGGATCCGGCTTTGGCACCCCTGCCAGTCAGTCATTGTCTATGGGCAGTCCCTCTTGACCAGGGTGGACAGGGATGTGGGGGATGTGACACCGCAGGGGAGTGTCTGCTTAGCAGAAGGCAGGTCTCTGGAGAAGGAGGCGGCTATAAGCTGTTAGCAGCCACAGCAGCTGGGGGATGGGTGCGCCAGCCCAGGAAAGGTGATCTGTGCCAGGCAACAGCGTCTCCTCTGAAATCTGCTACCCTTCTCTTACAGTGCAAGGGAGGGGAGGAGGAGGGGCCAGGAGAAGGAACCACTGCCCCAGTGGCCACTGAACAGCCCATCTGACTACCAAGGTCAGTTCCAACGGCCTGGTCCCTACAGCAGCCAACCTCTCAGCCAATCAGCAGACCTCATACTGGGGCAGTTCCTGTGGTAATGTGCCCCTAGCTATCCCCACTAAGCCACCCAACTCTCCTCCATGGCTCAACTGCCTCCCCTTCAGGTCAAGATTCAATGCATTCGCAGAATCAGAGGACCCAGGGTCATTGACCCCACCTTCACCACATTCATGTATTTATCACCGACTGTTTCTCTACTCTCTTCTCTTTGCTTTCCTCCAGCAGATTTTATTTTAAATTTTCAAACATGTCATCACTTTATACTCTCACTAAGCCAAGGATTCTCAAGGACTTAAAAAAATATATGTCAGTGCCCAGGCTCTCTCCACCTCCAGAGAGACTCTGAACCAATTAACCTGGGACTTGTTTTAAGTCCCAGGGTAATTCTAATTGCAGCCAGGATTGAGAGTCACTATGCCAGGCTTTCCTCGGTCACTTTGGGCCTATATATTAGAATCACATAGGGCATTTAAAAATATCCATGCTCAGGCCCCATTCCCCAGAAATCCTGCTTTGATTGGTCTTACAGTGGGGTTTCAAAGCTCCCCTGGTGCTTTTAATGTGCAGCCAAGATGGAGAGAACCACTGGCTTGGGGACTTTTGAAATTGTGCCTTGGAGAAGCCTGCCAGGGTAGAGAGTTTTGGAACTGTGCTGGAATCAAGAGTCCTAGTGAGAGGAAAAGAGGCGTCCACGGACGGTAGCAGGGGAGGTGACAGAAGAGACTCTATTAATTTGGCAAAGAGCAGTCCATTTGATCACCTTTCCTATCGAATGTAAAGCAGAACTGGGTTGTTCAGGACTCTTTTGTTTCAGGTCTTCCTCAGAAGCTTTCTGTTGGAGGCCCACAACGAGGCTCCTCCCCAAAATGGTGGGTACAAAAGGGGATTACTGTACCTGAGATATGACCCAGAATAATTTACCCAATCAACACAGTTCAGGCAGGATTAAAAATGGTGGCCGAGTAAGTGGATGCTGCACGGACATGTTCCCAGGACCAAACTGGAATTACAACTAAAATACAGAAAAACTTTCTGAATAATCAACAGAAGACTCGCTGGAGAGAACCCTGATAACCGAAGACAGTTCAGGCATTCTCCCACCCCACTCCTGACCCTCACGTCTACCAGGTACGCAGGCTCCATGAAAACCAGCCATTGGGGACTGAAATTACTTCTCGGTAGCTACATTCCCCTCATTCATGGCCGCCGTCCTCTTTCCCCATCCATCACACACACGTCATTATCATCATCATCATCATCATGCTCCACAGGACTGCACTTCTAGCCCCGTGGGCCTTCCTGCAGAGTTCTCACTAGTTCCCCTGGTAACTCACCTGGACTGCCTTGCCCGAATGGCCTCTGTAGCCAGGTCGGCCCTGACCACCCGGTGGATGGTTCTCATGCTCTATCCTGATTCGCCCTTCCAAATTCTAAAAGCTGTATAGTCGATTCTCAGAATTCTCTGTAGTTATATTCTATAAAGACACCGCAAATACTGAATTAGCAAATACTGAACCATTGCTCCTAGGAGATATAGGTTACTTCCTGTAAGCTTTTGGACACATTTTCAGCAACCAATCAATATGTAACTTGTTTCATGTATATTAAAAAAAAAGAAACTTTATTTAATATACGGGTGTCCCCAAAATATATATACACACTTTAAAAGCTAAGAGTTCAATTCTTAAAATGAAATGTATTTAATAAACAGTGCTTTTATCATTATTCAAAGGGTGTGTATACACTTTTGGGGGCACCCTATATATCAGTGATTCATTCACATTGAGCTCACTGACACCAGCACTATAAGTCGTGCCTTATCTAACTCACCTATGTTCTCTGTGAGCACAGCGTTCTTGTACATTCAGAACACAGTCGGCACAGTGCCTGGGGGCTCTGTCAGTCAGTGAAATCACCAGTAGAAAACACAAAAATGCAAAAATTATGGCCTTAAATAAATAGACCATGAAAAGGACACAGAGCTGAAACAAGAAGACAGGTGTATCTGAGCATATCCACGAATGACCATAAAAGCGCCACACTATTGATTTCAGGGTTGCAAATAAATGTCAGGGAGCAAGTACATGGACTCACAGCTGTGGGGTCCACAAATAATGGGGATCGACTGTGTAAGCATTCAGTTCTTTATGACAAGATAGTGAACGCCTCGCTATTAATTTAAAAGGCCTCTGTTTTAAGCAAGAGCTCCTGAAATACTACATAACTCAGACGAAGAAAACACTGGTACGGTGTTGTTGCCCTTCTTTTCCTTTTTACCAAGAAATTATGTTTATGAGAAAATATTCATATTCCCAAAGATGATTGAAGACTTTTTGCTGGACCAATGAAACAATGGAAAAAATACTGTAGGTATATTGGGCTTTTCACTGAAACAGTGTTTTGGAGTAATGAGAAAACTAGACATATTTGTGGTCTTTATTGTAAATACACAGAGAAGATTTGTTTAAATTTTTTTTTCTTGACATGGTATCATCCATTTAAAGAAATCAAACCAAGGTTTGCCTGTCATGTAAAAACAAAACAAAGGGTTCTTTCTAAGCCAGGGATCTTGGCCTCAGTGTGTCCCACTGAGATCCGCTGGGCAGAGGCACAGACTAAGCACCACCACCCTGACTACAAAGACTGAGCAAACTCGCAGAGCGGTGTCTCCATCTCCCAGGTCTGAGCTTGTCCCTCCACCTCTGCTGCAGCCCTGTTGCTGCATCCGCTGGTTCGGAGCAGCCTCTGGCAGGGCTGCGGTCTGTGTGCGGACTGGCCATTTGGAAGGCAGACTGTGTCCTTTACAACACACTTTCCTTCCAGGTCTTGGGATGAAGTCACGCTTTGGCGCTGCCTTGGATGTTTTTTAAAGGATGGGCCAGCACAAGGGCAGAAGGTATCAGAGTGAGTTCTTAGCACTGACACTGCCCCTTTGCTTAAGTCAGCATGAACTTGGTCTGTTGCAGGTGGCGAGGACCTTGCAACCATTATTCTGGTGTCTGTAGGGGCAGTTTCCAGGCCTGTTTCCATTTCTGGATGCACCGAGGGACAGCTGGAGGCAAGAGGAGGGGGCTTCCCACCCCACTCATCTCCCCTCACCCCCTAATCAGCCCAAACAAACCCCCTAAACCTGTGTGCTTGCATGTGGACACAGCTTCAGGAAAAGTCTACTTTGTCCCATCCTCCTCACTGAATGGCTGCCTCCAAGCTTTGCTTAACAGAAATCCTGGAGATGACTCTGTTTCTAGTGAATTTTCTTTATATTCCCACTGGGAAACGTGAAGAGGCACTACAGAAAAATGCCTTCAAGGCTAAGTGTTGTAAACTGACACCCATGATTTTCTCCTTTGGTGGCTTCCTAAGCGACTTGTGAAGTCAGAATTATGTAAATCCCAGGTCCATTTGACACAGAGCTGAGCACTGCCACTGACCACCATCCTGAAAGCCCCCCGTGGGAGGTGCAGGAGGACTGGCTGATAACGAGGATGCACTTCCAGATCCTTTAGAGGAGCAGCAACAGCAGTGGAGGCTCACCGGGTTCTGGTTCAGCTTAGAGCACTGAATGTGAACAGATTACAGCATCCGTCTTCCGATGTGTGCTGACTCAAGACTGACCCAGCTATATTTAAAGAAGAGAAATAATATTACTTCACTTCTATTCATTCATTCAACAATTATGTCATCTTTAAAAAGACTTCAATTTTCTTTTCTTTAGGTTGGGAGAATTCAGTCGGGATTGTTTCATTTTATCAGAGCCAGGGGACATCCATTTAAAGCAGAAAATCTTGTTTTGTTGATCTGTGGTTGAGTTACTTTCAGTGTAAGAGCTCACCATTAGGAGGAATTCTCATGGAAATAATGTGAATGAGTCAACACAACCCAAGTTATTTGGAAGGAAGTTAAACTTTCAACAAGATTGCTCAACTTTGTTAGACTCCTTTTAACAACACTTGGTTGGTCTTTTCTTATACATGTTAACGAGCAGTCCACATGACAGCTATATCCTGAAGCCCATTCTGTACCTCAAGGACCATGATAAGAGCTAAGAGGATGGGAAAGCTCATAGGTAATCAAAAACTCTAAACCTGCTTCCCTTCACAGCATCTTGGAGTGTCTTGTTACAGTAGCTAAGCTTTCCTTCTTCCTGAAGACAGCATTAGCCTGTGAGACAAAGGCTGGGTACAACGTTTGAACTGTCCCATGCCACAGTCCCTTTAAAACCCGGTGAGTAGAGCTGGGGCAGATAAGCCTGAGGGGGACAAGACCTTTTGGAGCATGCGGTGCTCCCACAGGCCACTCCTGTCCCACCAAGCTGGCCTGGGATCCTCAGACAATCTTTATAGAGAGCTTCTTGTCAAAGAAGTGTGAGGAATGAAGGTTCCATATTCCCGACTACTTGCTAGGCTCCTAGCTTCACTTTCCATTTCAGACTCTTGGCAAAGGTCGATGCATGGTATGTTTTTTATTAGATTTCAAAAGTAAAATTAATACTCAAGTCTTTGGTTTTTTATGATTATAAAGCTCCTTTCTGAAGCCCCTAAGAAACATCAGAGCTTTCTTTGGATCATAAAAGAGCTGAAGAAGAGCTTGTTTCCTTTCTTTGGTTTGCCCATTTATGGTGAAAAGAATGTAAAGAAATGACTTTTGACTGAGAAGAGATACGATTCTCTGTATTGGCTAGCTCCCAATTTTGTCAACTGTCCATATGGCTCCTGGCACCCTTCCAATCTAGACTCCACACTGATCTTTTCAAAATCGCTGTTTATGCCCAGCACATAACACAGCCCCTGGCTCAAACCATTCTCTACAAAGATTTGGTAAATGAATGATTGAGAAAATGAATACTAGTTTGCAGGTAGCTAATGCCTACTTATTTTTTAAAAGCTTTATTGAATTATAACTTATATACCACATGAGTAATAATTCACATACCATAAAATTTATCCTTTTAAAGTGTACAGTTTGGTGGTTTTAGTATATTTATAAGGTTATATAACCATTACCACTATAAAATTTCAGGATATCTTCATCACCCCAAGAAAAAGCCCAGACCCAGTCACAGTCCCTCTCCACCCCCACCTCTGCTCAGCCTTTGAAAACTACTACCCTATTTTCTATCTCTATGGATTTGCTTAATCCAAACATTTCTTTTAAATGGAAGCATATGACAGGAGAACTGTTGTGTCAGACATCTTTCACTCAGCACATGTTTTCAAGATTCATCCATGTGGTAGCATATATCAATATGGGTATACAAATATTTGTTTGGATCCCTGCTTTCAATTTGGTTTGACTATATACCCAAAAGTGGAATTACTGGATTACATGGTAATTCAGTGTTTAATTTTTGAGGAATTAGCATACTGTATTGAGCAGTAGGTCCACCATTTTATATTCCCATTAGCAATGCACAAGGATTCTAATTTCTCCACATCCTGGACAATACTTGTTATTTTTTCCTTTTTTTCTTTAATAATAACCATCCTAATAGGTGTGAAGTGATATCTCATTGTTGATCAACATTTGTATTATCTATCTTTTTTATCTTACCTATCCTAGTGGGTGGTATATTATGATTTTGATTTGCATTTTTCTAATAATTAATGATGTTGAGAATCTTTTCATGTGCTTATTGACCATTGGTATATCTCCTTTGAGAACCGTCTATTCGAATTATTTGTTCAGTTTTTACTTGGCATGTTTGTCTTTTTATTGTTGAGTTGTAAGAGTATAGGTTCGTAATCAAAATCCCTTGTCTGATATATGATTTGCAAATATTTTCTCACATTTCATAGGTTCTATTTTAATTTTCTTGATGGTATCCTTTGAAACACAAAATATTTTAATAAAAACCATCTTTTTTTGTTTTTGCTTTGGTGTCAGAGCTGAGAAACCATTGTCTAATTCAAAGTCATGAAGATTGACTCATGTTTTCTTCTAAGAGTTTTATAGCTTTTGCTCTTGCATTTAGACCAATGATCCTTTTTTATAATGAGATATAATTAACAAATAACATTGCATTAGTTTTAGGTGTACAACATAATAATTTGATATATGTATGTATTAGAAAATGATTACCAGAATAAGTTTTAAGGATATCCAATACTACACACAGTTACAAAAGTGTTTTTTCTTGTGATGAGAACTTTTAAAATATACTCTCTTAGCAACTTCCAAATATACTGGAACAATACAGTATTGTTAACTATAGTCACCATGCCAATGATCCATTTTGAGTCAACTTTAATATATGCTATACCAACATTTAAAAAAATATTAACCTAAAATATATCAATCTTAAAAAAAAAACCAATTGAATTGATTCCTTATTCTGCAAAAGAGGGCTGTTGTTACAATGTTGAGCAATATCCTTAATTAGAATCATTTTCTTATGAATTATTTAAAAATATATAAGTACGTTTATAGGTAAAATATTTTTCTGATGTTTAGCCATATATACATCGTTAAGAATTCAGAAAGTGTTTGAATATTTTATTTAACCAAACATTTAATTAATCTTTATATGTCTAATGTGCACATGCAGCTTACCAGGAAGTAGATGGTCTGCAGAACCAAATGCTGTAGAAGGTCAAGGTGAAGGGCAGCCCAGGAGAGGCTGTTAGAGCTCACTTGTGCCCTGTGAGAGCCTAATGTAAGCAGTGTGGGAGGATGGGCAGTGAGGGCCATGATGTTGCAGCTAATGAGACTGTTGTGTAAAGGAAAGAAATAGAATTATTATTAAAAGCTACAAAAGAGTCAAGTAAAGAATTGTGCCATATGCATGTGTGCGTTGAGAAGAGATAGCTAGTGAGAAGGAGAGCCTGAAGGAGCTCAAGAAAAGAAGGAATTAAAAGCCCAGTTGTCAGAGACCATCAGAAAAGAGCATAGGTTACACAAGTAACTTGCAAAGTAAAAAAAACACCTATATTCCTTTGAGAAATAACTACCTACACTAAGATCTTTTAGTTCACAGTTGTAATTTAAGCTAAAAGAAGTACAAAACCTATACCTTAACCTTAAGGTGCAGACAGACCTGGGTTTAAATTCTGGCTTTGCTACTTGTTAGCTGTGTATCCTTGGGCAAGCAATTTAACTCTACAGTTTTCTCTTCTATAAAATGGGGACAAAATTAGACCTACCTTTGTGTGAGGATTATATGAGGTCTACATATACAATTCTTGATAGTTAAAATTCTCAGTAGCTCTGCCCTAGCCAGGTGTTCAGTAGGTTGGAACGTTGTCCCTGATCCGGGCACATATGTCCCTCTCCCTCTCCCTCTCCCTCTCCCTCTCCCTCTCCCTCTCCCTCTCCCTCTCCCTCTCCCTCTCCCTCTCCCTCTCCCTCTCCTCTCCCTCTCCCTGTCCCTCTCCCTCTCTCTCTCCCTCTTCCTCTCCCTCTCCCTCTCCCTCCCTCTCCCTCTCTGTTTTTTTCTTCCACTCTATAAAATCAATAGAGAAAACATATTCTTTTTTAAAAATATAATTTTTATTGATTTTTTACAGAGAGGAAGGGAGAGGGATAGAGAGAAACATCGATGAGAGAGAAACATCAAACAGCTGCCTCCTGCAAGTGTGCCCACAAGCAAGGTACATGCCCTTGACCAGAATCGAACCTGGGACCCTTGAGTCCACAGCCCGATGCTCTATCCACTGAGCCAAACCGGTTAGGGCGAGAAAACATATTCTTGAGTGAGAATTAAGTAAATAAATTCTCAGTAGCTCTAACAAAAATTAAACACATCCATGTGACTTCAACTGAGAATTCAATCTGTTGAAATGATATTTTATTCCATCAAAACCCTCTTCCTACCACTTTGTCACAATATTTTTGACAAATATCTGAAAAGCACACACATCTACATTCATGTTATATGGAGTCCAGTCTTTTCCCCTCCCATGCTCTGGTATAACTGAGATGAAGCTAGCTTACATTTTAGACAAGCGGCTCACATTGGCTAACTTGGATCTAGTCTGGCCACACAATGTATGAAGCACCAGGTGCGCAGTGCATCCTGAGTGATGTCACCAGCACTCCATTTTGAAATCTCTTCCAGGCCCAAGCAAGGATAAGTTACTAAAGCTTTTTAAGATTGCATATTGCCATATGACATTTCCCCTAATCTCTGGGTAATGAAAAAATAAGCTGTTTCTACCTTTCTTGTGCAACTGTATTCACTCTGGGCAAAATTCATTAAAACTCCCCTCCCAAAGAATAATATTTTACTTCTCAGAGAAATAACATTGGGAAGGAAAATGCTATTGGCTGTCAGTTACATAAGTTAGATTGTAAAATCCCAGGACACAGACTGTGAGCAATCTTTCTGGCAATATCTACGTCAGCCCCACTGCCATTCTCTGGTCTCTCCAGCAATGCTGGGTTTTCCCAGTAAATACAAGGGACTGCACTGTGTCAGGGATATCTTGTTTTTCCTTTTCCACAATATTTTTTGTTTACTCTTTTAAGCCTTTTCCCTCTCATGAGCTCCCTTTTTTGTTTTCTTTACTGTATCCTGTTGCAATAAGAGGATTTTGTTTTTTTACTGATTTGGAAAACTTCCTTCCTGGCATTCAGATTCCCTCCTCAGATGTCAGAACGAGAGATAATGGCCCATTGCTAGCCCTTGGGCCGGGGAGTGACAGAGGAAACAAGGAGAGCTGTAGTCTCTCCAGGCCGGTCAGGTCCACATACTTCATGTGTGAGAGGGTCCAGTGTGAGCCAACAGTAGTTTACTGTTCACTCCCACGACACCGCGGCATTAAAATGCAAGACTAGTGTTTTGAAATTCATCAGTACTTTCTAATCTGAGCACTCTTTGCAATGTGGGCAGGTTTTCTAAAGAACATAATCACTGAGAACAAAGTCGGATTTATTGCAAACGCCAACTCTCTTGACCAAAATCTGCGCTTCCTGGCTTAGGACGCACCTACAATCTTTCTGAGGCAGAGCCTGTTCAATAGTTTCCTTCTCATGAAAAAATAAACGTGCAATAAATAACGTTTTTAAAAGATATCTAGGGAAATAGGGGAAGCATATAACTTGGTGTGCCTTGCCTATAAAAGAGATTCTGGAAACGAATTATTATCCCCCAGAGGCCTGTTCAAATAAAACCTTAATTTCCAAAAGTCGCCTACATAACACAAATGTTAGAATTTTAAGGCTTAAAAGATCTATGGTGGGATAGGAGGGGACCTCTGGGATTGCATACTCCAACTCCCTCATGTAGTAACGAGGAGACAGAGCCCATGGAGGTGAAATGAAAGGCCCAAAGCTACTAACTGCTGATCGGCACTGTATTTAGAACCCAGCTCTCAACCCGGTGCTCATCCCAGTTCATGTCACTGGCTCTGTCTTTTGAGGTGGGATCTGGGAAATCAAAATATGATGGGAAATCACAATGTTAACTTTTCAAAAGTAGAAACTAGATTTTCTTTTTAACCCCTAGCACTTCCCAGCTTCCTCTTGCCCTAACTTTCTGTCTGACTCTCTTGACGCTACGAACCCAACAAGTGATTAGAATTATGTGACTAAGAAGAGTGGAATATAAATCCTCTGATAAAATTCATGTAGTATCTCATTGGGTATTTGCCACGTCTCATTCATCCACACATTATTTCATCAAATGAACATCGACTGAGCATCCATTATATGCAAGGCAGCAATCCTTGCAAATTACAGATAAAAATAAAACAGTCTCCTGCCCTTGAGAAGCTCCCGGTCTAGAACTGAAGATAAACAGGTAAACAAACAACCAGTAGTCAGCATGCTGTCATAAAAGAGTCATGACTCCAGGGGAGCGGAGGTGGGATTTAGAGAAGGCAAAGGAGGGAAAGGCATTCCAAGCAGAGACTGCTACACAGAATATAATTGGGCAGTTTTGGAGAACTGCTAGATCTTCAGAGTAGCGAGAGGTGTGTGTCTGAAACTTTAATGTGCACACAGATCACCCCTGGTTCTTGTTAAAATGCAGATTTTGTTTCTGTAGGTCAGGAGTAAGCTTAAAATTCTGCATTGCTAACCAGCTCAGAGGTGATGTCAATGTACCCTGTGACCCTCACTTTCAGAAGGAAGGAGCTACAGGGAAGATGAAGGTGGGCATTAAGCAAAAGCCGGTTAGTAAAGTGTCTGGAAGGTGATCTTGTAGAATTTAGATTCTCTCCTGAAAGTAATAGGAGTGACAAATATACCTGAGTAACTTGAAATTGATGTTGGCTTTCTAAGTTTATTGGGAGCTCAAAAGTCACTTCCATTCTCTCCCTTCCCTGATTCTTGCACTGTAAGGTACCAACAAGTTTACCCATCAAATTCACTTGACTCTAAGCACTGAAAGGACAGTTATGCCTGTTTCAGTATTGAATCTTCAGATTGAATATACCCAACACCTTTCTGGCCCATAAGAGTTTTTCCATAAACTTTGGTCAAATGATATGTTTGCTCTAGATCAGTAATTTTTAAGTGTGAGCATATATCAAAATCACCTGGGGGGTTTACGACAGTGGTTGCTGGATTCCGGTCCCAGAATTTAAGATTCAGTACATCTGGGGTAGAGCCTGAGAATTCGCATTTCTAACATGTTCACAGGTGATTTATACTTCACATCATAAAAAATGTTGGAGAAATTGGAACCCCCTACATTGCTGGTGGGAATGTAAAATGGTGCAACTACTTTGGAAAACAATCTGGTGGTTCCTCAAAAAGAGTTATGATATGATTCAGCAATTCTATTTCTAAGTATATACCCAATGGAATTGGCAACATATGTCTCATGAAAATGTTTACATGAATGTTCATCTCAGCATTGTTCATAGTAGCCAAAACCCAAAAGCCCATCAATCAATGAATAGCTAAACAAAATGTGGCATATCCATACAATGGAATAGCATCTATAATAATAAAAGTGTAATATGCTAATTAGACCAGACATCCTTCTGGATGACCTTCCAGATGAAGCCAGAGCTGCAAGGGAAGCCTGGGTCCCTGGTTCCAGAGGGAAGCCATTGCTGGTGGTGGCAGCTGGGGGAAGGAAGGCCTACTCTTGCATGAATTTCATGTATCAGGCCTCTAGTCTTATATAATAAAGAGGTAATATGCAAATTAACCCTCACGCCCTCACGAGATGGCTGCCTATGACCAGGCCTGCAGGTGGGTTAGTGAGAGACAACCAAATGACTGAACAGCAGGCTGCATGGGGTGACCAGGCCAACAGGGGGGACAGTTGGGGGTGACCAGGCCAGCAGGGGGGGGGCAGTTGGGGCCACCAGGCTGGCAGATGGGGGCAGTTGGGGGCAACCAGGCCAGTGGGGGGGGGGGCAGTAAGAGGCAACCAGGCTGGTGGGGAGAGGGCAGTTAGGGGTGACCAGGCCGGCAGAGGGGGACAGTTGTGGGTGACCAGGCCGGCAGGGGGCAGCAGTAAGAGGCAACCAGACTGGTGGGGGGTCAGTTAGGGTCAACCAGGCCAGCAGGGGCACAGTTGGGGGCAATTAGGCTGGCAGGGGTGGCAGTGAGGGGTGACTAAGCTGGCGGGGGGGGCAGTTAGGGGTGATCAGGACGGCAGGCAGGTGAGTGATCAGGAGCTAGTGGTCCATGATTGTGAGAGAGATGTCGGGATCAGGCCTAAACCGGCAGTTGGACATCCCCCAAGGGGTCCCTGATAGGAGAGGGTACAGGCTGGGCTGAGGGGACTCCCCCCCCCCCCCACACACACACACAAATTTCATGCACCAGGCCTCTAGTTCAATTATAAAAAGGAATGAAGTACTGATACATGCTACAACATGGTTGGAACTTGAAAACATTATGCTAAGTGAAAGAAGGCTGATACACATATTGCATGACTCCATTTATAGAAAATGTCCAGAATGGGCAAATTCATAGAGACAGAAAGCAGATTAGTGGTTGCCAGGGCTAGAGAAAGAAGGGAATGGGGAGTGGGTGATAAGGGTATGGAATTGCTTTTTTTGAATGATAAAAATGTTCTGGAATTAGCAGTAATGATTGCACAATCTTGTGAATATGCTAAAAAAAAAAAAAAAAACCCACTGCATTGTATGCTTAAAGGTGTGAATTTCATAGTATGTGAATTATATCTCAAAGTAAAAGAATGTATGACTCTACTTGGTGAGAATGACATTTTCATCTTAGAGTTGCATGTCCAGTAAGGTAGCCACCGTGAGCTTTTGAAATGTGGCAAGTCCAGGGTGACTGGTGACGAGGGCTGTAAGTGTAAAATACACACTGGAATTCAAAGACTTCGTTTAAACTTAATAAGGAATGTATACATCTAAGTACATTTTTAAAATTGGAGCAATACTATTTTGGGTATATTTAGTTAAACAAAATATAATGTTAAAAGTAACGTAGCCTACTTATTTTAACTTTTTAAAATGTGGCTACTTTAATGTAAAATTCTGTGTCAGCTCCCACTGTGGCTCACATTATCTTTCTATTGGCCAGCTCTGCCTTGGAGGTCCTCCCCAGTGGGTTCTGTCTTTGCGGAGACACATGAAAGTGTTTGCACCTGGGCTAGTGAATCGGAGGCTGGTCCTTTGCCTTGACATAAAGGGCTTTGTACCCGGGGCTTGATTAGCTCCGTGACATTAGCATGATTCAACACATGTAAACACGGCAATTCAATGGATGTTTCCAGTTTTTGTTCTCTGAGTAGAAAGCCACCTGCAAAAACAGAACCTTGTTATCTCAAAGAGCAAGGTTCTGGGCTATGATTATTTTAGAAACTACTTTTTGTGTCTCTTGCTAATGAGCTCCACAGCAAGTCATCTGAAAAAGAAATTTTTAAGGCATAATTCCTTTCCTTCTCAGAGTAACTTTTTTCCAAGACTCAAGTCAAAATATTCTTAGCCTTGACATGTATTTTTAGATATCAGTGAGCATTGATTGTAAGAATTCTCCTGGAAGAGAAAATTGTTTTCAAATGCACTGAAGACAAGGGTTTACTTAGTAGATAAAATAGTTAAGGGCAAATTATTTAAAGACTATAGAAATTTCTATCAGTAAAGAAGTTAAGTAGTTTGATTGTTTTTAAAAAAAATCATATCTTTTAAGTGTGGTGACAATAAAAGCATTAATAAAAAGTTTTAAATGTTGAAAAAATCATATTATTTAATTCTAAAAAATAATGTTATTCTGAAAGTTTTCAAAATCACCAAAAAGCAAGGCAAAGTAAATAACCAACACTCCTAACCACTCTGCCAGAGATAATCATTGTTAATAGATAGATGCCTGACTTTCCAGGGGGAAAGGAGTCTTGATAAGTTAAAATTATTCTATGTAGAGAAAATTGTCCAAAATTCTATTGTTGACTAGACAATTGAGTGACATTTATTTTTCACTCAATCCAAAAGCAGGCACTCTAAATTTGAGAGGATAAATTCAATTTTTATAGGTTTGGTTATATAACACCCCTGTGTTACAATTTAGTGGTTGGGCTAAATGTAATCTTTTAGCCTTTCCTTCAATAAAACAAAAAAGATATTTACATAACACACATAGAAGATGTGGGTGGGCATGTCTCTATAGGTTTTTCTTTTCTCTTCGCCAACAAGGTTGTATAAAAATATTTACTGCTTTCCTATAGGCTCCTGTACGTGGTGTAGTGTCCACGTCACGAGGCAGGAGGATGGATTATTCAATGGAGTTTTTATGGACCCACATTTAAGTGTTTCCCCAGCTGTGTTTACAGCTTTGGGTTTCTAAGCCTCTTGAGAAGTAATCAGTTTTGATTATCTTAAATCCCAAAGTAAATGTTCTTTTCTGGAGATTATTCTAGTTGCCAACACAGGTTAGTGTGGCCTATCGAACCATCTTTTATCGCTGTGACATCCCAAAAGGAAAGCTGTGGTTTTGCTCTGAGAAGAAAGGGAGATTGGAAACATGTCTCAGATTCTTCACTGCAAGAGGTGAGGTCTCAGAACTCCTTTGCTCTTTTTTTTTTTTTTTTTTTAATTGTATCTTGTCTTCCTCATTGGTCATTTCATTGTATAAGCCTGGTTTCTTCAAAATAGTGAAAGTTCCTTTAGAGCCAAGATTCTTATATGATGTTATTTTTCACATTGGCTTATATGTTTAATAACTTTTTCTGTACAAGCACAGACATATCTTATGTTCTCAGTAATACTTGTTTCTTGATTAATGAGAAGTACAGTGATATTTAAAAGTTTTGGAGATTGTAACCTACAGGCAACTTCTTGTTAGGTAACTTTTATAAATGACTATGTTTAATATTTCTTATTTTAAACCTTCCAGCTGTAACTATACGATGACTGTATTTAGAGCCATAGTATTAGCTAAGAGCTAAGGCTCTGCCATTTAACTTGGTTAGTTTGAGCAGATCAATTAACCCTGTGGTGCCTCAGTTTCTTTATAGAAATGATAAATAACTAAGTTAATTCACGTAAAATGCATAGCATAGTGGTTTTCATATTGATAAGTTAGCTGCTGCTCCCCCCACTGGCATTACTACAATCACCACACTATTGACCAATGAGCTCAGTCCTCCACCAACTGGAGAGATAATCTCTTCTCCCAGGCCGAGATCTGGGAGCTATCTAAGATGAAAGGTGAGGCCACAAGGAAACATCTGCAGAGTTGGCCAGGTTACCCAATCAACCAGACCATTCATTTTGTGACACATGCAAACAGTAAGAAAATGAGATGAAAGTGGCAACAGGTGTCCCAGGAGATACTTAATTTGGTCATCACATGCTGACCTCCCACTGGCTATGCGGTGCTATGCTTGCTGGGCGCAGGATACTGAAGAGTAGACGTAAGAGCCAGGGGCTGCTTCTGTCTCCCAAGAACTTTTAAGTGTACAGTACCTAAGAGTTATTTGTGTTCATGCAGGGAATGTTTTCTATATTTCTAGGAGGAAAAGTAGGAAAGGAGCCTTATTATATACAAAACCCTAGAAAAAAAGAAAGACAAGATAAATATTGAATTAAAATGTCCAAGACTCTGTATTCATGAGAAACCACCTCAAAACTTAGTGACTCAACTAACAGCCACATATTATCTCCCACCATTCTGGCGGTGTCTGAGCTACTCCTCTGCAGGTTTTGGCTGCGGTCACTTGTGAGGTTGCCTTCAGCTGGAAGGTCCAAGGTGGCCTCATTCAAACATCTGGGAGTTGGCCATTGACAAGAGCCTCAGCTTTCTTCCTAAGGCCTCTCATTCACCTGGCTTGGTGCCTGCTCTTCTCTTCCTCACATACCAATTCCCAATCCACCCATGTATCAGGTAATCCATGTTAATAATGTAGTATGTATCTTTCCTAGTTTTACCTATTGCTATATAATCATATACAGATGCGCGCATGTATACAACACACACACACACACACACACACACACACACACACACACACCCCTAGCCTGAGCTTCTTCACAGCTTGGCCATCTCAAAGTTCCAAGAGGGCAGGAGTGGATGCTGCAAAGCCCTCAATGCCTCACCTCTGGACCTCCCAGTTGTCCATGGCCAGGCCAGGCCAGGCCAATCCATGGGGGTGGAGAAAAAGTTGCCTTGTCCTATTGAGAGAAGCATATCACACTGCAAAGGGGTTGGACACAGAATCCATTAACTACTGCTGCATACAAACCACCCCAAAGTAAATGGCTTGAAACCACAGTTTTTGATTTCTCCATGATTCACGGAAGGGCATCATTATATTCATCGCTCACAGCCTATTTACTCATTCACTTGTGGCATTCTCTCTCTAGTGCATGTTTACCCTCCTGCTTCTTTCTGCAGTTAGTACATGTGAAGTGTCGTGACCCAACAAGGGTCAGTGATTTGGGGAAATAGGAAAACTCCATTTCTCTCTCGCTCTCAGTTCTAAAGCAGATGGATGAATTCAGGAATGGCTCCAAAAGTCCACTCGGGATAAGATGAAGAGAGTCCACGTTTTAGTAAAGAAAAGGAGCCAGATTCCGGGCCGGGACACACCCCTGGAGTCCTCTCTGCACCTGGAGCGTCCTTTGAAGTGAAGGAAATGGCTCCGCCACAAGGAGGCTGAAGGCGGCAGACAGATGTGAGCACGGAATGTGAAACGTGTAAACATTCTGTAAACACCAAGGGGAGACAGGCTCGTGGGCAGTAAACAGCGGAGCTGACCAAAGGCATCTCCAGTTCGTGTTCTTGCCTGCTTACATTTCACTTCAGATTTGATCCTGGTGAAGTTCACAATTTAGACAACTCTGAAATTCTCAGATGTGTGTCCTAAAGAGCAATTGGTCATTTCCCCAGGTACCCTTAGCAGAACCCTTCACCTTTGGCTTCTCTGTTGTGGAGAAAAGAGCCATGGCCTGACAGCCCTAGCGAATCTGCCTACAATGGCACCATTTGCTTTTTTTAGTAAGGTTAACCTGTGTGTCATTTCAAGAAAGGAGATCTGAACATGAAGAGATAAAGGTAGAAACCCCCAAGAAACTATTTCCAGAAGAATTTCAGAGCCTTTCTGAGTGCTATTTCTGAGATGCAGCACAATGTCATGGGAGGGAAGTCTTAGAATGAGTAAGGGAATCCCAGAGTGAGAAATTCTTTCCAGGAGAATGTGTTGGTGCAGGGGGACAGATGAAAGAGAGTGAGTTATCTGAGAGACAGGCCTGGTCGGTGAGTTCTTTATGTCTGAACAGCATGCATTCATACATTTTTACAAATGCACAGACATGATCAATTCAAGCATAGGTACATGTGTGTGGTCATGTGTGGGTGGCCTTTTGGTCTGTTTTTCCTTTGTTGGCTTGGTGCCTCCTCTTCTCTTCCACACATACCAATTCCCAATCTACGCATGTACTCAGATAATCCATGTTAATAATCTAGTATGTATCTTTCCTATTTTTACCCATGACTATATCATAAACACACACACACACACACACACACACACACACAGACCTGGCTGTTTTATCATTGTCTGTTTTACAAAAATAGAACCATACCACACATCTTTTTTCTGCCTTGTGCTTTACTCAGTCAATAATACATTCTGAATTTCTCTGTCAACCAGCGCAACTATGATTCATTCTTCTTAAAGGCTGTCTTGTTCCATTATCTGGCTATGCCATCGTTTATTGGGCCATTCCCCCATTACTGGAAACACATTGTAGCTTTCACATTTGCAAATTCCCTCCCTCCAAAAAGAAAATAATAATAATACCTTCATATAAATCCTTATGTTTTGATGACTTATTTCCATTGGAGAGGTTCTCAGGAAAAGGATTGCTGGCCTGAAACATGTATGTGTTTTTAAATTTTAATAGCTATTGCCATACTGCTTCCCCAAGAGGCTGTAGCATTTCCGATCCCGCCATGCTACACGGAAGTACTCCCTTTCCTACAACCCTGCCAGCACTGTGTTAGGGATTGTTTAAATGTTAGGCAATCAGGTAGGTATAAAATATCTCATTAGTTTAATTTGCATTTCCCTCACTTCTAGTGAATTTGAGGATGCTTTCATGTATCTTGGTCATTTGGATTTGTTTTTCTGCATATTGTCCATTCATATCCTTTGCCCTCTTTTCTATTGGTTTGTTCTTACTTCCCTTGTTGAATTATAGTAAATCTCTGTATATTATAAAAATTAAATATATTATCTTTATTATATACTAGAGGCCCGGTGCATGAAATTTGTGCATGGGTAGGGTCCCTGGGCCTGGTCAGTGATCAGGGCCAATCTGTGGGGCTACCGGCGGGGCTATCGGGGGGGGCCCCACTAGCACCCACCTTGGCTGGCCTGGCACCACCTGCTCGCCGGCCCCACCCACCGCTGCCACCACCAGTCACCTCCCTCTGCAGGGCGATCAGGGGGGCCCCCTGCTGGCACCTGCCTTGTCTGGCCTGGGGTCTGCAGGCTGGGGGCAGCTCCTGCATTGAGCGTCTGCCCCCTGGTGGTCAGTGCAGGTCATAGTGACCAGTCGTTCCACCAGTTGTTTCGCCATTTGGTCAATTTGCATATTACATTTTTATTACATAGGATGTTTCTTTAAATCTACCATGGTCTATTGTCCTATATAATAAAAGCCTAGTGTGAAAATCAACCAAACAGTGGAATGACCAGTGGAACGACTGGTTGCTATGATGTACACTGACCACCAGGGGGCAGATGCTCAATGCAGGAGCTGCCCCCAGCCCACAGGCCCCAGGCCAGCCAATGCAGGTGCCTCCCCCACCTCCGATCACCCCACTGGTTGCCCCACAGTTCTGCCCTGACCACTGGCCAGGCCTAGGGACCCTACCTGTACATGAATTTTGTGCACCAGGCCTCTAGTCTATAATAATAAAAGTGTAATATGCTAATTAGACCAGATGTCCTTCCAGATGACCTTCTGGATGAAGCCGGGCTGCGAGGGAAGCCCAGGTCCTGGGTGCCTGCTGATGGCCAGAGGGAAGCCCAGGCCCTGGGAGCTGGAGGGAAGCCCAGGTCACAGGTGCCAGAGGGAAGCCAGTGCTGGCAGCTGGAGAAAGGGAGGCCTACTCTTGCAAGAACTTCGTGAATCGAGCCTCTAGTCCTATATAATAAAAGACTAATATGCTAAGTGTCCGGTCATCTGGTCAGCCATTCAACCAATCAAAGCGTAATACGCTAATGCTATGCTAAGGCTGCTCAACTGCTCACTATGATGTGCACTGACCACCAGGGGGCCAATGCTCCGACCGGTAGGTTAGCTTGCTGCTGGGGTCTGGCCGATCAGGACTGAGTGAGATGGGCTAGAAGACACAGCCTGGAACCCTCCTGCAGTCCCTCCCTGGCTGGCCAAACTCCCACGTCCCTCCCCGGCCCTGATTGTGCACTGGTTGGGTCCCTCCACCTGGACTGTACCCTCTCTCAAGCTGAGACCCCTTGGGGGATGTTGGAGAGCCGGTTTTGGCCCGATCCCGCAGACCAGGCCAAGGGACCCCACTGGTGCACAAATTCATGCACCAGGCCTATGGTACTTTTATAATACTTCTGTTTTAAAAGTTACAATTTTACCATTAAATATAACTGTCCTTTCTCTCAGAGATTTTGACTTCTCAGTTTTGATAAGAAAAATTTCCCTGCACCATATAGTATGTATAATTCACTGGGTTTTCTTGCAAGAGTTTTACTATACTTTACCTTTTATATTTTTTGTGCATATATTTGTACTATATCCCTGGATGCACAATAACATTGGGATTCAACAGGATCCTGATTTGAATATATTAGCTTTGAAGAGGGTTCCAATAACTGGTGGGGAAGTCCCCTGCTCCCTCTCTATTTTTCCAAAATTAGTTGCCTTTCCTTTGGTATTTATGTTTCTCTAGAAACTTTGAGATCACTTTATCCAAATGTCAAAAACAAACCAGAAATGTCCACCTTATGAGTGTTAGTAAAATGCACACAATTTGGGGGAATTTAATATTTTTATGGTATTAAGTCTTCTCATCCAAGAATATGATATGTCTTTCCATATCTTCATTTCTCCTTTTATATATTTTAGAAGGACTTAGTTGTTTATTCCCCCTCCCCCTTTTTTGCATTATATTTATTTCTAAGTCTTTCATAGGGGTTTCTTTTTCATTATTTTAAATGAATGTTTTTCATTCCTCCCCCCCCCCTTTTTTTTTTTCATTCCTATTTGTATTGGGAGGGTAGAAAAAAAGCTAATGATTTTTTGCTTTTTTTGCATATTTTTTAGTCAATTTACTGTACCAACTCTAGGAGATTTTTCTTAAATCTTGGAGATTTTTACTAAATTCCTTTAGGTTTTCTAGGTTTACAATCATATCATCTTAAGAAGCGGATCATTTTTCTTCCTCTTTATCAATGTTTTTTCCAGTTTTCAAATTTGTTGCCATAATGTTTCATATTATATCTCTTTTAATACCTTTAGTCATTTTAATGTCTGTTATTTCTGTTTCCTAAATTTTTTATAATTGTTTTCTACTTTTTATAATCAAACATGTTTATCAAATATATAGATTTTTAATATAATAAGATGTTAAATCTACTTATATATTTTACTACTTTCTACTTTATTAATTTAAGCTTTTAAAATTACCTCTACTAATCACTATTGTTCTTTTTATAATATTTTAGGTAGTGGATTTAGTTTCCCATCATCTTCTCACAAGGAAGGCATTTTAGCTGTAAAATTTTTCTGACAATTTTCACACTCATAGAATACATTATAAAGTTCTCCTTTTCATAGCCTTCGAGATGGTCAGTAATTTCCCTTTTGATTTCTTTTTGAGCCAAATATTTTCTCTCAGTATTGCTTAATTTTTAACTAGTCACTTTTGAGGTCATCTTTTGATAATTCTTTTTATTTATTAAATTAGGATCTAATCATATAACCTATAAAATCTTACCCTTTGAATTTGCTGAAATTTTCTTTGCAGCCAGTAATACGATCAGTCTTCATAAATATTCTGTAGACCCATGAAATATAATAAAAATTCTTTATATTAGGAATGTAGGGTTTTGTTCATTATTGTGTTGGGGAGCAGCATGCCACAAAAGTTAAAAGCAAAGACTTCAGAGGAAACATGTCTGCCTTAAAATCTTAATGTACCATGTGAATATTAAATTATTTAATACTCATAAAGTATTTAAAATAGAAATTAGCATATATGAATGCTATGTAATTAATTGTTATATCAGTTTGAAAGAAATTAGTCACTTCATCTGTCCTGATTTCTGTCTTTCTACAGACTTGTCCAATATGTTCCAAAGAGATATATTGGATTAATATGTACATTTTTTCATACTTTTGAGGCTGGCTTGTGGGTTAAAACATTATTCTGGTATGATTTTTAATTAGATTTTAAACTATTAAAGTGATAACATTTGAAATGAAGTACTTCCTTAGCTTTTCTTTTCTTTAGATTTTCAATGCTCATCTTACTTCCTTGAATTTTTCTTATCTTCATTGCTTATTTTTTACACATGACCACACAAAATTAAAAGTTCTCTGCCCTTAATAAACTTAGTCCCAACCTCATTCTTCCTTCACTAACTTACCTTCTACACCAGGTAGTATATAAATAACCATTCTTGCTATAAATGCTAGCTTCCTTCAGAGATGTTCAGGGAAGACAAGGTGGCCTGTGTAATCAGATTGGACTAGAGGCATGCTCCCAAATGGTGTTAAGTGTACTGAGTGCAACAGGCCATTCATTTTTCCCATTTCCAGAGCTCTTCATTATTTTTTGTAGATCCAAGTTTCTGTCTCATATCAGACTCCTTCTGCCTGAAGAAATTCCTTTGAGATTTCTTGTTGTCCAGGTCTGTTGGTCAATACATGCTCTGAGTTTTTTTTTCTTATCTGAAAAAGTCTTAATTCCCTTTATATTTAAGAGAACTTTTCTCTGGGTGTAGAATTCTGGGTTGGTGGCTTTTCTCCCTTTTAGTGCTTTAAAGACGTTCCTCCATCGTGGTTTGGCTATTATGGTTTCTTGTGAGAATTCTGCTGTCATCTGCTGTTGTTCCTCTGGTCATAATGTGCCTTCTTTCATCTGTCTTCCTTCATAATTTTCTTTTTAGTTTTTGACATTTTAAATATGATGTATCTAAGAGGATATTTTTTTGTGTGTGTGAGATGGAGAGGGAGGAATTTATTCTGTCTGGTATTCTGTCAGCAGAAGATTTGAGAACCACGAATGGATCTGTAGTTAGATGTCTTTTATTAATTTTTGGAAAATCATAAAAAGTGTCTATTATGACAGAATGTTCTTTTTTATCCTGTTTAATCATTTTAAACTTAAATTCCATCTTTGCTGATGTTAATATTTTCCTTCAGACATTTTTACTTTTACAATCTGTCTCTTTTCCTTCTTTTATTTCATCACACTGGCATTTAGGTGAATTTTGTGTCTGGGAGTCCCTGCTATTTATATATTCAGCAAATATTGATTGAGCACCTACTCTGTCTGATACTCTGTTTTCAGCATTAGTGTATAAAATAAGATCCTAAACTCAAAAATTCTATAGGAGGAGACAATAAATAATGCACATAACAAGTAAGCAATTAATAGTATGTTAGAAGTGCTAAATGCTGTGTGTGTGTGGGGGGGGGGTGTATAGTGAGATGTGTAGGATTGGGAGTGCAAGAGGGGGCGGTTGAGATTGTAAATAGGGTAGTCACGATAGGCCCCATTGGGAAGATGGCATTTGAACTAAGATTAAAGAAGGGAGGGAGCTGGCCATGTGGACATCTGGAGGAAAAGTATTCCAGGCAAAAGGAACAGCCAATACCAAATCATATGGTGGAGGTATGCCTGGTGTGTGCAAGAAAAAGTAAGGCAGCCAGTGTGGCTGGAGTCTGGTGCTAGATTAGGACTGAGAATCTTCATGGATTTGGCTACAGGGATGTCATTGTTAAATGAGCTGAGATACACAGTTTTGACCGAGTGGAAGTGCCATTTTCCTCACTTGGTATGACGGTGAATATACTTAATTCTCCTCTTTCTCTCTAATTTGTTTATCACTGGTTTGACTTTAGATTTTCCACTTCCTTTTTCCTCATTTTCACCAGTTTGATCATTCCTGAGGCAGGCTATCTTCAGGCTGAATTCCTTGAGTTTTCTGCTGTCCAGCCCTAATCTCATTTCCACCTTTGCCTGGCACACGAAGAGGCAGGTATTTTTAGCTCTTCTTTCCTGCAGGCCCTGGACGCAGAGGAAAGAAGAGAGCCCTGTGTGCTGTTGGCCAATGTGTCAGTCTGAACAGGAAACAGGTGCCGCTGTCCAATCAGGTCAGAGAAAGAGCTTACTAAAGAGGCTTTTCCCAAAAGTGAGCACAGGGATAGTACAATCCTTGGTTCTAGTGAGAGCGTGTGTTTGATGGGATGGATGGAGCCATTATCACGCAGGAGAAGAGAAGCAATGACCAGAACTCTGAAAGAGCATGTGCCCTATGTCAGGAAATTAGCCTCTTCATTAATAAGGAAGGGAATTTAAATGTGCACAGTAGACCACGTCCCTTCCCCTAGAATCCTGTGCTTCTCTAGAGCATCGGCTTGTCCAGTTCTGTGCGTTGCTGCCATTCTTTCCTTGAAAGAAGTGACCTGTGACCGGCCATCCCCACCCAAGGGGTTCAGCTCCATCCCAGACATGAGGAAAAACCCTTAATCTTAGAGAATTTACCTTCCAGTTTATTATATAAAAGACAAATTAGTCTGTCTCTGACTTTGGACTGGTGTTTATAATTCACTTTTGGTTGCAAGAAATAAACAAATCCAGCTCTGGCCCGTGTTCTCAGTATCGGAGTGTCGGCCTCACACCGAAGGGTTACAGGTTCAAGTCCCAGTCAAGGGCAGGGTTGCAGGTTTAATCCTGTCCTGGTTGGGGTACATGCAGGAGGCAACCAAACGATGTGTTTCTCTCACATCAGTGTTTCTCTCTTCCTCTCCCTCTCTCTCTCCCTCCCTCCCTCCCTTCATCCTTCTCTCCCTCTCTCCCTTCATCCCTCCCTTGCACTCTGTGTAAAAATCAATGGAGAAAATATCCTCTGGTGAGGATTAACAAAAATAAAGAAACAAACAAACAAATCTAGCTAGCCTAAGAACATCACAGATATGTTACAGATATCAGGAATGCCCCCTTGCACACCCTTCGGAGATCTAGTTACACTTGGCCTGAAACCCCATACCCCTGCCCATGGGAATTCGGAGGCCTCAGTACGACCTCTGGGAGTTCCTGGGTCACTTCCTCTGCTTCTCCTGCCTCCGCACTCCCACATCAGCATGGTCTCTGCCAGTTCCACTTCTTGTTCCCTTGGCTTTTATGCGGAGACATGTCAGCAGTCTTCCCAAACATCCCTTTGACTTCAAGCATTTTGTGAGTGTAAGGACTTTGGCCAAAGGTCACTTTTCATTTGGCCTCAGCTCACTTTTTCTCATTCTTCAGTTTAAGGAGTACGTGCTGTGCTCGGGATGAGAGAACAAGTAAGGAGTGCACCAGCGTTCGTTGCTAGTGTGTTTTCAGTGGAGCCAGGGAAAAAGAGTGATATGAATTCTTTTCTAGGACGGGTAAAACAAAACTCAGCAGCTCACCAGCAACTCCAAATGGACAAACCATCAATTTGGTAAACCGCCCTCCATCAAATTCACAGAATAACAAGTGGGTTTTTCAGCTCCCCTGTTTCTTGCACACCACCAGAGATCCTTAAGAACTGTGAGTATGAATGGTGGCCCTATGTTTCAGTGCAGTGGCCATCAGAAAGAAGTTGTTTTCTATTTGTGAAACCATCATCAAAAATTCCAGGCAATATGACAATCTGTGTAATGGGGAGTGATTTTTAAAATATTTAATCATCATTACAGCATAGGCATCAACCAGTCAGAATAGACCTGACCAATCAGAACAGATATCAGGAGTAGAGACCTGGTACAGTCCCAGCATGGACACCAGCTGAATAGCTACCCTGCCTGTAACCCCATAGCAACTCTGCATTTGTACCCAAATTTGTCTCTTTCCCTTTCCAAACTGTACTCTGTTCACTCGTGCATTCATTCAACAAAGGCGTTATTGAGCTTCTTCACAGGTTCTCCCAATCCTTCTCATTTCCTTTCCCATTGTCACTCACATAGGTATTTTCTCTGATAAAAATCCTTGCATGTTTAATACCATCTCAGCATCTGTTTCTGGTAGGATCCAGACTAACCCCTAGTGATGATGTCAAGATGACAGACAGCACAGCTTGCTTATTACATTTGGATCCATCCCTGTATCACTACAGAGAGTAACTTCATTGCCGTTACTTTGGGCATGTGCATTGACAGACCTTGATTTCTGTTTCTCACTCTGTCCCTCTTTCCATCACGCCAGTGGAATCCTAAGGTTTCCTGATGAGAATCCACTTTTGCTTTTTTCATGAAATCTCACGTGATCATTCCAGGGGTGGACCGTGGTGCTAACAGAAGATAGCCATTTAAGCAGGAATAAAGGGGGCGGGTGGTGTACTAGTATGGGCTCTGTAGAATGCAGAGATTTGTACGAGGGGGTTGAGGAACAGGGGGAAGTAATGGTAATCAGTGTGGAGAGTTTGCTTTGAGAGGACTTGCACTTGGGACTGGCCTGTTGGTGACCCCTGGCACCTGGTTCCTGGTTCCTTTATTCTAAAGAGATGCTACCTTGAGATGGGTTGAGGATAAACCAGGAACCTCACAGCTCTTCCAACTTCAAGTTCAAAGGTGTGCGATGAGGAAGGAACATACCTAACACAACTGCTGTCCCCTCTGGCCAAACCCACAGCTACAGGACATTGAAGAGGAAACACGGGGCAGCTGGCTTGCTGCCAACGCACACCACAGTTGTAGCTGCGGGTTTATGGGGGGGTGGATCCAGGTGCAGCCGAATCACTTAGAAGAACTGGCTTCCTGGGGAGACACTTTAGTGGGAGTGACCAACATGGCAGTGTGAGCGTGCCTGTGGCGGGACTTGACAAAGCTGCACTTCCAGTCCACTTCCAGGGGCGACTCAGGGAAAGTGGGAGAGGACCGGAAGGGCAGCCTCTCCTCTGGCCACATGGACCGTGCCACTTTAGGGGTACAACCTGAACTGGAAGAACTAGCCTGGCCGCTCTGGGCTGATGGCTGCCACTGATATTGACAAAGCCTCATATTAAGACAAGACAAACAGGGAGCCTGGAGATCTGGGGCCTCTGTTCCCAGACGGGTAATAACACTGCTCTTAGCACTTCATAAAGGTTCATTGGATCGAGCTGACTAGATTGAAAATAAAATGCAGGCCTCTTCTCAGACCTGCTCCTATCCCGGGGGCATGAGTTCCTGCTGTCGCACCTGTCCCCAGGGCCCTTGGTTGCACTGAAATCAGCATCTCCAACTCAGGATTAGTCGAGCTACTCAGTGATGGGGACTCCAGGGAAGGCCATGATGATGGCAACCCTGTGGTCTCATAATTCACAAAGGGTAGCAGGAGGGGAAAGTATGTACTACTCTGTGATCCTCTAAACTGTGAACTGGAAGTACAGCTCCCATGCTGAGCTTGGGAGGAGATGGCTGCTCCTGGGGTTGGAGTTACCAGACCTGGACAGGGAGAAGCCCTCCCTCCACATCATCTGACCCATGTCCACTGCTCCACCTCGCTGGCCTCATGACCACCAGGAATTCTACCCTTATTCACTTCAGGCACCTCATCATGGGTTAGCGGCAGGTGCTCATGCGGAATTCACCTCCAAGAAGGGCTGAAAAGGAAAGCACCCAATCGGATTCATTGTCCAACTTGAAAAGGAGCATCTTCCTCTGCTCATGATGTGAGAAAAATGAAATGAGCTTTCTTTTTAAAAAATACATGTTTTTTTTTTAATTGATTCCAGAGAGGAAAGGAGAAGGAGAGAGAGAGAGAGAGAGAGAGAGAGAGAGAGAGAGAGAGAGAGAGAGAGACATCAATGATGAGAGAGAATCATTGATTGGTTGCCTCTGGCACATCCCCACTGTGGGGATCGAGCCTGCAACCCAGGTATGTGCCCTGACTCAGAATCCGGGAATTGAACCGTGACCTTCTCTGGCTCACAGGTCGATGCTCAGCCACTGAGCCACGCCGGCTGGGCAAATGAACTTCCTTTTGCTGAGACTCAGTTAGCCAGAATCTGGCCAAGGGGCCGTCTCCCCATTAATATGAGTGGTTTTCATGACATTCTTTCTTTAGTTCTCTTTGACTAAGGAGAACTAAAGGACGGCTCCTTGGCAGCATCCCTGTCGTTGAGGGCCTGCCCTTTCTTGGATGGAAGCGCAAGTTCCCCACCTAGAAAGCTGGCTTCTTTTGTGCTTCTCACACCGAGGAGGCCAGTAACATGATCCTCCTCTTGCTTTTGCCTTTTCCACTCTATCCCTTATTGGGACATTTTTTTTTTAGTCACTTTATGTTATTAGTTATTATAAATTTTCAACTCTCTCAGGAAAAGTTTGAAGAAGTTGGGCTCTTAGGCCTGGACACAATACTCTGCTAAACAGCAAGTATGTGGAGGGTTGTTGTGAGGAAAATGGTAATTCATCCTTATTCACTGAGGACTGGAGACACAAAATATAAAATTAAATGGGATTTAGATCACATACCACTTAAAAAGCTTATGAGGTGTACTGACATTGCCAACTCCAATTTAAAAGAATTTCAATTCATCTAAATACATATGTTACTGTCACCTGAGAGCACAGATGTTTTTCAAGTTGCTCTGTCAGGGTGCCAGCCAGTCCTGGTGTGGGCACAAAACTCTGGAAAGTAGTCTTTCTACCTGCTCGGAGAACCCGCCTCTACAATGTGAAAATTGTAGCGCTGTAAGAGACCTCAGGTTCTCTGGGATGACATGCACATAAGCTAGAGCAGGTTAGGTCCTTGTTCCCATGGGCCTCCTTCTCTGCCTGGCCCCCGTGGCTGAGGACCAAGAAGAGGCTGTGAGGGCCACTGGGAAGATTATAGGCTCTCAGTCAGGAACTACACTCCAGTGTTGGCTCCATCATTTACGAGCTGGCAAACCTGAGCAAGTACTTTTTTTTCTTTTTTTCCAGAAAGAGGAATGGAGAGGGAGAAAGAGCTAGAAACATCAATGGTGAGAGAGAAGCATTGATTGGCTGCCTCCTGCACACCCCACACTGGGGATGGAGCCTGCAACCTGGGCATGTGCCCTGACTGGAAATAGAACCGTAACCTCCTAATTCATAGGTTGGCACTCAACCACTGGGCTATGCCAGCCTAGCAATCAAGTACTTTTTAACAAATTGAAACCTTTAAATGAGAAGGTACAAGCTCACTTCCTTCCTTCATGCAACTGCACTGCATCACTTCTTTTATGGGGATTTCCGCCCTGTGCTTTAATCGTTGGTCTTGACCTCTGCCTCTCTATTGACTATGAATGTCTGAAAACAGATTCTTCTCACCTTTTTCACTGACTAGGATATTAATGGTGCTTAATAAAATTGTAGAATAAGTGAGTGAATGAATGAATGAATGAATGAATTATGGATGTTTAAATAGTAGTATTACTGTGAAAACTGGGCCGGGTCCTGAGGATCTATGAAAAGCCATGTTCCCTGGCTGTCTGCAGAGGAGACAGTCTTTAAAAAAAAAAAAAAATGTCAGTAAAGTAACTGCGAAGTACTGCGTGTGGAGAGCACAGGGCAGACACAGATACCTGTTTCAGAAAGTCAGGAAGGTTCTGTGAAGGGGATGGCATTTGAGCTGAGCCCTGAATGTGGAGTAGGAGTTTCCAGGCTGCGGTAGTAATACCCGAGTCTCAGGTCTGGCTGTGACCAGCTGGTCATGTTGGACAAGTTACTTTACCTGTCAGTGACTCCGTTTCTTCATTTGTTAAGTAGAGTTTGCTCATGGGGTTTCTGCCAGGATTCTGTATGAGAACATAGACGAAATGCACAACACCAATCCAGGCAAAGGAAAATAATAAGTATTAGGGTGGTGTTGCATGGGGAAGAGCCAGAAGGGAGAGGCCCTGGTTGTTCTGGGAACCAAAATTAGTCAGGTTCTGGGGGTTACCCAAGGAGGGGTGCCAATAAACTGCACCTCTCTTTCCCACATGGGTTTGAAAGATTTTGAGAAAATTCAAAAGAATAATTCTGAAGGCCAAACTATCACTTTTAAATGGTAATGGCTAAGTTGGAGAACAAGGCCTAAAACAAGGAAAAGCAGAGCTTAAAGGCACAGACTGGGCAAATCTGGGCACAGCAGCTTCTCACACAGAAGCCTGCCAGCAAAGAGTCAGCCTGGAGCAGCTTAGGGAAAGGCTGGCTCACTCTCAAGGCAGAAAAGGGAGGAGCAACTGTGAGCTTGCCCAGTTGTACTTTCCCAGTTTTCATCAGGGACTCCTAGGGCAGAGTGAGTAAAGGGTGGGGCATGGTCAGACCTTACTCTGGAAACCACTTTCCTGTGGAAGTGTGGGTGTGGAGAGTGCTCCCCTTTAACACAGCGTTACTAGGGCTTGGGGGCTGGGGGTGGTATTGTGTCAATAGAAAGGATAAGGAGATGTCTGTGGGGTTGGACAGGCAGGCAGGAGCAACACAAATGAACTGAAGGTGGGATGCCCACTGAGAGGAAAGGAAGAGGCATTGGCTGGATTGCCAAGGAGGGTGGCAAGTGCAGCTGGCAATGCCGAGCAGCCATAGTGACACTGGTCGTGGTGCCTATAGAAAGAGAGAGGGCCGGGCCATGGTTCCTCCAGGTCATTAGGAAGTTGAGGAAGCTGACAAAGAAGCGGGATCTGGGCCAGATAGGCCTGAAGTGACAAAAGTAGAGAATGGCTATTCTTGGGCCATCCCCAGGAGTCCAGGAGCCAGGGCTCACAATCAATTCAGAAAAGAAGGCAAAGTCTGAGTAAGGGAGTGAGAAACTTGAATAGTTGAGAGAATACAGTAGGGAGTAGCATTCTCAGATTCTTTTGAAATGGAAAAATTTTGGATGATAAAAAGATCCAAGAGGTGGCCCTGAGAATGGTCAGCTCAGGAGGAGTAGAGGTAAATGTCCTTATAGTTGAGGAGATGAAGGTTGCTGGATGGGTCATCTAGAAGGACATGGAAGCCCTCAAGATGGGGCCAGAGTTAACAAGGAGGATGGTATTAGGTCAATTATAATGGAGATAGATAGATAGAGATAGAGATAGAGATGATAGAGATAGAGATAGAGATAGAGATAGAGATAGAGATAGAGATAGAGATAGATATATAGGAACCAATAAAGAAACAAAGATATGACAACCTCCAAAATAGCTACAACCATCACCAAAATATTGACTAACCTACCTGGTTTATATAAGAATGGAATTGTAGAAACATAAATATATTTACAGTTGTGGAATATAGACAATGATAGAGACAGCAACAATGAAGTCTTTTTTTATTGCTATGATAGATAAGTGTGCTGGCCAAAAATGCATGTAGTAAACCTTCACATACTGTGAGCCATCTCTAATAACTGAGGTACTCCCTCTACCCACAAAAGTACACAAACAAGGAGAAACTAAGATGGCGGCATAGATAAACACCGGGAAATAGTCGCCTCCCACAGCAATTGAAAATTATCCCAAAGGACGGAGCAAACATCGTCCAGAAAAACAGGAAGGCTGGCTGAGTGTAATTTCTACAACTAGAAGAAAAGAAAAGCACGCTGAGAGCCAGAGGAGCTGCGGAGGCTGAGTGCAGAGGTACGGCGGCGGCTTGCGCGCGCGGAAAGGGGGTGGCACCTGAGGACGCGGCTGTCTTTTTGAATCACAAGCTCCTGACTGCTCTGATCTCCGGTTCTGGGAAGTCTCTGGGGACTCGGGACTCATACGGGGAGAGGCTGCTCTGTCAGGCGGCAGCGGGTGAACTAGAGGGTGGATTTCCCTCAGAGGTGCTTGCAGCCCTTACCGGGACACTGAGACGCGCTACTCCGGGCGCGGAGAATCAGCCATTGCTTCTTTCTCCGTCCTTTTGACTCCCTGAGACCCCGCCCCACCCAGGCTGCAGCAGAGGCTTTTGCATGTGAATGTACCTAACTATAGCCCAGCCAAGCAGACCCGGAACTTCCAAGAGAAGGCCCAAGGCCCTGCAGCGGCTTGCATTGCTTCACAGCTGAGCCTCTTCGTGGCCCCGGCTGTGAGGCCTCAGGCAGGGGCTGAATTAGCACCTCCTTAGATCCAGGAGCCACTGTACCCATTGGTCAGAGGAGGACCATTCTCCCACTTCAGACACAGCTGCTTCCCACAGCCAATTGGCCTGGAGGTCAATTCCTCCCAGTGATCCTACATCAACCAAGGCACCAAGAGTGCACCAAGAGTGTCCACCCCAGGTAACTGGGGAGGCTGAGCCACTGGGCCCTACAGGACACCTGGCGCGCAGGGCCACTCTATCAACACAGGGAAGCAGCCAAAATGCGGAGACAAAGAAACAGGTCACAATTGGCAGAAACGGAGGAGGACAGACGACTGGATATAGAGTTCAAGGCCACATTTATAAGGTTTGTCAAGAATTTTATGGAAACCGCCGATAAATTTAATGAATCCCTCAAGGAGTATAGTGAGACCATGAAGGACATGAAAAAGGACCAACTAGAAATTAAGCATACACTGACTGAAATAAAGAATAATTTACAGAGATCCAACAGCAGACAAGAGGATCCCAAGAATCAAGTCAAAGATTTGAAATACAAAGAAACAAAAAATACCCAACCGAAAAAGAAAAAAGAAAAGAGATTCAAAAAATATGAAGATAGTGTAAGGAACCTCTGGGACAACTTCAAGCATACCAACATCAGAATTATAGGGGTACCAGAAGGAGAGAGAGGGCAAGATATTGAAAACCTTTTTGAAGAAATAATGACAGAAAACTTCCCCCACCTGGTGAAAGAAATGGACCTACAAGTCCAGGAAGTGCAGAGAACCCCAAACAAAAGGAATCCAAAGAGGACCACACCAAGACACATCATAATTAAAATGCCAAGAGCAAAAGATAAAGAGAGAATCTTAAAAGCAGCAAGAGAAAGACAGTCAGTTACCTATAAGGGAGTACCCATCCGACTGTCAGCTGATTTCTCAACAGAAACCATGCAGGCCAGAAGAGAGTGGCAAGAAATATTCAAAGAGATGAATAGCAAGAACCTGCAACCAAGATTATTTTATCCAGCAAAGCTATCATTCAGAATGGAAGGTCAGATAAAGAGCTTCACGGATAAGAAAAAGCTGAAGGAGTTCATCACCACCAAACCAGCATTATATGAAATGCTGAAAGGTATTCTTTAAGAAGAGGAAGAAGAAAAAGGAACTCTTACCATTTGCCACAGCATGGATGGAACTGGAGAGCGGATAAATACCACAAGATCTCACTTATTTGTGGAATATAATGAACAACATAAACTGATGAACAAGGACTGATCCAGAGACGGAGAGGCTTTGATTGGACTGTCGGGCCTTGGAGGGAAGGACTATGCTGCGGTAAAAAAAAAGGAACTCTTGCCTTTTGCAACAGCATGGATGGAACTGGAGAGCATTATGCTAAGTGAAATAAGCCAGTCAGAGAAAGATAAATACCACATGATCTCACTCATTTGTGGATTATAGAGAACAACATAGACTGATGAAAAGGGACAGACCCAAAGACTGAGAAACAGCGATCAGGCTATCAATCCCCAGAAGGAAAGTAGGGGAGGGCGGGGGTAAGGGGAAGAGATCAACAGAAGGACTTGTATACATGTATATAAGCCAAACCAATGGACATGGACAACGGGGGGATGGGAGCATGAGTTTGTGTGTGGGGGGAGGTTGGGGGTTAAAGGGGGGGATGAGGACACATTTGTAATACCTTAACTAATAAAAAAAAAAAGTACACAAACAAGAGGAATATCTGCTCCTAAATCACACACCCAAAGACTATCCTAGAAGCTCACCTGCAAATCAGGCAACACACAGGCTGTGAGTTTGTGGGGGAAATTCAATCTCTTCCCCATACATAGAACCAGATGGCATCTATCACATCAGCTGATATTTGTGATTATTACTATTTTCCATAATTGCCCTTCAGGGATCTGCTTCTTTGCATCATGTTAAATACTTGTAATTAGCTAATGAAAGATTTGGAGCTAAGCTAGTTTTAAAAATAACAACACTGAGAAACTGAGTCCAATGTAATGGAATGTATACCGTAATTCTATTCTCATAATGCTAAATACTTTCAGCCAAAGATACTTCTAGAGATGCCTTTTATTAAAAGCATATGGCATATGTTCACTTTTGTTGTGGCTTTCAGTCTTCTTAGACAACTCTGCAAATAAGGCATAGGAGGAGAGCGAACAGGGCTTCCAAAAAATGATTCTGATAAATCATGAGGCATGGGCTTAGCAATGTGTTCATTGCCAGGGGGAATCCTTGAGACCGCCAACCTTCATTGTGGTGATTTAGAAGGAAAGAGCTTTGAAAACAGACCTCCTTTCCCCCGTTAGATTTCCCTGTCAAGACACATAAAAGAATTCAAACTAATCAAAAAAGTCCAAGTGAGCTAGCTGGTTAACTAGGACAGGCCCAACCTTGAGTTCAGAGAGCTTTCTAATGCATTCCACCTGTCCCTCCAAGAAACAAAGTTTACAGGGTACAGCGACTGCAAAGGAGGCTTGCTTCTAAAGAGAAGACGCTTATATGGTAGCCGAAATGGCATATCATGGAATTTTAGCTTGACATTGAGAACACTGTCACTCTTAATAAATCACCCCATGCCCAAGATACTGAATTTCTTTTCTTCTTACATGTTTTAAAATCTGTTTAATCATCATGAGAGAAGCAGCCAGCAGTACTATAAAGACCTAAGGCAGTCAGTCCTTGAGCCTCCTTATAATCTGGTCCCACCTTACCAACCAAATTTAGCATGCAACGGATCCTCTACACCCCAGCAGGATGGACACTTCATTGTCTGGTCTCTCCCCTCTCCCCATACCACACAGCTTCCTCCCTTACACACAAAGGCTATGATCACCCCTGCCTCCACCTATAGTGCTGCCCTGCCTGGACTGTTTCCCTTGTCACCACCTCTCCAAATCCCTCCGCTTCCCATTCATGTTCCATGCTCTGTGAAGTCTTCTCTAATGGCACCAGCCAGTACCAATCTTTTCCTTTCCTGATTATCACTCCCACTTCCTGTCAAACTAAGGATAGAAATTGCACTGTGCTTGGACTTACATCTTGAAGTTACTTCAAGGGCACCATGCCCTTTCAGCAATAACAGAGAGAATGGTAGGGGAGGTGGGAATGGAGTAGTGTGTGTTTAGTATTTGCCAACTACCTTGGCAGTGGTTCATATTGGAACTTAAGGTTACGTTGCCTCATGTCATCCAGTTGTATAGAGTTCCATGTTCTGTAAAAGATGTCAGAGAGAATTACAACTGATCATTCTGGAAGGGCCCCTCAGGCTGGCCCTCCCTTCCTGGGTTGGCTTGGTAGGCTTCAAAAAGATTTCAAATATGCTTCAGGGGTGATGGATTTTCTGGTGTTTTTTCTCATAAATATATATATATATGTACCCATATGTCCATATGTTCTATACATATATACTCAATGCATAAACCAGATTACTAATTCAAATGGAGACATTTGGACAAGGAGTAGAGTCCCTTGGAGACATTTCTTCCCAGAAATTACACTCCCCAGGGCCACTTCTTCAAGGCACTTCCTTCTGAACAGAGGATAGGTAAGAAGCTTCAGAGTGTCCAGGAAGCTGCCCAAGGAGCATGACGTCAGAGCCTTCCTTCCCTTTCTTTCCAGAGGCTGAAACTGCTCTGGCCCTGCCATTCGCTGGTTGTGCTGTCACTAAGCACATTGTCAGCCTCTCTGTGCCTTGGTTTCCCCAGCTGTAGATGCAACTAGTAATAATACCTAACCTACAGGGTTGTTGTTAAGAGTGCTTAGAAAAGTCAGAAACACCTGCTAAGTACGTATTCAATGTTAGTTCTTTAGGATTTTTACTTATATCTTTTCACCAATACTTCAGAAATTCCCTTTCCATAAGAATGCAACAGCCCTAAGAGAATAATGAAGCCCTTATTGATTTTTTTTAAAATCATTGAAGAGTATTCTAAATCCAGGAGTACCAAGACCCATCTCACTTGGGATGGCTGATGTGTGAAAAACTTTTTTTTCTCCTCTTCTTTATACACAGTACCTGGGAGTGAACTCTACTCCTGGTTCAATTCTTGTTCTGAATTTTTATTCATAGACCATATGTGCAGATGTCTGTGTGGATGTGAATATAGGAGGTGAAGCCCCACAGCTCTGAGGCCCTCGGATGAGCATTATGCACTATCACTTCCAACACATTCTTTTCCTCTCCAATCCTCCCAGCTTCCAAAACAAAAAGCCTGTGTGTGATTCTCCTCTCTCAAGCAGGACCCGGGGCCCTTGGGAAGAGGTGAGGCATGACTGACACACAGGGAAGGCAGGCTGTAGCGCAGGCTGCTGGAGGGTAATCTTCTAGATGATTCATCAGGTTGGCAGACTCCCCCGCCCCTCCTCTGGCCCCTGGAAAAACCCTGCCAGAGAAGGAGGAGGCTTTGCTTTGCTGATGCTTCTTAATCCAATATCAAACTGGAGGAATGGCACCTTTTCCTGAAAGACCTGCGGATCAAAGGTCTTGCTGCCTTCATCTTTGCTGTCATTGTTTTAAAAATAAAGGAGAAGCCCCACCTAACTTTCCACTGGATAAGACATGAATGGGGGATTTTTATTTTAAGCTTCCGACTCTCTGCACAGCGCACCCAGCGCCCAGGTGGGGAAGGGAGCTTGCGCAGTCTGCAGAGGCTAGATGGCTCGGAGAGGAGCCAGCTCTCCTGCAGGTGAGGCACCGGAGCCTGCCCCGCACCCCGCGACCTTGACTAGAATTTCCCTCTTTGCTCCCTGCTTGTTTTACAAGGTATCGAATGACTGCTAGCGTCTAGTCAATGTCAAGGCCAAGGGAACGAATCAAGACCTTTCGTCCTCCCCTCCCCTCCCCGCTCCTCTCCCCCTCCCCCTTCCCATTCACCCTCCCTCCAGCCCGCCTCCAAACCACAACACCGATCAACCAGCCCACTGGTCTGAAACCCTCTGAAGTAGTACAATATTAGAAGCTGTGGAAACAACGCATTTCCAATATCAGTAGGAGAGGGAAAAGGGACAGAAGGAGATAGAATTGGGGGGAAATGGGAATTCAACCTTTCTTTCTTTAAAGGTGGCGGGGGGGGGGGGGGCCGAGAGAGAAGAATAAATATCTCTGGGCAAGCAGGCCTTCCTCGGGGGAAGGGGAACCCACCATTTTCCCAGGTAACACATTCCAGAGAGGGAACAAATTGTCCGGAGATGCTGGACGGGGGCCACGGGAATACACAACGTTTAAATCCAACCATGGGAGTTGTTTACAATCCTCTAGAAGATGCCAAAGGGTTTACCAGGCGGGGTAATGGCTCGCAGCTGCGGTGCTGGCTGGGCGGTACCTCCCCGCCTTCCCTGCAGGAGAAGCTGAAGCAACACCGTGACTGGCCCAGGGTCACACTCCAAGCTCCAGACAGAAATAGTTCTGACTCCTCCCTCCTGGCTCGAAGCAGCAGACAACGCTGCCTTATTACTGTGCTATCATTCGAATCTGAATCATGTAAATGGCTCCTAATTGCAGGCCTATGGTGAACTGTAGCCCTGTGACTCTAACTGCCACGGAGCTGAGGTGGGGATGACAGACTCCTGAATATGGAATTAAAATGCTGGAAGGGGTGGGGGCTGGGAGAAGTGTTTGCAAACTCGACTTTGAAACTGCTGACTAGTACCATGTTTAGGCGTTGTTTTTTAATGGATTTGAAATGTCACCTCCAATTTGTTACTAAGTTGAAACAGAGAAGCACTTGGGGTTCAAATGAATGCCATTCAAAAGGGCATATGGGGGTGAATCTCAGCTGTTTCCCAAGCACTCCATCTTCACACTCTTCCTTTTTAATGCCCACTAAATTACCGCCTCATTTTGGTGTTTAAACTTCCCCTTTAACTCTTCTGTAGGCAGCTATGGGGGAGGGATTGGTAGGAAGGGGCCAGGGGAGCAACCAGGTGTATAAATTCAGATCTGTCCACGGGGCTGGTCACGTGCTGTGCTCAGGAAAGAAAGTACATTCCATGCAGCAAATTGCTCTAACTGATTCATTTGTCCAGGCAGAGACGCCACCTACCTGCTTGCAGGTATTCAGGTAAATGACAGGTGGGCGGGACCTACTGACTGTTTCAATAGCTAAGGTCCCAGCAATGTTTTATCTGTCGAGGCTCCCTGTGATGTCACACATTTCCTGCTCTCCACCGACCAATGCCCTCCTCCTTCCTCTAGGCACCTGTACACGGAGGCTCAGGCCGGTCACAGCTCGGGCTGGGCTGCCCGGGGAGCTGCTGGATTCACCTGCACAGCATGAGAGCTGCGGGGCTGCTGCTTTGAGAGGCCGGGCAGACACTTACAAAGGTGAGCTGAAACCCTCCATTTTCCTCCCTCAGCATTTAGACCCTGGCCCCAAGGGATCTGAATGAGGAATTGGAGTGAAAACTACAAGCCTCAGGTGTTTGTCCCAGAGGGAGAAGCCCTTTTGAGAGAGAAGCGCAGAGGGATGCCTTTGCCATTTTGGTTGCACAGGCAAGTCCTCCCAGACCAGATATTTAATCCCTTTTGCTGCTCTTAATCATTAATCCAGCCTCTGCTTGTCTGGGAAGTTGATCTGATTTTTTTTTTTTTTTTAACCCTGGAATGGAATAGACTTTTGAAACTTAACTCAAAGGTACAGACCAATTCAGCCGGTCTATTGGGGGTGGGGAGGCCAGCGCCAGCTGAATTCAGAATGGCTGTATTTGCTTTATTTTGCCGAACTTTCTGCATTCATCACACCAGAGGCAATTTCAACCGAAAGCTGCTCAACCTCCTTAATTGCTCCCCCCCTCGCTGAAATTTTTTCTCAAACAGGTAAATTCTGTTCCCCACTCAGACGCCCTCTACTCCAGTTTCCCTCCCTCTACAGTACTTCTCTTTTGAAAAGTCTACTGTTTTCTTTGTTCTTTGCTAAACACCCTTTTAAAAACCACTTTGCTATCTGGTTGGAATTGTTTACATTCACCTCTGGACTGGCTGCCCGTTGACCCTTCACTTCGGTTAAAGACTATTTCCTCTTTGCTTACAAGAAGGTAACTTCAGGTCTGCCATTTAATTTTCTGGCACTCGTCCACTTTTTCTTTCTCTCTTTTAGTAGCAATTATACTGGGGAGATTGTTCTGTGGGGACCTGACATTTTTACAAGTAATTTTACCTCTAGGATCCATTTTGGTTTTCCTAGTCCTGAGCACGCAGCCGTTACTACTTCTGTTCTTGACAGTCCACTGGCCACACTCGACAGTGGTTAGAGCAGGAGAGCAACCGTCTCCCAACACAGTTCCCTCCGGGGATGAGCTGGGAACTTGGGGGAAAAGTCCACCTGCTAGGGAGGCATTTCATTCATTGGTTGTTTTTCTGAGATTTCAGTTAGCAAATATGTTTGCAAAAGAATAACTGGTGCCCTGACCGGTGCGGCTCAGTGGATAGAGCGTTGGCCTGCCGACTGAAGGGTCCCAGGTTCGATTCCGGTCAAGGGCATGTACCTGGGTTGCGGGCACATCCCCAGTAGGGGGCGTGCAGGAGGTCGCTGGTCGATGTTTCTCTCTCATCGTTGTTTCTAACTCTCTATCCCTCTCCCTTCCTCTCTGTAAAAAAATCAATAAAATATATTTTTTTTAAAAAAAGAATAACCGGTGAGGAATTATGCTCCTCTTTACTCACCCAGGAACTCAAAGTGCACGTCAGTTCTTCAAAAGTATAAATTGAAACAAGATGAGAAGTTTGTTTGTTTTGTTTTGTCTCAGTTGCTTCTCGACACTGAGAATCCATCCTGTGCTGGTTGCCAATTTCCCTCTTGCTCCTTGGAGGCGTGTATTGTTCTTTCCCACCTTTGTGTCTATTCTTTCCCCCTGAGCCAGTGTGTTGGGTGGTGGCCTCTGCTTGTCCCTCGCTGGTGTTCTCACTTGCTCCAGAGTTTTGACAGTAGAGGAGAGAAAAAAATCTCTTGGGTCCTGAATCTTCTGGATAAAACATGTCTTTAAAGTCACAAACCTCTCCCACAAGATTACCATGGTGCTCGGTTCTATGCACAGTAATTAATTTGTGATTGAACAAATCATTTCATCGCTACATGTCTGTTTCTACGGCTACTAAAGGAACAGAACTATGACTACCAGGTCCCCAGGTATAAAAAGAAACAATGCAGAGACCAGGGTTAGGCAGGGTCAGGTTACCTAGAAGGCAGTAGATCTCTTGGAGAATTGGCACATAAGTATTGCCCAGAGGGGTGGGAAGAGCCGCCGTGGTTCCCTGCCTGTAGTGACTCCATCCCTTGGTTCAAGTGGCAATAGGGCCTGACTGAAAAAATGTACAGTCTCTTCCGTTCATGTCCTTGAGCAAGTAACTTAACTTCTCTGACCTTCAGTTTCTTCTTCAGTAAAAAGGGGATAATAATCCCTATGATGATGATGTAGTAGTCAGAAGTAAATGAGACAACATGGAGCCCTGAGAGGCAAGCCTGTGCTAGGTGGGGGCCAGATGAAGGCAGGCCCCTCCTCCTTGAAGGCGCCTTCCGGGGTTGTTCGAAGGGGATTGTCTGACCCTATGGAGATAAAAGATCTCTTGTGTTTACAATTGTTAGGAACCCTGATCGTTCTTGTTACGGTTATTAATTGTAAGTAATTAACATCAATGTTAACAGATCAGAAAAAGAAAAACAGGGTTATGATTATTAATTGTAAGTAATTAACGTCGATGTTAACAGATCAGAGAAAGAAAGCAGGCAGGAGAATGCTTAAACTGTGTCATTAAACAGCCAGGCAGATTGGTCTCTGCCAGCCTCGCAGGCCACTGCTGTCCCCCCACCTTCCCCAGCTCAGGGCTCTCATCCCACGACAGACCTATAAAATGTGGTCTCCCACAGGTCTTCGGGGGATGTATCCTCTTGTGTTGGCTGTAATGGGACTTGCAGGCTGCCCTTTCTGCTTTCAGCTGTGCTATTTCCAGGGCAGATGGGGTGGGTGCTTACTCTCCTCCAGACTTGTAGGCAAACACCCGTTGCTGTAGTCTGGGTGAGCTGCCTGCCGGGTCACTGGGAGAGGAGGCAGCTGGTTTGGAGCCTGCACTGTCCTGTGAAAGGGGAATTTGTGAATTCTTTGGACAGGATTGCCCCCCTCATGGAATATCCTCTGCCTTTCGATGACCTTGAGTCATTGCATAAAAACAGGTGTGTTCCCAGGTCCCTGGGACCTTCTGTAAGTCTCACCCTATCCTGAAAAGATAAGGCAAGCTTTCATCATTCAAGAGCAAGGGAACAGCCTAGTTGATTGACGACAGGGTTTTATGACCCTGAGCCTGCTACTAGCTTGCTTAGGGGACCCTGGAGAAGAACCTCAACCTCCCTGCCCATCAGTTTCCTTGTCTACCTTTTCCTAAAAGAGGGATGCTGAAATGGTATACTTCACAAACCACCACTGTCCGCTCACAGAAGCTACGTGGCTGCACACCTAGGGAGGGGAAGGGTAGTTCAGACTGACAGCTGAGGGGTGGGCAATGCCTCACTAGGGCATAATAATCTTATTTATTCCTTTCTGGGTGGAATAGTGCCACTGCTTTAGAATAGTGGTCTGGTCTCTGGCATCAGTCTGCCTGGGTTCAAAACCCAGCTCTATCACATACTAGCTATGTGACCTGGGATAGGTTATTGACCCCTCTTTATGCCAGCTATTAAACAGTTACTGTGAAGATGAAATGAGCTGAAATATGTGAAGTTTTGGAGTAGGACCTGGCATACTGATAGCTATTACTAGTATAAATTTATTAAAAGGGAAGCGTAGTAGGTAGAATCAGACACATCTGGATTTGAGGCTGGTTCTGCCATGAAAATTACTAAGCTAAATGAGTTTCTTAATATCTCTTTGTCTGAGGTAAAATGGAATAGTTACCAAACCCAGTGCTGTTGTGAGGAATAATTGAAACGATTTTATATAAATGTCAAGTATATAGTAAGTGTTCAATACATCTTAACTATTATTATATATTATAGAAAACATTTGTTCTATTGGTCAGAGTTAGGCATCCGAGGTCATGCCTAGTCTGGATATAATAATGATAGAAACAGTAGTACATTGAGGGCCAAAGACTCTGAGCAAAGCAGATTTCCCGAAAGGCCCCCAAAGGCCCAGAAGGAAAACCTGTTAATAAAGATTATCTTGTTTATGTTGGAGTTTCCAGGGCAGGGGAGCTGCCAGTGCCATGCCTGGTCTGTGCAGAACTGTGGGCAGGAGGGCTCTGCGATATAAACAAACAGTGGATTCTTCTGGGGTAGTGATTCCTGGCTTCCTGGCCCCTTTTTAGATTTGAATTCCTCTCCTAGAGTAGAGAAAATCAGGTCTGCAAAGATCCTGACCACTTACAAGGCCATTCTGTAAGATGTGGCCAAGAGAGGACTATGAGAGAGGCTCCTCACTGCCATAGTATCACAGACTTCCGGTGGTTACAACTATTCCTGATGTGCCCGCATCACAGTCTCACTCTCATGTGGGTGGCAAGTTGATTGTCCTGACAGGGTGTCCAACGTATTGAGGGCTTCTGAAAACTATTTGGTAGGAAGGCTACATCACTCTTCTAGGTCAATGGGATTTAACTATTTACTATCCCCAAAGAGTAAGAGTTAACTTGGAAGCCATGCAAGTTTCTAAGAACAAACACTTCACTGAACTGAAATCAGAAACAGCAAATGTTGGCTGCCTCCTGTAAACCTCTTACATTCACCATTTCCTCGTATCTCATTTTGAACCCGTGACTTATTGTTCAGTTACCCAGAGACACAGTTCAGATCAACAATAAGGAAGGATTTTCCTAAGAATTAGAGTTGCCCCCAAATCCGTAGGTTGCTTTTGAGGAACTGCATTCCCTGTCACTGAAGATGAGTGTTTTTGGTATATTTAATGCCTGGTATCTGTTTGCTGAATGAGTGAATGAATGAATGGATTTGTGTTTCTTTAGCAGCACGTACACTCATCTGTAAATAAAGATTCTATCACTGATCTCATAGGATCATTTTACAAATTAAATGAGAAAATGCATGTAAAATACCTAGCACAGTATCTGGTTCCTAGTGAACTGCTTATTAAATAGTAATGGTTATTATTTTATTTTACATTATATTCTAAAAAGAAGGGGGTAGAATAGACTCCAGCTTCAAGTAGAGGGTTGACAAGAAATTTGCCATTTTTATTAGAGTCTCTTTATTCCAATTCTCTTCACCCCTGCTTTTCATCCTCTGCTTTTCTAGAAAACCCACTCCCCCTGCTCTAGGGAGTCACCTGTCTTGACACGGTAGACTGCCTAGTACTCTTCTACCAGTGGCAGGAATTCTGTCCCAATTAACCAGGGCCATTTTTCGTATATCGCTCATTTGTGACTTGGAATGCATGGACTTAAATTCCATCATTATTGTCCAGTGACTCTTATTTGCTTCTTGTGTTTGATGCATTTGTCACAGGGACACCAAAGAGTCCACCAACAGCAGAGTGGAAGCTCTCCAGGAATTCTCTTTAATGGCCTCTTGGCACCGTGCATGGCAACAGCACATGCATGATGGTGCAGTCCAAAAATGCCATTGCTATCTGTGGAGATGATTTGCATAACTTGCTGATGATGCTGGGTCAGTCACGTGGCCTTTTTTGAATAGAACACTGCATGTTTAGGCTCCTGCACACTCCCATAATACATGAGTCACTCAGTGTTTTCATAGTCCTCATTAAGTACTATTGTTATGCTTGTAATATGTCTTCAACAACACACACCCCCTCAGCCATTCTACCTGTGGCCTCTTTTCCGCTTGGGGCCCTTGCAAATATGGCTTAACAGTTATCCTTGAAGATATCTGTATTCTAACTTAGTAATGGATTCAAAGGAAATGACTACATTTTATACTAGGCCAAAACTGCTATCCCTAAGTATGTAGCAGCCTAAGTAGCTGCCACCCCCAACATCTTCTGGATTCCTGAGCCGTGTGGAGAAGTGCTGGGGTGCCTCACTGGGAATGTTCACCACACTTCTGGGGGATTCCCCTGGAAATACATAGCCCCTGTATTATTTTCCTAGGGATACTGCAACAAATTACCATGAGCTCGGTGGCCTAAATCAACACAAATTTATCCTCACACAGTCCTGGAGGCCAGAAATCAAGGTGTTGACAGGGCCTTGCTTCCTCTGAAGTCTCCAGAAGAGAATCCTTCCTTGCCTCTTCCAGCTTCTGGTGCCTCCAGGTGCTCCCTCGCTGTGGCTGTATAACTCCAACCTGCCTTCACATCACCTTCTCCTCTTGCCTGTGTCTTTTCTTCTGTCTCTTAGAAAGACACTGGTCATTGGATTTAGGGTAAAACAGATAATCCAGGATGATCTCATCTCAAGATCCTTAATTACCTCTTCAAAGACGATTTTTCTAATAAGGTCACATTCACAGGTTCTGGGTTTTAGGACATGGATATAACTTTGGGGAGGGGGGCCATCATTCTACATCCTACATACCTGGACTGACATGCATACACACAGCCCCCTCCCACTACTTATAGAGAGATTCCTTGTTCACTTGGACACTGAAATATTGGAGAAAATATAGGCAGCCCTTGCTGTAAAAAGGAAGGAACTTCTACCATTTGCAACAGCATGGATGGACCTGGAGAGCATTATGCTAGGTGAAATAAGTCAGTTGGAAAAAGATAAATATCACATGATCTCACTCATTTGTGGCATATAATGAACATAAACTGATGAACAAAAACAGAGACAGAGATCAAACCTCAAAGGGAAGGCAGGGGAGGGTGGGGGGAAGGGGGAGAGATCAACCAAAGGACTTATATGCATGCATATAAGCATAACCAGTGGACACAGACACCCGGGGGGGGGGGGCGGTGAGGGCATGAGTGGGGAGCTGGAAGGGGCAATGTGGGGATAAGGACACATATGTAATACCTTAATCAATAAAGAAAATAAAAAATATAGGCAGCCTTTGCCACTACCATTATTTATTTCTATGTTCATGGCACAGTAGTGCTTTATGTTCTAATGACCTACTGAGTATTGTAGTCAACAGTGTGAGGCAGGGGTCCTCAAACTTTTTAAACAGGGGGCCAGTTCACTGTCCCTCAGACTGTTGAAGGGCCGGACTATAGTTTAAAAAAAAACTATGAACAAATTCCTATGCACACCGCACATATCTTATTTTGAAGTAAAAAAACAAAACGGGAACAAATACAATATTTGTATTTGCATGTGGCCCGCGGGCCGTAGTTTGAGGACCCCTGGTGTGAGGTATCTACAAAAGCAAATCAGTAAAGGCCACCTTAGGTTGCTTTAATACACAGTCCTGGTTAAGAGCGTGATTAGTGATTATTCCACAGAATCTTGAGCCCATTAATCCACCGCTAGATAAGTGTTCACCTCCAGGTGCCCTGTTTTAAAAGGACCATTTACTACCACCTGGAATACCCAGGCAGACAGGCAACTGGAACAACCAGAGACAAAAAGAAAAAACGAGAGAAACCACCACCAATGGTGACTTTAATTTGGGGGAGGGGAGGCTGTCGTGTTTTGAGAAAGCAAATGTGATCTTTGTTACACTGAAAGGCAGGAAAAGGGCCAAAGGTCATAGCTGTTGGCAAACTGATGAGCTCCCCATCACTGGAGGTGTTTCAAGCAGAAGCTGCTAGGTCGTCCCTCAGGGATGCCACAAAGAGGATTCCTGCACTTGGTGAGAATCTAAGATCCTTACCCAATTGAAACTCTTGTGACTTCTAAATAAATCATTTTAAAATTGCAATTACAGACTATCATGTGGGAACAACAAACACCACTGTGTGTGTTCCTCTTCCTTGATTGAGAAATTTGCTCAGGCTCTTTCCCCAAACCTGGATTTCTTCCCACGTGTCCAAATCCCATTTATCTTTCTCGATCTTTTCAGAGGACCATGTCCATGAACTTTCCTTGACTGTTCTGGGCCATACTCCACTGCTCTCTCGTGCCTGTCCCTCCCACCTGGTCTTTGGCTCTTATTTTAGAAGACCATACTCTTTCCAGACTTACTTTGTATTGTCTTGCAATATTTTAACGTGTGTTTTTTCTATATGTATGCTCTATTTTCCTAATTAGACTTAAATTCATTGAAGATGAATTGAATTCATCACAGAATTTAAGACCAATGCCAGCATGTAATAGGTGATCAATGGATACCTGTAGAATTGAAATACAGACGAAGACTGTTGACAGAACAAATATCTTCCTTCATCTTTTTTTTCTCTCCATAAAAGATTATCTGTTTAAAAACAAACAAACACCATAAGCACTTCCTGAGATCGTTCTTTTAGCTTTGGGTGGAAGAACGCCCTGCTTCTCCTCTGACATTAGCCTTCCCAGGTTCCTATGACAACTGTGTGCTAGGTCAGTGCAAAGCACTAGGCCTTCATTTCAGTTGTCAGTAGAGGGCCAGCTCTATTTCACCATGTCGATAGACCAGGAAATGGAAGGACATCTTTTCTGGGACAGAGTTCTTACAAGCAAACCCAAGTATGAAAGGTGTGCCATCACGCCCCAGGGGAAAGTCAATAAAACCTGTCAGGAAAGGCAAAGCTCCTCTCTAACCAGCTGGTGAAGACCTGCCCTTGCTCCTTCAACTTGCATCTAATTGACCAGCTACTTGGGACTCTTCTCACTTAACTACTTCCCTTGTTTTTCCCCACTTTCTGAATATCTATGCCTTCAGTTATTGACTTCAGATGTATTACCTTGTCTTCTTTTAGTTCCGTTCTCCTCTAATTTCCTGACCATATTTTGACCTCTTTAAAGGCTGTTTATATGTTTCTTTCTGTCCTTTCTAGTGTTGGCAATGCTATTCACAGTCATTCACAGATTGCATGAATGAATTGCCTACTCCCTCTTGGAGACCATAGATTTAGATCTTAATTAGGAGTAGAGCTAACCTTGACCTTTGTAACAGCCCATAAGCACCTGCCCTCCCTCTGCTCCCTCTCCTTTTCCTCTGCAAGGTATATGGCACCACCCCCACGTCACCCTACCCCCTGAACCCCTGCTTTCTACTCAGGCTCTTGGTTCAAGAACATTGTTTATCCCATGTATGACTGTTTTTTAAAAATATTTTATTGATTTTTCACAGAGAGGAAGGGAGAGGGACAGAGAGTTAGAAACATCGATGAGAGAGAAACAACGATCAGCTGCCTCCTGCACACCTCCCACTGGGGATGTGCCCGTAACCAAGGTACATGCCCTTGACCGGAATCGAACCTGGGACCTTTCAGTCCACAGGCTGACGCTCTATCCACTGAGCCAAACCGGTTAGGGCTGTATGACTGTTTTTATTCAGATCACTAAAGCCCCTAAGTCCTTCCTATTACAGATGTGTCTCTAAGCTAAGGAATAGTCCATTTGTCCAGCCTCTTATGTACATTAGCTCACAACTGATACTTATTTTAGAAATTGATTGTACCAAGTTGATATTGACACATTTATCCATAATCTAAAATGTAATTTATTTTGTTTAATAGAAGGTAGAGTTTGCCCTAATTTTGGCAGTTACTTCCCTCCCCATAATCCAACTTAGGAGTTCCAGCCAGGGCCAGGGCAGTGGTTAGGCAGCCATGCCTGCTGGGTACTTACTTTAGAGAGGCAAGGCCACCCAGGTAGTGGAACTGGTCCACTCTGTTCCTCCTTGGTGTGCTTCTGGTTTTCAGGATGGTGCTTCTGCCCGTGATTGTGATCTCTGCCCCGAGGGGTGGCCCCGTGACCAGCTTGAAACCAAACTGCAGCTATTCCACCCCACATGGCTTCATTCACGTTTTAAAGCAGGGGTCCTCAAACTTTTTAAACAGGGGGCCAGTTCACTATCCCTCAGACCGTTGGAGGGCCAGACTATAGTTTTAAAAAAAAACCTATGAACAAATTCCTATGCCCACTGCACATATTTTATTTTGAAGTAAAAAAACAAATGTTTTCAGCGGGCCGCATGTGGCCCGCGGGCCGCAGTTTGAGGACCCCTGTTTTAAAGCATCGTCATCAACAACAAAAAACATCAAGCTCAGTTTCCTGCAGCAAATAGTTCCCTCGGAGATCGTCTGGTACAGGGGTTCTTAGACTTTCTGTGTTTGAGACACGCTGTAAAACATTAGGTTTGGTTGAAGGGAGTAAAAGATTTCGAACAGCATCAAATAAGCCAGCAAAAGTTGTGAAGCAAACACAAATACTGTAGGGTAGAGGCCTACCCGCTGCTAAAATGTCACAGTCCACACAGTGTCCTTCCAGAGAGAACGTTCCCATCACTTGACTGGGCTTCTTTTTATACTCACAAAACAGAGCTCTTCCAGGATCCAATCATTTGTGAACTTTGGGGGGACCTGTCTTTAGATTACACTTCTCATTTGAGGCAAGTTCTTTCTTTCTTCCTCTTGCCTCATGAATCCTTAAGCAAACTGCTTACCTGGTGTCTCCAATAAATATAATAACCAGCTGGAGCAACAATCAGACAAGACCTTGGTTAAAATTTAGTGGCACACCTGTGACAAGGTTGTATCTCTCCGGTTTTGCATCGTGTGGCTGGGAACCAGGTTAGGTTTGAGGGCAATATTGAGGCCCAGAGAGGTTGTTGGTAGCAGAGTCACATTCAAACCACAGTCTTGACAACCCCACTCTCTCTACTTGGGTTCCAAAAATAAAAGCAGCAGGGTCATGATCAAGGTGAGGCCAATGAGGAACTCACCTTCCTGCGCAAAACTGAATGGCACCAAAAATCTCAGTAATCACAATAAGTAATATTTTAATGATTATTTTAAAAAATCAAAATTAGTGCAAAAAATCCATGATGAACAAAAGATCAAAATGTATTGAAATGAAAGACAGGATCAGTAAGCTAAAGTTATTTAAAAATTATTTAAGATTATCAGTCAGAAGAAATTGTCAAGTATGGCAATGTCCTCAATTCAAAATAAGGTAAGAAAAGAGGTAGTTTTTGAAAATACAGTTGAGATGACTTCCTTTAAAGCCTGGAAAGTGAAACCATTTCTTAAAATTCTGCTTTTCGTGTACATAAAATATTTAAACTTAAAATGATGTGATTATTTAATATAGTTACATTTCACTTTTCCAAATTTTTTCCACTCCCTTAATGATACCATGAAAAAATACACAAAAACCTATGTATTAGCAGACACACTTTTCCTTTTGCCTCAGGCCGCACCATGAATCAGCACAGCCCTAGTGGGGAAAATGTATCTGTTATTTAGAAATGTCTTCAGTGGATTTTTGTGAACATGTTTGTCGTAGGCCAAGTAAGAGTGGTCCAAAGGCATGGCTTTTGGGTAGATGCTTCTCCCCTGGATGAGAGGAGAAGTCCAAGGTGACTAGTCCCCTGGAACACTTTGCTTCTCAGGCACTTGAGCATCTTCTTAAGGAGGGCAGGGACGGAGGGGGGGGGGGGAGGCAGGTTGGGGAAGGGAGGGGAGAGGAGGGAAAAGGAGCATCTGGAGCTGCAGGGCTTCCAGTTCATTCCATGGCCCCTTCATCAGCTGCCCGTGGCCTGCCATTAGTTTAAAGTTTTCATGTATTTGTGAATTTCAGTGAACATTAGTCAGTGTTTGTGCTCTGGGTAGGAGGAAGTATCTCTGACTTGCCATTTGTTTAAATGGTTTCCATTTCTCTTGTGTTATTTATTGTGTTGGTAAATTTGAGGACAACACGATTTATCAAAATAAAGGAGTGCTCACAAACAAATGGAAAGCCCCAGATTCCCCAAATACCATTTGTTCTGGGATCAGGTTGTTCACTAGGGATTCTAACATGGAACTGTCCGACCAATGAGGATTTTCTTCTGTTTACATAAATCTACCCGAGGCCACTAAATATCTTTGCATTTTCTGAATGGTGTTCATAGACCTTGGTTTTGCTTGTAAGAGCCCTAGTGTTCTACTTCCTTAACCTTGATTTTCCTTTCCTCTCTGCAGCCAAGAATTGCTGATAGCTTTCCCTCAGGGCAGAGTCTTCTGCTCAGTCTGCCACCTCCCCCAAGAAAACAGATACAGTCTTAGGCTCTGGAGTGGTTAGTCCCACTTTACTCTGTCCTGGAGTTTTGGGGTTCATTCTCCCCACACATTGTAGGAGGGACACTGATAGATCAGGAAGCTTGCAGAGGAGAGTGGACGGGCTTCTAGAGCAGGGGTGGGCAAACTTTTTGACTCGAGGACCACAATGGGTTCTTAAACTGGACCGGAGGGCCGGAACAAAAGCATGGATGGAGTGTTTGTGTGAACTAATATAAATTCAAAGTAAACATCATTACATAAAAGGGTACGGTCTTTTTTTTTTTTAGTTTTATTCATTTCAAACGGACGGGATCCGGCCTGCGGGCCGTAGTTTGCCCACGGCTGTTAGAGGCTTGAAACCTGAAGGAATGCCAGGTGAACCTAGGCTGCTGAACCTGAGAGAGAACGTGGGGCCTGTCTTCAAATAATTAGGGGGCTTAATGAGCGATGCATATTCTGAATAGCTCCTAGGATAATGCTGGCACCCATGGAGAGGTGGTTGAGTTCTAGAGAGACAAATTATTTGCTCAATGTATGGACTCGCCCTCCCTAATAGTTAATGCTTTCCAAAGGCAAAATGTTCTGTTTTATAAAGTAATAAAGGCCTGTTGCATTTAAGGACCATCTCTCAAGGCCGCCGTTCAACCTGTAGGCCAATGGCTGCAAAGTTCCATCGAGGTTAAAGCAGCAATGCAGGACATGCTGCCCTTTGACGATAAGGATGGATTCTTTTTTTCCCCTTTTTTAAGTTTTTCAATCACAGTTTACTTTTAATATTATTTTGTATTGCTTTCAGGTACAGAGCATAGTGGTTAGACGAGCACATACTTTACAAACTGACCCTCCAGATGGTGCCAGTACCCTCCTGGCACCACACACAGTTACCATAATATTGTTGACTACATTCCCGATGCTGCCCTTTCCATCCCGAGGACTCTATGACAACGACCAGCCTTACTTGTCAGTCCCTTCATCTCTTTCTGCCAGTCCCCCCACGCCCTCCCCTCAGACCATCAGTCTGTTTTCTGTGTTTATGAGTCTGTTGCTTATTGGTTTATTCATTTATTTTGTTCTTTAGATTCCATATGTAAGTAAAATAATATGGTATTTGTCTTTCTCTGTCTGACTTATTTCACTTAGCCTCATACATACTAGGTCCATCCATACTGTCACAAAGGGTAAGATTTCATTCTTTTTTGTTTCCAAAGTAATATTCTTTTGTATATACATACCACAGCTTTTTTATCCACTTGTCCATTGATGGGTACTTGGGTTGTTTAGGATGGATTCTTTTTCATAAAATGATATCCCATCAGTATTGTTGGGAAACCATGACTCATGCCGCTATTGAAAGGATGCTGTAGAGTTAAGTCTTATCCTTTTAGTGGGAGGAAATGTGGAATTGTCAGGGCAGCATGCCAAATGGTAAGTTTCTCCATAACCTTCCTAGTGGGTACATGGTTTACTCTGGTGGCTTCATCAGATAGCCATTGTCTGTAATGCTAGGGTGCATTTAAAGGAGAGCTAGTGAGACCATAGCACACAGGGACTCCATTGTTCTGGGAATTCATCTCATGAAAAAGTATTTCTACCTCCAAACAGGCTGTACTCCAAAGGCTATTTTATTTTTCCAACTGATGTTTAAAAATATTTTTTTTATTTATTTCAAAGAGGAAGAGAGAGGGAGAGAAAGATAGAAACATCAATGATGACAGAGAATCACTGATCAGCTGCCTCCTGAACGCCCCCTACTGGGGATGGAGCCTGCAACCCAGGCATGTGCCCTGATCAGGAATCAAACCCTAACCTCATGGTTCAACTACTGAGCCACACCTCTCTAAAAACCTCAGGCTTCTAGTCTACCCCAAATCAGAGGTGGAGGAGAAAAAAATGGTTCCTAAGCCACAGTAGGGTTGTACCTCTCCCAACCCCCATATGCACACCCAAGGAGGGAATCCACTTCTGTGCTCTTTCTCCAACTGTAAAAAAAAAAAAATTAAAAAAAAATCCCTAACTGGTTTGGCTCAGTGGATAGAGCATCGGCCTGCGGACTGAAAGGTCCCAGGTTCGATTCCAGTCAAGGGCATGTACCTTGGTTGCGGGCACATCCCCAGTAGGAGGTGTGCAGGAGGCAGCTCATCGATGTTTCTCTCTCATCGATGTTTCTAACTCTCTATCTCTCTCCCTTCCTCTCTGTGAAAAATCAATAAAATATTTTTATTTTATTTTTTTAAAAAAGGCCATATCACAGCTTTCTCTCCTTCTGCCAGGGCCAGAAGTGCTGATGGCTGACACATAAAGGAGCCCAAAGCTGACAGGTCTTCTCATTCATTTGGGGGGAAGAAAATAGTTTACTGTTTAAGCCTTAATGATTTTTGATCATTTCTTCTCAGTCCAGCAGCGAGGCACATCTCTGTCTAAAAGCATGATAGATTATACATGTTTATAACATGTAAACCAGAAATAAGAAATGTCAGGTAAATGTTCTTAATCATATTTTTTTAAAGTCTCATTAGTTCTTTCTTTAGAGCCAAAACTGCTTGTTCAGTCAGTTCTCTCATAATCTGTGTTTATTCTTATAGGCTTTATTTAGTCTAAAGCAAAGTTAGAAAATATATACAGCAGTGTTTACATTAATATTATATGAAGAATCTGGTTTATGTACATGCTTAAGTGCCAGGGAATTCAAATTGCTCTCAGAGGGAGAGTGAGAGGGAGAGAAAGAGGGAAAGAGAGAGGGAGGGAGGGCAGGAGGGGAAGGAAGGAAGGAAGGAAGGAAGGAAGGAAGGAAGGAAGGAAGGAAGGAAGGAAGGAAGGAAGATTGGAGTTGGATCTAAAACCTTCCATTTTTGCTTGCCCCACACCATTAATTCTATCTTAGGCATTTTAGCCCTCAATAAAGTCAAGTAAACTTTTGGTTCAGAGAGCTTGGAGAAACCTACTTGCCATGGGACATAATGAGATGTTAAAACTTCTCATTTCCCATGGCTCTTGTATCTGGTTAGTTATGTTATTGGGATTCTGACTAGTCATAATCAGGAAAGACGCTGGGAGACAAGCAGCAGAATTGATGCAGAAACTGAAGTCAGCCGTCCCTTCTGGATTTTGTTTCTCTTTCTGTGTGCCTAGCAAGTTACTTACACGTTACACTTCAGTTTCCTTATCTATTAAATGAAAAGCAAAAGACCCTGGGGATTTGTGAGGATTACATAGCATAATATGTAAGGCCCCTAGCACAGTGTCTGGCACATGGTCAATGCTCAAAAAACTGCTAGAAAGCAAAGAAAAAAAGGATTTTCCCAAAGAGCTAATCACTTAAAACAAAATAAAACACCTCCAATTTATTGGCACAGAATCACAGAACTCTACTTCTGGAAGGGACTTTTAGTACCTAGTCTGGTGGCTGTATGTTTGTTTGTTTGTTTTGAAGCCAGTGTTCTTCAAATAGAATATTATAAGGAAGCTGATGAGTCAAAGCAACAAAGTGGAGCTGAGACTGGGCGGGGTGAGGCGGCCACAGCTCCGTCTCTGTCCTTCCTCCACTGGAAGACGCTGATGCGTCTGACACCTCCCAGAGCATAGTGTGAATCCAACAACCTGGCCTGCTCCACCATCTCACCAAAGAGGGAATGGCCTGGAATGTGAGGTTGTCTTTTCAGTGGTACAACCAGAGCGACATTCCTCTCGTTTTCTGGTACAGCCCATGAAAGAGAATAGATGGGCCAAAACATGTGAGAGAGTATTTGACCAAATTCTTACAGAGAAACTTTTAAAAGATCTAGAGCAAGCATGTCAAACTCTAGAGCTTTAGTTCAAAATATGTGAACCTTATTTTTTCTGTGGTAGAGGATAATCTTTTGGGTGGCCCGTTTCCATTTTTATGTTTATCTTTCAACTGTTTCTCATGCCATTTAAGTTTTTCCCTGTGTGGTTCTAGAACCTTCTAGCAGCCTTGATGACAAATTGCAGTTGGGTAGATTTCCATAAAATTTGAGTAGAAACAATTTTATTTTCTCCTGTACCTTCTACCTTAGCCTTCTGTAGTCCTTCTGATGCTAAAGAAAATGCCATGGTTCCTAAATGTTTTCACATTCTGGGGTATTTTACTTCAACCTAACTAGAGTGTTCTTCCTGGCATATTAGCACAGCACAGAAACATAAACACGAAGCTGACCCAATGGAAGTTTGAAGTCAGTATTTTCTTTTTGAGATAAGGCGATGTTTGTACAAACAGCCTTGGACTTTATTTGGATAAGAAAAAAGATATAGCACAATTTATGACTGCATGCTATTTCCAAATGTGGCTAATTTCCTGTTGGGTTATTCGTGTGTCTTGCTGTTCTTGTGAAATGCTTTCAGTTTTTTCATTTACTTTCAGAAAAGAACAAAGTTGAGTTGGGGGACAGTGTGGGTTTGGGATTCCTAATCGTCTTGAGAGCTGACCCAGATTCTCAGGCACATACCTCTGTTTGCACTGCTTACCTGGGCTGCTAACAAGCTGTGCTCATGTCCACTCCCCTGGACTGGAGACTCCATGAGAGCAGGGGCATAGCCTTTAAAGACCTCTGCAAGGTCTCTATACCCAACTCACTCCCTAGGTCAGAGCTGGTGCCAGAAATATTATTGATTGCCCTGGCTGGGTAGTCCCCTTGGTTAGAGTATCGTCCTGATATGCCACGGTTGTAGGTTCCATCCCCTGTCAGGGACATACAAGAATCAACCCATGAATGCATAAATAAGTGGAACAACAAATCAATGCTTCCCTCTCTCTCTCTCTCTCTCTCTCTCTCTCTCTCTCTCTCTCTCTCCCCTTCCTCTCTCAATCTCTAAAATCAATAACTAAAAATAAAAAATAAATATTTATTGACTGATTTTCCAAGAGACTTCATAGATTTTAATAGGTACGTTGATAAACTCCATTATTTTGGATTCCTATACCAAAGGAAAATACATAACATGATAGTATTCTATTGCTTTGAAATATATATATATATATATATATATATATATATATATATATATATACATATATATATACACACACACACACACACATATGTGTGTGTGTGTGTGTGTGTGTGTGTGTGTATGAATAAAAGAGTACTATTAGAACAAGGCCAAAAGATCCCTTGTAGGAGTGATAGATTTCAGTTTCTAGGTCAACTGAGCTAGACTGTAGACAAAATGAATTCGATAGCAATACATACAAGAATCCTAACAAATATTTATTGAGCACTTTCTACATACCATGCAGTAATGCCTCTTCTAGGCATTTCTCAGATAGTACCCAAATGATTTTTACCACACCACCATGAGAAGGTTAAAGGTAAGCATTATTCCCTCTGGAAAGATGGTTAAACTGAGGCATAATGAGGCAAAGTGGTTTCCCCCCGGTCCTGTCACTCAACACTGGCCTTCTGCATCAGAGACCGGGTCCCTGTCTACAGGCAGCATTGTCTCATGTCTGTAACACAGGGTCTTCCGTTTGCTGTGAAAACAAAGATGTCCTCTTGCTCTCTTTTAGGTTTGTGGATGGCTCCTAGAAGATCTTGATTGGCTCCCGAGGAAATATCGTTTTGCTGGATTGGTTTCCTGTCATCCTGTCCCCCCAGTCAACCATGAGCCAGTCAGACCCTGCCGATGACCCGGATCCCAGCCCTGAGCCCCTGTGTGTGGTGTGTGGCCAAGCCCACTCCCCCGAGGAAAACCACTTCTACACCTACACAGAAGATGTGGACGACGACCTCATATGCCACATCTGCCTGCAAGCCTTGCTGGACCCTCTGGACACTCCCTGTGGACACACCTACTGCACTGTCTGCCTCACCAACTTCCTGGTGAGTAAGGACTTCTGCCCCCTGGACCGCCAGCCCCTGGTCCTCCAGCACTGCAAGAAGTCCAGCATCCTGGTCCACAAGCTCCTCAACAAGCTCACGGTGACCTGCCCGTTCGCCGAGCACTGCGCCGAGGTGCTGCAGCGCTGTGACCTGGAGCATCACTTCCAAACCAGGTAGGGCCTCTTCCCCGCAGATCCTGAGCAGCCCCGCCCTCCAGGGGCAGCTGGGACTCACCTGTTCCTGAGGGCGGGGCTGTCTCCCAGGCCCTGGTCGCTCTGTGCGAAGCTTTGTTTGTCTTCTTTTTTGCAACCAATCAGAGGACTCATTCAAAATAAGTAACATGTTAGGTGTTATGGTCAGGGTTCAGTGTAAGGAAATGGCACATGGTCGAGTTATGTTATGTATGTGCTTACAGGGCTTTTCTTTTTCTTTTTTTTTGGTGGTAAAATAGACATAAGATGTAAGTTATCATTTTAATGATTTTTAAGTGTACAGTTCAGTGCATTCACATTGTTGTGCATCATCCCTCACCGTCACCCATCCTCAGAACATTTGTCATCTTCCAGAACTGAAACTTTGTTCCCATTCAACAAACACCCCCTCTCCCTTCCCTCCAGAATTGGTATCGTGATTCGACTTTCTGTCTCTGTGAACTTGACTATTCTAGGAAACTAGAAAAGAGGGATCATTCGGGGTTTGCCTTCTTGTGGCTGGTTACCTTCATATACGTGCATTTTGAAATGTGAAAGGTACCGGAAAGATCTGGGAGCAGCTTTCTCTGAGGTTCACGGTCCCCAGTAAGATTTCCAGGTGGGCATTGCTTGTCTTTTCCTGTAAGAAAAAAAAGAGTCTCCTAACGTGACCCACAATTATTAGAACTTCCTCTGTACGGGAATTGGCAAAGCTCGGCTGTTCTTTGAAGAGATGTAAGATATTTTCAACTAAGGATGAAAATGAGAAATTTAGAGAACTTTTGTCCTTTAAGCGAATTGTCCTATGAACTTTTCAGCCAAGGTGCACACACTGGCAGCAGGCCGATGGTGTGGCCGGCCCTGCTGGTGGGCTCTGTCCCCTGCGCCACCTGCCCGCCTCTGATTTTGTCCACCTGCATTCTCATGTTCTGGGCATTCCTCAGGGTGGCCCTGGGCCTTGTTCCACATGAGGTCCTCTCTTAGGACAGTTAAGGTGTTTAGCAAAGTGTAGACAGTAAGCCACAATTCTTTTGTAAGAGGAAATTTGGAAGCCAGTGTTTATCTTGGTTTCTGTCATGACCAGAAGCAGGTGCAGATATTTTTTCTAAAGGTCACATTCCTTAGGACATGAATCTGTCTTTGTCTTTGGGGACATGCTGATTCTCTAACATGAAGTTTGCCTCCAAAGCAATGGCCTGGGTGTAATGCTTCCCACATGGTTCCATACCAGTTATGTCAGTGAACTCGTTTTTCTCCCCACAATGGAGAACCAAATGCATCAAACTCCGGTGCCTGGGTTGCCTCTGACCCTCTGTTACTGTTGGTATTTAAGCTAGGATTCTCCTCTTCTCTGATTGACTGGAAGGAGGTATGGCTGGAGGAGGAGATAGGGAATCTATCTGTGACCTTTGCTAAAAGTTTTACCTAGGTAGGGGAGGTATTGGCTGGAGGGAAGCAGGCCTGGGGCCAAAGGTGAGGTAGGAGCTGCAGATGCTGGTACAGAACCGGGGCCAAGACTGGAGCTGAGAAGGCCCTGGTATTCCTATGTTCCTGGGTTGTTGCAATTTATACATTTGTGTTTGGATTTCCATTTATTGCTGTAACAATTGATCACAAACTTAATGGCTTTAAAGCACAAAAATGTGTTATCTTACAGTTCTGAGGGTTCTAGGTCCAACCTGGGTCTCAAGGTGTTGAGAGGGCTGGTTTGTTTTGGCTGTACGGGGAGAATTGCTTGACCTGCCTTTTCCAGGTTCTGGAGGCCATCTTCCTTCCTTGGCTTGTGGCCCCTTTCTCTATCTTCAGGGCCAGCAGCATAGAATCTCTCTCTCTCTCTCTCTCTCTCTCTCTCTCTCTCTCTCTCCCTTTCTTTCTCTCTCTCATCGCATTTCCTTCTGTGACTCTGGCCCTCCTGCCTCCCTCTCATGAGGGCACGCATTACATCCACCTCTCCTCATCTCAAGGGCCTTACCTTAGCCACCCCTGCAAATCCCTTTGGCCCTGTAAGATTGCAGATTCACAGGTTCTGAGGATTAGCAGTTGGACATCTTGGGGTGCTCATTATTCTGCCCACCGCAGGAGTTTTTCAGGAAAAGGGGAAAAAAGAGAGAGAAGGAAATACATGGAGGTGCTCTCTGGAGAGAAAGTGAAAACCCAACAGGTCCCCCACACCCCCTCACCTAGAGCTGATTTGGGGCCCAGAATAGTCTTTTTAAAAAATCGAGATAAGATGGCACATGGACCTAAGGGCAAGGCCAGAGCAGAAGTGGGGCAGGGGAAGGGCTGGGAAGAGGATGTTGAGGACTTGTGGGGTTTCCAGGAGGGAGATGCCACAAGCCCACCTAGCTGTCCCAAGTGGGAATTTCATTCACCGCCCATGCAGGTTGTGTGGCCCACACACCTCAAGGAACCCTGGGATAAAGGCTTGAGGAACCCTCAGCTGAGAACGGCATGCACATTGGAAAACAAGAGTGAGGGGGGGAAAAATGCAAAACTAATTAAAATCACCTCTAAGAGCTGTGGCCTTGGAGCCCTTCACAGGTGCCCATCAGCAGCTCTCTGGAGGGAACACTCCCACGGGAGGAGGCGCGGTGCCTCAGCACGCGCTCTGGATCCTCTCCACACTTCAGCTTCCTAAGTAGGTTGAAACCAACATTTCCAAAAATATGGTGCATGTTAGTCATCAAATGCTTAATATACACTTCCTCTCCTCCCAGCCCCTGGGCATTTTGTTGGCAAGGATGAAGAACTTGGAGCTAATCCAGAACCTGAGTCCAGAGCTCTCTTGGGCCTTAGGACTGGGCCTGGGCCTGAGCCAGTAGACAGCCTCTTCCTCCCCTGAGAAGGGACATTAAGATTAAATAGTTATCCTCGGACTGGGAAAACTGAGAGGCAAGTGTTTCCTTACGTTTCTGTGTGAGGCCTCCAGGTTGGTGGCTGCCTGCAGGGGGGTGTTGTCATAGGTTTGCACTAGAAGATTGCTTTGTTTATCAATTTTGCATCTTGGTTTTAGGATTTAGATGTAATGAGTTTAAAAAAATGTTCTTTGGCCTCTGGCACTATAGGAATGTAAACTTTGCAGGCAGAATCTACCTACTATGGAGAACTCAGCATTAATTCTGGTTGAAAACCACTGTGCGACTCAGTGGAGCCCACACACTCCCTCCCAGTGTGTCCAGGAGAGCACAGTCCTGAGCATCATGGGAAACTCCGTACTTAGGTGTATCTACCTGTAAAACGAGAATTGGCTCCTTAATTACAAGATCCGGCAGAAATAACCACATCAGCAATGTTTTCATTCTCTAGAAAGGACCATCAGGTAGAGAGAAATGTTTTCCCCGTCAGCCAAGGTCTCGGTTTATGGGCTGTCCATAGGATCGTGCTAATAATAGCAGTCCACTTGAGTCAGGGATGCAGGCAGATGGCATCTCATCTGTAAACAAATGCTGCCTGTCCTCCCCAGAATTTGTGTCATTTCTAAACATTGTTATCTAAGCACTCCAGATCCTTCGTTGAATATAAACCCTTAAGGCAAACATTTAGGATGGACTGTGGGTGTGCATGACTGGCTGGGCCAGCAACTCCTTGGACCACTGTTTTTGACTTCAGACTAGAGAGCTCTTCTATGGGAGTGAATCTGGGCGTGTAAACTAATGTTTGAAATCCTCTGGCTAATTCTGTTGGCTTCTGCCCTCTTTGATGCTTGCAGACACCCTCACATGGATCTTCTGCAAAGAATTCCCACGAGGCTGATGGACTTGTCAAATCAAATGGCAGCCTTCCTGACCAAGGGGCATTGCCAGCAGACATAGCCAGGGCGCCACAGAGGGCCAGTTCAATGCATCCCTCTTGGCCCAGACCATCAGGGGGTGTATGGAGGAGGCAAAGCTTTCACTTCCTTGATTCTGAGTGGGAGTGATCTTAGGCTCAAGACTACATCTTTATTCTGTAATATCATCATCTGCGTCTGTAATATTTATTAAGATCCATAATAGGCCAGGCCCTGAAAGAAGAAAGAAAAATCTATATGAGCCATGATATCTGCCTCTGAGGAAATGACATTTTAAAGGTAAAAGAGAGAAGTTGAACGCATATCCACACTGAATTGTTTCATAGGACAAGTCACTTTGCCCTTTAGTTTCTCTCTTATGGAAGACTAGAGGCCTGGTGCACAAATTTGTGCATGTGTGGGGTCCCTCGAAGTGGCCTGTGGGGATTGGGCCCCAACTCACGCCCCCAGCCTCACAGCCCTGCAGCCCCACAGCCCCACCTGGCACCACGCTATGGCCTGGTGCTGCCCCCTCACCTGCTCCACCATCCCACCTACAGGGTGATTGGTCAGAGCTGGGGCCTCCTGCCCAGCTCCCTCAGAGCCTGGAAGCCAGGTGGCAGCCCCACCCTCTGCTACCAATGCTGGTCCTTATCTGTATGGCAATCGGGCCCCACTCACACCTGCCTTGGCCTGGTGCCACCCACTCACTTGCTCCATCATCCCTCTCTCATCGAGGTCCATCTGGGCCTGCAGCACCTCCACTGTCGCCCACTGCCAGTGCCACGCCACCAACGCCCACCATGTTCCGCGTACATCATAGCAAGCAGTCGAACTCCCAATCTCCCTGTCGAACTCCCAACCGAAAGACATCCCAAGGGGACAATTTGCATATTAGGCTTTTATTAAATAGGATAATAGAAATGAGCGATAATAAAGCTGTCCCTTCTTAAGTATTTACTAGCATGAATAAAGAGATCTTTGTTCACTGTTTTGAATTCAGCCCTGAATGAAAATCCGATACAATTGGCACAGCTAACTGAAGGCTCTCTGGTGTTATTTTGTTGATTGACTTTGCACCCAGTGTCCTGGAAGTTTCTTCTCCAAAGACCTACCCTGGAACCTCTCTTGACCTTTACTTCTATCAGAGGCCCTTTTCTGGAGTGCGTTCAGTCCCACACAAGCTCAGCTAGCTATGTACAGTGAAGGGAAGATTTTACTGCTGGACTGAGGTCTGGGGAGTGTTACCCTAGGGGAGGTAGGTAAGTTACAAGTCTGGTTCGTCATTACTGCCTGGCTCAACATCTCCCTATAACCTTGACATTTATCCTTCATGTAACTTTTCTGCCCTGAACCCAAAGTTTTCCTGGCCTTACCTAGCCAAGAGCCACTAATTTGACTTTCCTGGGCATGGAAGAAATGAGGCAATGTTTCTGCATTACCTTTGACAAAACCATTGAATCTCTATCAGACAGTGCTCCAAGCAATTCTTTAAAGAAATAACATTCTCTTGGGTACTCATTCCCAGAAATCTTCCTTACCATTTTTTTTCTTTTTTCCTGGTCATTTATTATCCATCTATATAATGCTTAATGCCTGTCATGGCTCTTATAAGTTTGAAGTCCTGTTTTGTTAACTTGTCTCTGATCAAGAAAGCTAGTCCAAAAAATTGACTCTTTGAGCCAAATTCTTTTTGGTTCTACAAATATTTATTTTCTACTGCGTTCTAGGTACTATGGTGAGGATATGATGAAGAACATGATCAGTAGAACTCCTTCTTCAAGGAGTTCCCTATTTAATGAAGATAAAAGAGACCAAAAAATAGGAGATGGTAGGTGATACCTGAGATGACATTTAAAGGATAAATAGGATGTAGACAGTCAAGGATTAGGGTTAGAACTATTTACTGACAAGTAAGCCACAGAGAAATTCATGACCATTTAAAGGTGGAATTTTTATTCCCAAGGGATTGTTTTAGTTAGGATTACATCTGATGGCAGGTAATGAAAATTCAAGTTATATTGGTTTAACTATTAAAAGTTTTCTTTTTCTGACCTAACACAAATTCTTGGGGTAGGAAGTCTATGATGTTGGCATGGTGCCACCAGAAATCTAGTATCCTGCTGCTTTTCAGATTAGCTTTCATTCTTGAGTTTGTTACCTCATGTTCTCAGTATGGCTGCTCAGACTCCAGCATCACATCCAAGTTCCAGGTAGGAAGAACCAGGCAGGAAGAACAAAACAGGAAGGGCAAAATACAACGTGCAGACTGAGACTCCATTCCGTAAAGAGCATTCTTAGATGCTTCACCCAGTAATTAATTTCTGCTTATACCTCATTGGCCAATATTGTATTACATGGCTACCCATCTGTGAGAGAGGCTAAGTGCATTGTCACCATGAACAAAACTTGGGTTCTGTTAAAAGGAAGAAGAGAATAGATATTGGATAGGCAAATGGCAGTTTTTGCTACAGTGACGTTAAGAACAACAAAAACCAATACCTTCACTTTTATATTGCATTCATATCCATTAATGAATTTTATCCTCTTGAAATGCAAAGAGTGAAAGGACAAGCATTCTTATTTTTTTCACAGAGACTTTGAGAGGCAACCTGACATGTCCAAGTTGATCAAAAATGCAATCCAGTATCCTCTGAAACCCACACGCTTTCTTATATACATGTTCTGAGCTATACAGTAGAGCATGTCTCAGGACACTGTGAAACTCCACAGTCAGGAAAACACTGTAACATGTCATGTTCTTCATGTACAGGAGGAAAGAAAGGACAGATGAGAATAACAAAGTCTTTTGGAAATAGGTGCTGAGCTGCCAGCTCAGCTCATTCACTATCATTAGTAATTATTATTAACAATATTTATAACAATAGCTAACACTCATTGAGCCCTTTGTTCTTCATAGGCACTATCTCATTCTACCTTCATAACAATACTATGAGGAAGCCCTATTATTGTTGTCTTTCTTTCACTGAGGAGGAAATGGAGGTTCAGAGAGGTTAAACAACATGTTCAGGGTCACACAGCTAGTATGTGGTGGAGTTCAGGTTCAAACTCAAGCCTGTTTGGCTCCAGCATCTAAATACCAAACCTTACTTCCTTTTTGCTGCTCTTCACCAGCTCTGACTCACTCTCGCATACCAGACTTAAAGGAAATGGAATTCAAATTAGGGCCTCAACAACATTCATTCATGTCATGCTTTATCAAGGCTGCTTACCTTGGATTTAAACTGTAGAAATTAAATCTGCACATTCTAAGAGTCTACTGTATTTGATCTATTTTAGGCCTGCCTCAGGAAAATGCAGATCGCTAATGCCAAATTCCTACTTCCTACACAGTTTATTGCAGTTGGTCTCATCCTGTAGATTTTTCTCTGGTCCTCCCAGCAAGCAGAGTTTGCTGTGATTGCTTGGTTGTTATTAATGAAATTTTCTCTTTAAGCCATTTCTATTAAGATTCAGGCCCGGAGTTGGCAAAATGGATTTTGATCTTCTTGAATATGGAGAAGGAGAGGACTCCCGGGGCTTCTGTGGCATTCTGGAGCGTAGGCCGGCTTAGATGTCCTACTGCCGAGTTGATAGAATAGTCTGGAAACACAGATCTGAAAGCTAGAAGAAATGATGTGGCCCAAGCTGGACCAAGCAAGTGAGGCATTATTAGTTCCATTTCAAAGCTGAGATGACTGAGCCTCGGGGGCTTAACTGAAGTGCCTGGGTCCTACAGCTAATGCCAGAGCTTATAATCACTCAGCAGAGAGGGAGGGACGGAGGGCCGTCTTCCTCACAGAACAGCAGCCTGAACATTGTTTGGACAGAACTTCCTATCTATCAAGGCTCTTTGTTTTCCTCAAAGAGAATAATTTTCAAAAATTAGCAAGGAAGCCGCCCCTTCTCTCATGTCTGTCAGGGCAGTCAGGGCAGTAGGCGGTAACACACCTTCAATGCATGTTCTAAACATACATTTAGAGGCGGAGTCGGTTCGCATATGGTCCCTCTGTGTCGCAGTATCTGCAGGCTGACTGTGAGCTCAGGTCTCCAGCCCGTGTTCCCCAGCTGCTGACTCCTCCGTGTCTTCCTCTGCAAGCTGGAGGGCAGCCTTGGTTGCCATGCTCCTGCCCGCTCCCAGCACAGTTCAGCTTCCAGCCCATCTGCTCCCGGCCAGTGATGTAAATGTACCAGCTGCTCCTCAAGAGCCAGTCGGCATCCTGCAGGAGGGGCAGGTCCCTTTCCCGGGCACCAGCCTGCTCACTCTCAGCCTAAGCCCTCTCGCCAACCATGGTGGGACCCTCCGTTCTCCTATTTCCCTGTCTGAGAATCAGAAGGTGCAATCCTCTTACAGGCCCAGGATTTATTTATCAGCGGGGCTCGATTGAAGGGCTCTAAGACTCCTTATGGTCTACTGATTGTGAGGACATGGCAAGGTTTGTGTAAAGGGGCTGGGCTGGGCCAGGCCCCGGCAGCTGCCAGAGAAGGTGGCCAGGAAGAAAGCAGCACACTGCTCGGAAAATGAAGGCGCTTCTGTTGCTGGTCCTGCCTTGGCTCAGCCCTGCCAACTACATTGACAATGTGGGCAACCTGCACTTCCTGTACTCAGAACTGTGAGTCCCCCGGTAACTGTGCCTGCCTGGGTTGGTGTGTCGGGGATGTTGGGGATGGGACCTGAGTCAGTTCCCGGCTGGTATGTTTGTTTAGAGGAATAAATTCCACATGCACTGGATGCACTTGGACAAATCGCCCTGCCAGCCGGGTAAAGCAATGCTCAGCTGTCCGTGACTTCACAGAAAAACACGTCTTTCTGATGCGGTGCTTTCCCAACGAGGCATTTCTTTCCTGCTTCTATGCCAACGCTGCTCTCTTTTGTACTCCGCTTTCTCTCAATAGATGTGTCTTCTGTTCCTTCCATAAATAGAACCTAAGAGCAGAGCTTGCACGCACAGATCTGCAGCCTCTCTCGGGCACTTCTCATTGAAACAGATAGCATCCCTTTCTGAGACTGTTGGTCTCCATACCCGAGACACACATAGTGTCAGCACAGGGGAAAGGTAGCCCTATATGTAGAAAATACTTATCCATTCTGTTTTTATTTGGGGTAATCTTTAAACATATGGGAAAGCAGAAAGAACTCTGTAGGGAGCACCCATATTCCTCTCACCTAGATTTAATGATTAACATGTTGCCACCTTTACCTCATTTATTTATTCTTTACTGAAGTGGTTTGGAGTACTTTGCAATCATCATAACATTTCACCTCTAAATTCTTCACTATGTGTCTCTAAGGAAGGAAGACATTCTTCTATGGCCCAGGTCTGTTTTATAAGAGGAAGTGACTCATATCCCCAACCTCTACAATGATATTTTTCTGGCTCCTCCTCTTAATAAGCTTGGAAAGAGGGCTGCAGAAGGATGTGAACAGCTTCTAGCAATCATATAAAAAGTGCTGCCGGGTGTGCCTCTGTGTTTGGAGCATTTGCAAAAATGTATTTCTTACTAATCAGACTGGTAAAAAATAGGAAGGGTTGGCTTATGTGTAAATTAGAGTCAGTGGGCAAATGAATAGAGGGACTCTGACAAGGGTTCCTAGAACCCAGGCTAGAAAAGCAGGGCTGATTATATTTAGATAGAGATGCCTCCATCCCCCTGAATCTGTGGTGATCACCAGGCCTCTTTTGTAATTAGCCACACTCGCCAATTTGTTTAGCACAGTAGATGCTCAATAAACGCTTGCTAAGTGGAGGAAGGAGCAAATGACCTAGGACCTTGGAGAAAGGCCATCCATTCTGAGGGCTCTCCATTTCAGGATTATCTGGTCCTTCCTCATGGGAATGTAACTCCGCTCCACCTTAGATAAGAAGGTTCAAAGAGAAAGTACCTGGCGGAAGCCTGAATAGTGAGCACCTCTGGGGAAATAAGGACCTCGTGGAAGCTTTTCCAGAAAAATAGACAATGGCAGAACTAACTGGGGCTGTGAAAGTCCCCTTCCTCTCTCTTGCTGAATGCTGAAGTTGGTGTCTCTGACAGCTAGGGCCAAAGCCTCCCCTCCCCCAACCCATTGCCCCTTCCCCACCTACGTCCTTTTTGGCTGCTGTAACAAAATACCCCACAGTAGGCGGCCTAAAACTACAGAAATCTGTTTCCTCACAGTTCAGGAGGCCAGAAGCTTGAAATTAAGATGTCAATAGGGCTCCTATGAAGGCTCCAGGGTGGGTCCCTTCCCTGCCTCTTCACTTTCTGGTGGTTCCGGTCGCTCCTCCGTTTGTGGCCACATAATTCCAATCTCTGCCTCCACATCACCTTCTTCTCCTGTGTCTTCATCACCTATGTCTTCTCCAGTTCTGTCTATGCCTCCTCCTCTTCTTCTGAGGACACTTGTCATTGGGTTTAAGGCCCACCTGGATAATCCAGGACGATCTCATCTTGAGCTCTTTAGCTTAATTGTAAGGACCTTTTTTCCAAATAAGATCACATCACAGGTTCCGGGTGGGTAGACCTATCTTTTTCAGTTTTCAGTGGGGGTGACCATTCGACCCACTGCAGGTGCTACTGAGGAGCCTGTCCAATGAGGTCCTTTCAGTTTTATAGCCTCTTCTACAGGTTCGTGGGTCAAAGGCAGTGTTTCTGTTGAATAGTGGAGTGGACGCAAGCAGGCCGTTCTTTCCAAAATGTGAAGAGGCCCAGGAAGCACGGTGCCAGGAAATCACCAGGACACTGTTCCCGAACTAATTTGATAGAACTTTCTGGGAGGCTTCTACTTGCTGGGGATGCTTTATGAGAGAAGCATGTGGCGTTTTTACCTGATGCTACTGGTGACAGTGATAGTTCAACTGGTGAATTAAGGACGCATTTGAGGTACTGTGGCAAGTGCACAGCAGTAAGAAATTAGGCACAGTACTCACCCGCAAGGAGCTGACAGTCTAATTGAGGAGATAAAATGTATACACACAAGTTATATACACAAAGTCTTTAAAAAAAAAAAAGGGGGGGTAGGTAATAGGTTGAGAAGAGGTGGAGATGGTCCACTTCAGTGAAATTAGTCATGGAATGCTTCTACAGAAGTTGGGGGTTTGAGCTGGATCTTGATGTAAATAGGAAGTAGGCAAAATCAGGGATGGAAAGAGAGAGCATTTCAGGCGAGGGAAATAGCCCAGGCAAACAGGCTGTGAGGAGGTGGCTGGGGTTGGTACCAACGCTTTGGGCAATGGCAGTGGAGAGCAGTGAGTGGGGCTGCTGGCCCGTTTGGCAGTCTCAGGAGAAGGCTACTGGGTGGGGGCTGCAGGGCCCTGAAATGGAGACCCTCTCTCACCATCGTGGGCTGCTGGGATCTCGGAGGCAGGGGACTGGGTGGAGGCTCTGGGAGGCTCCGGGAAGCTTGCCTTCCTCCTGCCACTGTCATCTGAGTGGGATTCTCTTGGTCTGTCCTGTCCCCTCAAGACCCAGCTGAAAATCTGGAGCTAATTCATTTTAAGCATGTGGCCATGTGTGTGTGTGTGTGGGGGGGGGGGGTTATTAAACTCAAATGCCTACAGCAAGCATGTCAAACTCAAAGGCTAACATGGGCCAAATAAAGGTTTAAGTTTATGGGGGCCGCAAAAAACACACACAAAAGCTTCAATTTTCATAGAAACGTAGGTTTATTTCAATAGAGACATGCTGAATACAAAGGGCTGAAATAAATGAGTAACCATTAACAAAATCATAGAACGTTTTAATAAAAATTGATATTTTTTCTTGAACATTAACTCACCAGACACTGAATAACTGCACATTTAATAAGCATAATGCAAATAAACCTATTTTTCTTGTTCTCCAAAAGCAAAATATTTCCTGTTGTGCACACCAAACATGTCAGTCCAAGACTAATGACACGGCAATCGGCTGCTAAAATATTTGCTGCTCATATTAGTGGAGAGAAATGGTGCACCTGCGTGTAAGGGAAATGAATGCAACACGATTATAGTAATCAGTCATTAGCAAACATTGTAGTTAGTTATTAATAATTATGTAAAACAGGATATTGTAAAAATTAAGTTATGAAATTTTTATTAAAATGTTTCTTACTTACCATTATATTGGCGGGGCCACAAAAATATTCGTTGTGGGCTGCATGCGGCCCTCGGGCCACGAATTTGACACACTTGCTCTACAGCAGCAGTTCTCAACCTGTGGGTCGCGACCCCTTTGGGGGTCGAACGACCCTTTCACAGGGATCGCCTAAGACCATCGGAAAACACATATATAATTACATATTGTTTTTGTGATTAATCACTATGCTTTAATTATGTTCAATTTGTAACAATGAAAATACATCCTGCATATCAGATATTTACATTATGATTCATACCAGTAGCAAAATTATAGTTATGAAGTAGCAACGAAAATAATTTTATGGTTGGGGGTCACCACAACATGAGGAACTGTATTAAAGGGTCGCGGCATTAGGAAGGTTGAGAACCACTGCTCTACAGGAACCAGGCAGGAACTATTTAAACATGTGCATCATTTGAGTATAAAACAAAAGGAAGTGGTGGCCTCTCTGGTCAACTGCAGAGGACATAGTTGATACAGGGGTGGGCAAAATAGTTAATAATAATAAATAATACAATAATTCATAAATAAACAATAATATAAGAATAAACTGTGTTTTGAGTACTCATAACTGTAAACCTACTTTTGTCCATGCCTGTATATATAGAGTGTCCCAAAACATGTATAAACATGTACACACGCTTGAACAGCTGATAGCTGTTAAATGAAAAGGAAATGTATTTTAATAAGCACTGTCTTTATAGTTATATTCAAAATGTATACATTTTTGGGGACATCCTGTTTATAGTGTCTTAAGACATTCAAATTCAATTTAACACAGAATAAAAGAAAAACACCTCGTCCAATCCAACTTTGGCCTTGCGCGTATAACCCCAGGCAGCTCCTTCTCTAAACATGCCATTGCCACCTGTTGCCATGACCCAGAGAAGAGTGACTTCCACAGGACAAGCCAAAAACAAGAATATTAGGTGTGCAGTCCAACCCACGGGTCAGGGAGCAGGAGTCTGGGGCTGGTCTCGGGAGCTGCAAAGAGCATGCCATGGGATAAAGGGCAGTGCTATCTTCCCTACAAACCCTCAAAGGCTTCCTCAACTTTCTGGACCCCAAAGCAAATTCAGTAAATAGGTTTTCACTCTTATGGGCATGAACACAGATATCGCCTTCTCATCTTTCTGGGCCTATTTACAGCCGCACATATGATAAAACTTTTGGGTGAAGTCATTTGAGCAGCTTGGGTTCTGAGGAGAACCCAGATAAAAACTGAGGGCCAGGTTTGGTTTTTATTTTTTTGAATATATATTTTATCTCTATATATAAAAGGCTAATGTGCTAAATGTCCGACCGTCCAGGTAATGACATCACATAGCAACGCTCAGCTTCCTCTCCCCAGCGACTAGCTTCCTTGCAGTTTCTTCAGCCCAGGAACACCCAAGTAGAAACATTCTACGCTTTAACCAAATGTCTGTGAAGCGTTTTCCTGTGCCTCATCTCATTTGATCCTCACTGAAGTACTGGAGTAGGTAGATAGGAGACTCAATGGAATCCTATTTTCTTTTCATTAACCAGAAACAGAGATTTCATTTCATTAAACAGAGATTTAGAAAGCTTAGAAACTTGACCCAACTGAAAAGAAGTAAGAAATGGTGGACCTTGAAAATTATTTCAGGTTTTCTTACTGCGAAGAATATAGTCAAACACTGCTGCAGTTAAATATTTTACCCTTTGTTCTCCCTGCGTGATCTACAATAATAATCTGCTTTGTGTTGATATTTACTGCTGTGTTGCTGACAATTACCTGAAAGAGAAGTTGGGGTGCTTCACTGGGCTGGAAAAAATTTAGCTAAATCAGAAAGCAGTTCTAATTAAGCAAGTTTATTCTATATCTATAAAAGGCTAAGTTGACTCACACATGCGCAATACATATAACACTCTCACTGGCCAATTGCATGCATGTGTTTCCATCTGTCATTGTCGATCTTGAATTTGGTTGACACTTCTATTATAAAGGGCGAATAGTGATATTAAAATATTTTTTCTAATTAATTTCCTTTCAATGTGCACAAATTCATGCACCGGGCCACTAGTATTATATAGATTGATTTGAATATAGATTTCAGAGAGGAAGGGAAAGGGAGAGAAAATAGAAACATCAATGATGAGAGAGAATCATTGATTGACTGCCTCCTGCACATCCCCTACCAGGGATCAAGCCTGCAACCCAGGCATGTGACCTGGAATCAAACCCTGACCTCCTGGTTTATAGGTCAATGTTCAATCAGCTGGATTTGGTTTTTAACTTGTAGGTGCTTGATCTCTAAATCAAAACAAAACAAAAACTTTGGTGGCAGCATCCATGTCTCTTCTTAAGTTCCCCAGGTGATTTTTATAGGGCCCATCCCATCTTCATTCTTAACAAGTGATCCCAGGTGATCCTCATGGGCACTGCAGCTTAAGAACCCTTAGCTGCAGCAGCTCGGCCGCCACTCACCCTGCGGTCCCCTGTGGAGCAGCCACGCTCACTCTCTGCGCCTCCTCTGCTGTGTCATCAGCAGCCTTCCTGCTTGTCTCTCCACCAGGTCAGTCCTTATGGGGAGAGCTTGGGAATGTTAACATCTGGACACCCGGCTCTGCACCGTTCAAACTTAAGTTGAACTGAGTGAAATGAATTTGCCTCATATCCTGGCCACTTCCTAAACGTTGCAAGCTTCAGTCAAGAGCACCCTGGTTGGGATTCTGTGGAAGGGATTGTTTTCTTGGGGATAATGTGCAAGCCAGCCTCCTCTCAGGTGCTGGGGGAAAGCGGCACCGTGTTCAAGCACCTGAGATGGTTTCTCTGGCCAATGAGCTCTTTCAATCTTTTGTTTAGTAAGAATTCCGGAGAAAACCTTACATTTTGGTGGGCGTTGCACTGCATTTTATGGAACACACTCAACTCTCAAAAGGCATAAAGGCTTTTCCTCTTTCCCCCACCTTTGAGGTTGCTAGCTCTGGCACCCTTGGAAATATTTCTTACTTTTGGGTCATATTCTGGTGGATACTGTGTTTATGCCCACAGCATAAAGTCTGACTGAGTTTTGAGTGGGTGCATAGTAAGTGGGAGCCCTACCTTTCAAAGTAGATACCTGTCTTTTGTTTTAGGGACCCAGTTATCAACAAGACAGCCAGGCAGGGTCGCTGAAGGATGACAGGCCCCTGAAGCCAGTGCTGCTGCCATAGCTGTGCGGCTTCTCAGAAAGTCAGGAAATGCTGGCTGTCTTTCTAGCTTACAGGCAAATAGTTTTGGTCAGTAAATGTCATCACCATGAGCAGTATTCATGCCAGTATCTGGAGAGAAAAATGACACTAGTTCCCGACCCCTGTAGAGAGAGAAGTTTTAATCGGGGAAGGTTTATTCCCACTGGAGTTCTGTGCTGGGAAAATGAAGATGAGTGACTCTGATTTTGCAACTTGAATCAGTTAGGCCTGTGGAAGAACAAGGTCTCCTGGAGAAACTGCTGAGAGCACAGGAGATAGGAGGCAACCCTGTGTGGTCCTTCCTGGGTAGTGGCGGGGGAGGGGGGGGGGCGGGGGCGGGGCGCAGAAGTCAAAGACGCAGCCTTAGGCCCCCGAGTCCAAACACCCACCTCCCTGGCAGGACTCTCTCAGACCAACCTGCACAGCACCCCTCTGACACACTGCACTGTCATGACACAGCAGGAACATTCACTCTGGGGCCCCCAGGTCAGAGAGCGCCTCACCTCACCTCACACCGCAGGGCGTGCCGGACTTCAAGTGAGAGGACTGCTTGCCTTACTTTTATAGCTCACTCTTTAGGCCCTGGTCCGACGGCTCCATTTCCCTCCCCTAGGTCAAGGCCTAGCCTAAGAAACTTGGTTTTCCCCCTGCTGACTTCAGGCAGAGTTGGGCCAGGTGTTGGTCTAAAACAGGGGTCCTCAAACTTTTTAAACAGGGGGCCAGTTCACTGTCCCTCAGACCGTTGGAGGGCCGGACTATAGTTTTAAAAAAAAACTATGAACAAATTCCTACGCACACTGCACATATCTTATTTTGAAGTAAAAAAACAAAACGGGAACAAATACAATATTTGTATTTGCATGTGGCCCGCGGGCCGTAGTTTGAGGACTCCTGGTCTAGAAACTGCTTAAGCTGGGAAGCATCGTTTTAAACAGCTTTGTGCTAATAGGAGACCCACACAGGCACGTCCAGATTGTTGCCGTTGAATTCTTTCTCACGTGACTGAGGAGGGAGGGGGGATGAGTGAGAGGACAGTGGGGCTACCTCCGCATCAGTTTTCCTCCTCACTTCATTTTCACTGTGTTAACTACTCCCATTACTTTTGCCGACATAAGAAGTGTCCAAACCTGTAGAGAATTTTTATGAGTTTATTTGAGCCAAACAGATGACCATTGCCGGGAAGCAAAATTCAACAGATTGAGAAAATGCTCTGGAGAATGGCAGTTTTGCAGCATATTTTATAGATTAGAATCAAAAGATGAGACATAGGGAGGGTTACAGGAAATCCATTGGCAGTAGATTAAGATAGAAAGCAAGGAGGGGAAATCTCTGAGATTGGGTAAGAAATAAAATGGAGAAACACATACTCTTTTCCACTAGTGGGTGCATAGAGATGGTCTTCGGGGAACAAGATAACAATGCGGGGTTCTGTGGCTCCTGCTCTGGTGGGTGGGTGTGCCCTAAGGGGTCTGGAAAAGATCACGCTGAGATTCCCAGGGTATGTTATCTTAGATGCAAAAAGACAATAGACTCAACTAAGGCAAAGATTAACCTTTGTTAAGGAAACCATAGGCCCAGGATGTAACTACCCTCTGTGACTCGCTTTTAGTTTAGGAATTATGGTCAGACCGTCCTATGGGGTTACTTTTGGTCTCTGAGTTTGCAAGGCCGGCCATGCAGGCCTCCACTGAGCTTGTCAGGTCGAGTACGTGGCTCCTTCCTTTTTCATCCCTGCTTTCCAAGTTTAAACCGACAGGGTTTGTGGATTTGCCAGTAAGTGCTTTCTAAGTTGAGTCTCGAAGAATTTGTTTCTTTCTCATCAAAATTAAAAAGAAAACAAATGTTGCTGATCTCTGGACATTTTTTTAGTCATATGTTTTGAGGACTTGAAGTAGAGTTTGGATTAGGCCCTGGAAGGGAGGAGGTAGAGTTTGCAGAGGAAATGGGGTGAGGTGGTAAAATCATATTCCAAAGGTCCAGGCTCAGGAGCAAAGCCAGGGCCCATTCGGGTTCAGTGATTCTCTTCCCGTCTTTCAAAGGATTGCCGTGCAGCACATGTTTAATCGGGCATTTTCCCTTAAATCGACAAATGTGTGTATTTGGAAGGAAATTGAAGCCGCATGTTCCTGATTCATTTATATTTAACTCATCACAATGTAGCTTTGTAATGATTCTTTGATGTTCAAAGAGCATAGTGGTCCTATTTAATGATCTTATTTTTTTTCTCCTTTGGAATCAGCAAGTACTCTTTTACCTGACAGTAAAGCAACTTCAGTCCCAGACAGTTTGCTTTCTGGTCTAAAATGCAAAACCCAGGAGTTTCAAGATACCACTCCAGTGCTTGGCAAATTGTGTTGGCCTTTCTTTCGGTCACATGCCAAAAGAAATGTTGGTAGATGAAAGGCAAAGTGGGGATTTCTTTAAGATATCACTGATTGCTTTTTTATTTTATCTTTTTATAATGAAAATCTCAATTCAAAAGTAGAAGACTATAATGAATCTCCATGCACCTTATTACCCATCTTTAATAATTAACAATTCATGGATATCTTATTTCATCTATATCTTCCTTGAATTGTTTTGAAGCAAATCTCAAGCATCATATTTCACCTGCCATTTTTTCAGTATTTACCTGTAAAGGATAAAGATTGTTTAAGAAATATAACCAGAACACTAATATCACACCAAAAATAAGTAAGCATAGTTCCTTATTATCAAATATGAGGTCAGTTCATATTTTCCCTGTTATCTCATAACTCTTCTATTAACAGTTTGAATTGTGAACTAAATAAGGTCTATACCAGTGGTTCTCAACCTTGGCTGCACATTAGAATCACCTGGGAGTCTTTTTAAAATCCTGATTTCTGGGCCTCATCCTCTGGAAATTCTGTTTCTTTGTTATGGGGTGGTTGCCATATCTCTTAAGTCCCCATTCACACTCCATTGATACAAAGACATTCTTGAGGTAAATTTTGAAGAATATAGCTTAGGCAAACTCAAAATGCTGAGCTAGTAGCTGGAAAAGAGAAAAATAAAGCAATTATTTTGACTGACTGTGAAGGCAAGGGAAATGTAAAGGAGGCAAGATTCAAAGCATTCAACCAAGTTTAACCAAGGTGAGTGTGTTTGATGGCCTCGTCACCCAAAAGCTTTAAGAGGGGAACTTTAAGGCAATAAAGGAATATCTTCTCCCCAGGGCAGTAATCTCCCAACTTTTTTGATACAGACCTATATTAATAAAGAAATTTATCCATATGCCTATTATATGTATGGTTATCTATTTATGCATTATACACATGTATTATGTCCATTATAAAACACAATGTTCTTAAAGGGGAAGAGGAAATTGTACATAAGAGTTTTATTAGAGTCTCCCCACCTTCCTTGTGGGTGTCATCATTTTGGGGACCACCATGGAGAAACGGGCTCTCAGTACTCATTGGCATTAGAGCACAACCCCTTCAAAGTCAACAGAGGAGACTTCCCACTGCCAGTCCGGGACTGGCCTTGGAAGGAATAGGGCAGGAAATGACCCATTCCTGCAGGCCAACGAAAGCTCTCAGGCTGAAGAACAACACATCTTTTCTCATAGAACCAGACATCTTTTCTCATAGTCATGTTTCCTTTTTTTTTTATCACCACCCCTCCCTTCGTGTGGCCCATGTGGACCCCACTCTCTTCCAGCTTCCTCCACCTTCAACCACACCTGCATTCATAAACACAAGAGTGGTGCTAGGGAGGGTCCAGGGTTGTGAAACTGGAAGTATTTCAAATTTGAGGAGTCCTTTAAAAAAAAAAAAAAAAAAGACAGTCATAAATTCTTACTTGCTAGGTCCCTGGTCAGGCTCTTGGAAGGGCTCGTGCATGCCTTGAGGTACAGTCATCAGTCTTACGGTAACCCCCTTCCTGTGTGAGCATCTGGTACCACTGTGTGTCTGTGTCCCTTCCTTCCCTTACTTCTCTTCCTTTCCTTCCTTCCCTTCCACTCTCCCTTCCTCCTTCCACGGAGAGCCAGGTTAGTGACTTACCTGAGCTGAAAAAGGCGCAATGAGCAGCTTGGAGTGAAGTCTGAGTCCTTTGTTAGTGGACCGGACCACGCCTCCCACGCAGCTCCACTTCCAGCAGTGGGCGCTTCTCTACCACATTCCCTTCTCTCTCGACTCTCCATCTCCCATTCTTCATTCTTCATCCACTTCCTTTCGTTCCTTGTTACCGTGGCACTGCAGGTCCTATTCCTTTCTCTGCCCTACTCCTCGTCTCCCTTCCCCAATCTGAAGAGGAAGGCTGGGTCTGGCATGGCATTTGGCTAGTGGAGTCTGTGACCCAGAACCATAGATTTTAGAGCCAAAGGAGGCCATAGAGATGATCTAGCCCAATCTTTCCATTTTATAGAAGAAGAAACTTAGGCATAGTAATTTACCCAAATGATTACCCTGACCGTAACAAGCTCTGTGACCCTGAATAAGATCATGACATTTTTGGGGGAAACAATGATAATGCATTCATTATTTTAATGTGTCCTCAGGAAATAATAAAACTGGAGTCAGTTGTTAAAATTTTAAACTAACAGCTTTGGGCAAAGCAATAGCATAGATGGGACACAATAATGCATGTGACCGTGCATGTCACACATTAGGAACTTCATGTCCTCTCAGAGTGTCTGACCGTCTGGGCATGCTCAAAGAATGCTATCACGGGACATCCTTGCCCAATTTTGTACACCTGCAACCTGGGGCCATTTGACAGTAATGAAGCTTTACATTTGAATATGTCATTCCATGGATTTGCATATAATTCTAAGGGTTTCATGTATAAAGGATGGCAGGAGAAAGGCAGGGCAGAGCCCAATCATGAATTAGCTTCTGATTAAAAATCTGGCCTCTGAGGTCCTTTGGGTCTGAGTTCAAATGCTGCTGCATTACTTACCAGCTGTGTAACCTCAGCTAGATTAATTACTTAACTTCAGCTGGGCCTCGAGTTTCTCATCTTAATGATAGGTCCTAACTCATGGGGTAAGAATTAAATGTAATGCACATGAAGCACTTCGTGATGCCTGGAGCATGGCGAGAGCACTGTAAACAGATGTGGTGATGATACATGGCCTCATGTGCACTCACAGCAAATGCAGTGAGTCCCCATCCTCTTGATGACAAACCAAGGTTCACTGAGTTTAAGGAAACTCCCTTAATGGCCCAGCCAACCTGGAGCACAGGCATCCTCATTCTAGAACCAGGGCTTTCCCCCCTGCAACTCCCTTTGCTGCCGTGGAGATGGCATTGCTGGGTGGGGGCTGGGGGCTGTCCGGTTGCTCCAGGCCTTTACAGTTCACTAGGGCCAGTTTGGGGACAGAGATGGATTCAGAAAAGTAAATTGCTGTATAGATGAAACTTTTCTTGGTGAAATATTTGGGTAGTTTCTCTGGCCAGTTAAAATTATGCTGAAGACAGAGCTTTCTAGGATGTACAATTATTTTTTCCACTGAAGTAGGCATAAGGGGACCAACTACAAGTGGTCCCAAAAACATCTTTCAAGTGGTCAGCCAAAAATGTTCTTGGCCTCATGAGCTAATTGATGATAGATTAAAGAGGATCAAAGGGATCTGTTGTGAAGGCATCTGGAACAACCCTTTCTGCCAATTTTGCTGCTGTTTTTATAGAACAACACCTGGGCACCATCAAAAAAGAAGCCCCCTGCCACCGCTGCCCGCATGATAGAAACCCTGTGAAGGTCTGAGTATCATCAGGGATGTGTGGGCCATGGAGCATTACATGTCACTGGCTCTGCCACTTACTACTGTGTGTCTCCAGGCAGCTGCCTGCACTTCTCTGAGGTCAGTCTTGTGGGGTTAGGACTAAATGAGGTCATGCATATGCAGCCCCAGTACTGTGCCTGGCATATGGGCGTCAGTGACCAATTTTAGCTATTTTAATGTTTTCGTCTTTGCTACTCCACCAGCCAGCTCCCCCTCTCACTTCCTGCGTGTTTTTTTCTCTCTAAGAAAGATAGCCATAAGCATTGGGCAGCAGTGTTGGTGTCTAGTGACTGAAGGCTTCTCCCCTCTTTCAGCCTCCTTGAGTTCTATCACCCTCATCAGGGAACTATAATTCCTTTAACATCGCAAAGGACTGATGTAACACCTGAGAGGTGCTGATTCTCCATTAAAACCCCCAAACATTCAGTCTGCTTCAGAGAGGGTAAGTCCAAATGGCAACTAGACAGGAAGTATGTCTAGGGCTCACCTATAGGACTGGGGAGGATGAAGGAGACTGAGAAAAACAGTGTTCCCTGTAACGGAGGCATTGTTTCTTCCATTACAAAATAACCAGGCAGCTTTTAGGTTATTCTGTGGGAAATGTGGTCAATGTGTGTGTGTTTCTTTAAGCTCCCCATTCACTTGCTCAGTATCACTAAGGAAAGCATCGGAATGATTGACTTTTCGCTTTTCAGTTGTTTTCCATGTGCGTACCTTCATCTCCTATTTTCTTGGTGTGGTTAACGGGGTTGGGTGGAGGCATTTGAACCCCAAAGAAGTCCGGTGACTTGGTTCTCCTTCACATTCTTTATTTGTTTCACATTTAACAAAGGCAGGGAATTTCTATTGATAAAAACAGTACTTTACATTTTTGGATTGATGCTTTGTCCAATAAAGTAAAGTAATGTTCTAACAATATAGAGCAAGATATTTCCTACTTCTTAGAAGTTCTTATTCTCTGTTCAGTGTTTTGTCTTATAAGTCTGATTTTCCAAACTAGGCAACCTGCTGCTGGATGAATTGTGTTTACAACACTTGGTGAAAAGGAAACATATAATTTAATAACAACAAATATTAATCGAGTACCTATGACATACCAGGCATGGTCTACTCTAGGCCAAGCATGTCAAACTCATGGCCCATAGGCCGCATGCCTGTGTTATTTGGCCTGTGTTAGCCTTTGAGTTTGACATGCTTGGTCTAGGCCAGTGATGGTGAACCTTTTGAGCTCGGTGTGTCAGCATTTTGAAAAACCCTAACTTAACTCTGGTGCCATGTCACATACAGAAATTTTTGATATTTGAAACCATAGTAAAACAAAGACTTATATGTTTGATATTTATTTTATATATTTAAATGCCATTTAACAAAGAAAAATCAACCAAAAAAATGAGTTCGCGTGTCACCTCTGACACGCGTGTCATAGGTTCGCTATCACTGGTCTAGGCTCTAAGAATTCTGCAATATACTATACTCCAGTAAGAGAGCAAAAAGCAAACATGTCAGTCAGAAATAAGTGGTATGAAGTGAAAGTGTTCCCTTATCCTGGTTTATTTTTATAAGAAGGCCTCTCTGAGAAAGTGACATTGGAGCGGAAGCCAAAAGGAAGTGAGGGATGGAGCTGTGAGGGCATTTGAGATTGTGACTTTGGAGTCTGGCTGTTCTGTTTGTAAGCCCTAGACCTGACACTTACTAACTCCGTGTGTCCTTACGTGGGGTTGGCCTCTCTAGGCCTCAGTGTGGCATCTGTAAAATGGGAATGGTGATCCCACAGCCCAGGATTCCTGTGAGCCGTCAGTGGGCCCCGTGGAAAAGGAGCTGGCACCTGGGCTGGCTGGGTGGATGGGAGATTCTGCTACTTCTGCTTTTACCTTTGCTGGATTATTCCTGAAGGTTTTTACCTGGTTAAACATCACGCTGGGTCACATGCTCTGAATATAATTTTGCATGGAATCCCAAATTCAAATGGCCTCCCTCTCCATACCACCCCCATTCTTGCTCAGTGTGAATTCATGTTTCATTTTCTCATCCCTAAATTGTGTGGCTTTCTAAATTTTTCCAGCTTATTCATATCTATGCTTTGGTGGATTCTTTTTAATTGCAGCTGTGTCTAACATAGTTCTTTGTTGTTCTTCTTCTTCCTCCTGAATCGCATCTCCTTTGGCACATCCCAACTGAGCATCATCCATACGTTTTGTGACACCCTGTCCCAGATGTTGAGTCAGGCTGATGTGATGGCGGAGTGTTTAGACGCGCTCTGAAACACCTCCCACCACTGAGCTTACTACCACGCTTGTTTGTGATTTCTGTCCATTTTCAGCCCCCCTTTTGAATCTTTGGACTAATCATGAAAACTAGAGGCCTGATGCATGAAAATTCATGCAAGAGTAGGCCTTCCTTCCCCTGGCTGCCAGTATCAGCTTCCCTCCGGCACCCAGGACCCAGGCTTCTCTCCTCCTGCCGCTGGCAGGCACCCAGGACCCGGGCTGCTTCCCTCTGACCCCAGCTTCATCAGGAAGGACGTCTGGTCTAATTAGCATATTACCCTTTTATTATTATAGATAATGTTGATGTCTCATTTGTTTATTTTCTCCTTAGTTTCCATTGTCCTAGGAGCTATATCAATAAAGATATTGCTATAATGTATGTCTGCTATTGTGCTGCCTGTGGATTCTTCTAAGATTTTTATGATTTCCCATCTTATTTTAAGTCTTTTATCCATTTTGAGTTTATTTTTATGTATGGTGTGAGTTGGTGGTCTAGTTTCATTTTTTTGCATGTATCTGTCCAATTTTCTCAACACCATTTATTGAAGAGACTGTTTTGACTTCATTGTATGCTCTTGCCTTCTTTGTCAAATATTAATTAAGCATAATGGTTTGGGTCAATTTCTGGGTTCTTTGTTCTGTTCCATTGGTCTATATGTCCTTGTGCCAGTACCAGGCAGTTTTGAATACAGTGGCCTTTTAGTATAGCTTGATATCTGGTACTGTGATCCCTCCGACTTTGTTCTTCTTTCTCAAGATTGCTGCAGCTATTCTGGGTCTATCTTTCCAAAGACACTGCATGTTCAGCTCAATGCCCCCCTCTCTATCCGTTTACATTCTTAACTATAACACGAACTGTATTAAAGTCTTTAAATAATCTCATAAACTCTTCTGTGGTCATTTAAATGCAGGTTGTTCTTTGTTTATTCATCCTAAAGAAACCTTCAGATTTTGCTCCCCTGATATTTATTCCACAATTTGTTAAACCAACAATTTCATGTGTCCTACACTAATTTTTCACTACTCTTTTCTTCTGCGTTCTTGCTGCATCACTATCACATGTGGTTGGTCTCTTTCCAATCTCCTGACATCCCCTGTGTGCAAGGTAATTTTTCAGAACTAATTATTCATCTTTACTGCACCAGTGTTCAGTAAGCATATTAGTCAAAATCTTTCACTCCCCAGGGACGTGTGTCATCTGGAGCAGCTGATTTATGTGTTTGTCTTTGCCAAGTATTCCTGGGCCTTTTTTTTTTTTTTTTTGGTCAAACTTATCTGTGTTTCTGATTCTCCAAATTTCACTTATTTGTACTTATAAAGAGATTTTTAAAGGAGTTTAGCATGTCATGCTTTAACATTTTTATTTCAGTGTTTGCCTCTTTTAAAAACTTAGTAGATCTGTGTGTTTTCAAGCTTCTTGGCCTACTTTTTTATGACTCAGGGTGAGCTTACAGATGTTAATGCTGTTGCTAAGTGTAAAGTTCTGATTCAACTCGTGTACCTAGTATTTTTCTCTGTTGAACTTAATTCATACATTCCATTGTCTGGGCATCTTATTGTTCTTGTATCCAGAATTCATACTCAGAACTATTCAGTGATCCTGAGTTTCTGGTACACAACTAAAGAGGTGTCTACTTTTCCTATTTGATATAAATTATTAGAAACTGGAATTAAAAAAATCACAAATTTTAAATTTCTTTCAGGAAAAACATAGCAATGGAACATGCTGATCAGCTTCTTGAGAACCTCTCTCATCTTCCCAAAATGTAGAACTTTCCACTACTCGAATAGTTTGGCACTAATTATTCACTCTTTTCCTTAGAGAAATCATTGTATTCAACCTAACCTCTTTCTTTAACGTGACCTTGCCAAGTCAACATGATTTTAGAGAGCATTTTGCCGAAGTTGATCCAATTGCTATCTGTATCCTGACTCAGTGGAGGCCTCCACCCATCCACTGGAGAATCCTGAAGTCATAGAACACATTTCTGGCATTTATTTTTAGAAAGGAGTCCAGTGCCTTTATTTTACCGTAGACAAATGTTTGACCCCAATAAGCAAGGACACTTACATCTGTACCCACTCCATGCCAATGGCTACTCCGACAGAAGACTCTGCAGTGCTTTAACTCTTGTTCTTAACAGGCTTTACAAGCCAGAGTGGCCCTTGGCTCAGAGGTTGGGGTTGGAGTACATTCAAGTGAAGCCCCCTTGTCCTTTTGGGCTGTTAGCAGGAAGAGTGCAGTTGCTGTGCCTTTTTAAATTTTATTTATTTAAATGGCATTTGACACTCATTAGAGTAGCCTGAGAGAAAAAAAAAATGCTAGAACAACCGAAAATACTGCTTCCATGTTTAACCACGTTGCCAAGGCAACCTTTGTCACAGATGCCCCATGGAAGGATCTCGGGTATTAATACTCTCTGCAGCTGGTGGCTAAGTAGGAGGAGCCTCACTGCAGTGGGCTCTTTCGAGCAGCTGTTGTCACTGTCCTCTGAAAGCATACTTTTACTCTTAAAACGTGTAGTGAGCAACGTCTCTGATGGTGTGGGTTTAGGTAACAGCAGTCCCGGTATTGGGAGGCCTCTGTACACATACACTTTGAAGACATCAGAGCAGAGGTTAAACCAGACAAGTTGGAGCTGAATCATTTTCTGCAAACAAAAGAATGTTTGTAAGAATCATAATGCTTACGCTACAAGGGGAGAAATTTCAAAGTTCTAAAATTTTATAGTACATACTTAAAAATGAGTCACTGGAGCCTAGCCAGCATGGCTCAGTGGTCAAGCAGCAACGTATGATCAGGAGGTCATGGTTCGATTCCCCATCAGGGCACATGCCTAGGGTGCAGGCTCGCTCCCCAGTGGGGGACATGTAGGAGACAACCAATCAGTGGTTCTCTCTCATCATTGATGTTTCTCTCTCTCTCTCTCTTCCTTTCCCTTCCTCTCTGAAATCAATAAAAATATATTTTTAAATAAATGAATAATTGGAAAAGGAGGACGTAGGGAACATCTGAGCATTGTACCATCCCAGACCTAACTCGGTAAGGGAATACTGTATGCTCTTTGTGGACGGTGAGCAGTATGATTTCCCTTCTGCTTGAGACTCCGTACCACCCAAGGACCAGAAGAGCAGAAAGCATTGCTGGGGACCTTCTGGGAAACGGACAACAGACATTTCTCTAGTCCCTGGCCTGGGGCACCTGGTACCTCCAGCATCTGGTAGTTCCCCTTGTGGCCCTGTTTGTGGCACAGGGAGCCCTTGACCCGTGTGGTTTCCATAGAGAGTGCCTTTGATGTGGTGGGATGGTTACACAGCCAATCTGATTTTAGTGAGGAAATCTACCTTATTTAAAGTTTAAGAAAACACACAACTCAAAGCAGATAGCCCTTGGAACTGACTCCACTTTCAGTGGGACCTGTTTCTGGATCCCCTTCAACCAGTCGAATCCCCGGATGTGGCCAGTTAAGTCTGTGCATGAATGTTAATCTCTCTTTGGCTTGCTCCCTCTGATTACTTCCAGAAGTTGCAGAACATGTCGTCCCTATTGAGGGTCTTCAGTTACCTTCTCTTTTCTCTCTGCCCCGAAGGGCCCTTGTTCCCATGTGCTGGTGTTTGGCCTTGCCTGGAGCCTGGACACTCGTGGCTGTTGCGCTTTGAATGTTTGTGTGGGGTCCCCGGTGAGCTGCACACCTGCGAGTTTGAAGGCTCTTTCCATCACAGCCTTGGAATCACAGACAAATCAAGCGAGACTTGGGCTACATGGGGAAGAGCTCTTATCCAAACACATACCATGATGCTAGGCTTAAGCCATCTGGCAGAGCAAGTGGATAGACTCTGACTTCTCTATGAATAGTTGGGCCTAATTGCAATTTAGTGGTTTTCCAGAGAGGAACCCAGTCCATTCAGAGAAGCAGCACAGTCTGATCTCATGCCTCACCTCCAGTTACATGTGCACCTCTTCCCTGCATTGCCCCTGGGTTAGTAGGAGCCCCCCAGTGCAGCCAAACCATACGAGAAGCTGGTCTAGGTAGCAAAAGACAGTGTTGCAGGGGAGGGTTGGAAGCGGGGGGGGGAGGGGGGTAAGAGATCAACTGAAACACTTGTATGCATGCATATAAGTATAACGAATGGACACAAGACACTGGGGGAGGGGGGAGGGGAGGCCAGGGGAAGGTCAATGGGGGAAAAAGGAGATATATGTACTACTCTTTGCAATACTGTAAGCAATAAAATAAAATTAAAAAAAAGACAGTGCTGCCAGGGGTGTTTTTCTGTCCCTGCTTCTCTTGACTCAGGCTTGAAGAAAGGTCTCATTCACACAGTGGTTTGTGGCCAGGCTAGAGAGAGGGGTGCAGGTAAAACTCAGACCCGTGGTGTCCCCCCCCAAGGAGCGATCCAGACACCCAACCAGCCGGCCCTGTGTGTTCTGGGTGCCAGACTTGGGGGTGGGTGTTTGCAACTGGTTTTAGTGGGGGTTTTGGGGTGTGTTTTTTTTTTGAGACACTTATATTTAACCAATAGCTGATTGAAACCAATTGCTATGCAAATTTTTTCACATGCTTTGTGTCCCCTGCAACGTGCCACATGCAATGTGTAATAGTTCACATTCTGAATGAGAATAATTGGAGAAGCAGTACTGACAGTAGCCAAGCCCCATCAGGCCTTAGGACAGCCTGTCCCAGCTCACCCTGGTCACTGACTTCCCCACACCATCACCTGAAAAGAAGAAACTGGATGGACCAGGTTGTGTATTTTATGAGGAGGGAGGAATGCTGTTTATTTGAAATCTCTTCTCTTTGTTTTCAGTAACAAAGTTGTTCTCTTCCTTGGCTCTGTGAGAGGGTATGGTTTGGCTAGACTCCTGTCAGGTGGGAATAGTGCAAAGGAAAGTACCCAGGGCTGCCCACCTATGAGGGGCTCCATGATGTTGATGGCAGAGCCTCGTGCTTGGTGCAAAGTTGGCCAAGAATCAATGGAGGGATGGAGGGCGTAAGAGAATAATACTAAGGAACCTTAACAGTGACCATATCGCAATGTTTTCTAACTGCTCATTCAGTGTGTGTGTGTGTGTGTGTGTGTGTGTGTGTTACTATAAAAGGAAAAAAACTAAACTAATCAGTGCTTTGGAAAGAACCAGTATCTGGCTACCTGTTGATAGAAACACCAGTTTCTCTTCCTTCTCCACCCAGGAAGAAGGCTGGACATAAAAAGAACTAGAACTCAGCCCTCAGACAGAAGACTAGTCAGTTAAGAAAGGGTGGACCTCAGGCTATTGTACATAGAACAATTGAAGGGTGTTTACCATTTCAAAGCATTTACAGGCATTCTCATAATTCCTTTATAATTTGCTGGGTGTTTGATGCCATAAAAAGTGCCAGGTGTTCATGCAAGTTGGCAACCTTGATAAAATTATACAGATGTATCTTTTTCATGTGTTTTAAGACCAAAAAAAAACAACAACACAGTATTTCCCCCACTACTGCCCTGAAATGCAAAGAAAAAGACCTAGAGGTAAGACTTTTTACCTAATGTCATGCCAGGGTAATGACTGGTATGAGCTATAAATAAAGCAATAACCAAAAAGGTAGGTTTTCCTAAGTAATTAGGAAATGATCACTGTGAAAGCCATATTAGAGATACATTTTTGTTACCAACAGAGAAAGTAATGATTCTGAAGCTGGAGCAGAAATTTCACATTGACGCTGGTATGTATATCATAGGGTAATGAGTGTAGTCTCTACTTACGTTGTTGTTTAGCCAAGTCAGTGCATCATCAGGTGTAGAATCAAGAAGAGGAAGAAAACCAGCTAATTATAGGAAGACAAAGGAGCGATTTCTCATGAACATTTTGTGCTTCCTCAGGGTAATCAAAGGCTCTCGGGAGGCATGTAGAGCATTCTTTCCAGGAGGCTGTGTCACACTGGTGTGTATAAAATTCTTTGCAAAGAAGTGATGGTGCAAAACAGAAACAGACTCATAGATACAGAGAACAGACTCATGGTTGCCAGATGGGAGGGTTGGAAGACTGGATGACAAAGGTGAAGGGATTAAAAAGTACAAATTGGTAGTCACAAAATAGTCATGGGGGACGTAAGCACAGCATAGGGAATATAGTCAATAATATTGTGGTAACTCTTGCCCTAACCGGTTTGGCTCAGTGGATAGAGCGTCGGCCTGTGGACTCAAGGGTCCCAGGTTCGATTCCAGTCAGGGGCATGTACTTTGGTTGTGGGCACATCCCCAGTAGGAGGTGTGCAGGAGGCAGCTGATCGATGTTTCTCTCTCATCAATGTTTCTAACTCTCTATGCCTCTCCCTTCCTCTCTGTAAAAAATCAATAAAATATATTTTTAAAAAATATTATGGTAACTCTGTATGGTGCTTGGTGGGTATTAGACCTATCAGGAATATCACTTTGTAAATCATATAAAAGTCTGACCACTATGCTGTCCACCTGAAACTAATATAAAATAATATTGAATGTCAACTGTAAATGACATTTGTTTTAAATATTGGAAGAAAATGTGACATGGGAATAGAAGCACTAGACTAGAAGCATGGTGGCTCTGAGCTCTAATCCAGAGTTGGTTCAGCAGGACTGCTGAACACATTTCTAAAAGGTACATTTATAGAACATTCTGTATTCTAGGACAGAGGTGGAGGAGAAAGGGGAAACCTTTTAAAACCATGAGTTGTTCGTAGTCTAGGCCACATTCTACCTGGTAACATTTCTAGATACTTTACTATGACTCTCTTTGTGCTCCTCTTCATGGTCAGTGTGCCTCAGAGGACTCTTTTGATGGCTGTGCCCTTAGTGAGAATTTCCTCATCTTTGCTGGGTGATGGGTGGCTTCAGTTGCCAGAGGATATCCTGTAGGTTTTTCCCATGACATTGCCATGAGCTTTTGTTGGACTTGAACCTGAGCCTATAGAAGTAGTTCATAGAGCACATCTCATTTATGTAGAAACAGCCTTAGTCATTCACTACCTATTTCTTTGTGGTTAAATAAGAAAAAGCACGCTACTGGGTAAGGTGGAATAACTGATAAAACAATGCGAAGACAATTACAAGGTGTTTTAAAATGCTTAGCAAAAGTAGGTGGAAAGGTTGGGTTAGAGTCAAGTGATTAACCCACAAAGCTTACATTGGTTTATTCCCTAAAAACCTCTGAGAGGTACTGACCTTCACTAAGTCTAATAGTTTGGTACTTGAGTTTTCCCATCTGTAAAATGAGAGATATGGTGCCTTTGTCTACAGTTATCAGGCACTATACCAAACATAAAAGTAGAGATAATCCCATGTGCACATGAACTGAGCCAATAGATGAATGAGAAATAATAGAGGAAATGGCAGGGTGCAAGGGGGAGGGAGGTGGTGCCAAGAGATGGGAATTGACTGGGTGGACATACAGTGTTAGGAGTGGGGAGCTGATTGAAGTATCTGGGACTGACCATTGAGTTAACCCATATTTCCTGGCTCTTCTCATCCCACATCTCATTACAATCCATATCAAGAGATTGCCTTGTTTTTCTTGTTGTTTGGTGTGTTTTTTATTTGTTTCCATAATAGTAACGTTTTTCTCTGAGAACATTAGCATGGTATCTTAAAGCATACTTGAATAGAATGCTAAAAATGGTCATAAAAATAGTGTTCAGTTTCATGAGTCAATTAATGTTATTGCCCTTGTAGGTAAACAGAGTAAAATAAAGTTTGTTATTTTGGATGAACAGGGAAATAGTTCACTTATGGCCAAGATGCAGGTTTTATGTCATGGAAATAAAACATTTCAGGAGAAAGACAATGATTGCAGTAGAATTGGCAAAGAGGCATGCCTTAAGTAACCAAAACAACAAAGCCAGGTCTCACGTTGTTTATGGGGTCTACATGACCTAATTAAACAGGCTTAGTTTGTAATGGAAACAGCAATATTGGTAGGTCCCATATGACTTTGATTATATCCTTTGTATTCCTTTAAGAAAATTCTAAACCTTTAAATTACGGTGTAAGGAAAAAAAAAGTCTACTTCGGTTTCTCTTCTGATTCTTCACCGCCATGAGGATTCATAATTATCCCAAGAAAATGACAGATACCTTCCATCAACTCCATGACTTAATAGAAAAACATTTTCATTCATATCAGGTTAATATTACTGGTTTCTTTCCTTTCACCTACAAGCACAATCATTTCTTTCCATTGAAACTTTTTAAAAGGCCCTTTCTCGGTCATTCTCCTGGCGATCCTTACAGAAATGCAGGGAGTTAGGCTGGTCCAGCATCATCATGGGCAAGGACTCTGAAGCCCCCAGAGAGCAGCTTGACCAAAGTATATGGCTGCTGAATAGAGAGAGAAAAAGTAGAGCACAAGTCATTTGATTGTCGATATGGTACTGTCTTGAGCACAAGAAGATAGTTAAGATGTTTCTTCATTTTTTCACATCTTTCCCCAAAGACAGATAGATTCTCTTAGCCTCCTGTTGCACACCAAATGACCAAGATACAAGATACAGGTTAATAGATTTAACTTCTGTTCTTTCCATTATCAGCTTATAACACTTTAGGTTGAAGATAGGGCCCTACCCAGCAACATAGTGCACTTGGGAGAGGGCTTGCCAACACTCTTACAGAATTAAATCTGTAAAGGTAATGATGGAAAATTGGCAGTGAGGTTGATATTTCGAAGGCACAGCTGCTCAATAAACCCTTGCCTTTCTGCCTCTGGACCTGCACTTACTCAAGTCTACAGTCCCATATAAAACCTATTATTAAAGTCTTCCAAGGGTCTGTCTAGAGTAAATTTGTGAAGTAGGCAATTATTGTCTTCATTGATCCTGATTTGGGCATATTCACTGTACTTGCATTCCTATCTCTATCCACCCTCACTGCCCTGGCAACCTGATGTTGTCAACTGATTGCCAAGACATGGGCAGGGGCTCAAACCTCAATGTGCACTGGAATCACCTAGAGAGCTTATTAAAAACAGAGTCAAGACAGTCTCTTCAATAAATGGTGTTGGGAAAATTGGACAGATGCATGCAAAAAAATGAAACTAGACCACCAACTTACAACATACACAAAAATAAATTCAAAATGGATAAGGACTTAAACGTAAGACGGGAAACCATAAAAATCTTAGAGGAACCCAGAGGCAGCAAAATCTCAGACATATGCCAAAGCAATATCTTCACCGATACAGCTCCTAGGGCAATGGAAACTAAAGAGAAAATAAACAAATGGGACTACATCAAAATAAAAAGCTTCTGCACAGCAAAAGAAACCATCAACAAAACAACAAGAAAGCCCACTGCATGGGAGAACATATTTGCCAATGTTATCTCCGATAAGGGTTTAATCTCCAACATTTACAGGGAACTCATACAACTTAACAAAAGGAAGATAAACAATCCAATCAAAAAAAATGGGCAAAGGACCTAAATACATACTTTTCGAAAGAGGACGTAAGGAAGGCCAAGAGACAGATGAAAACATGCTCAAAGTCACTAATCATTTAAGAGATGCAAATCAAAATGACAGTGAGGTACTATATCACACCTGTCAGAATGGCTCCCATCAATAAATCAGCAAATGACAAGTGCTAGCGAGGATGCAGAGAAAAAGGAACCCTCATGCACTGCTGGTGGGAATGCAGATTGGTGTGGCCACTGTGGAAAACAGTATGGAGTTTCCTCAAAAAACTAAAATTGGAACTCCCATTTGACCCAGTGATCCCACTTCTAGGAATATAGCCCAAAAAACTAGAAACACTAATCATATGTTCATAGCAGCACAATGTATCATAGCTAAGATTTGAAAACAGCCTAAATGCCCATCAGCAGATGAGTGGATTAAAAGCTGTGGAATACTACACTGCTGCAAAAAGGAAGGGACTCCTACCATTTACAACAGCATGGATGGAACTGGAGAGCATTATACAAAGCTAAATAAGCCAGTCAGAGAAAGGTAAATATCACATGATCTCACTCACTTGTGGAATATAATGAACAACATAAAGTGATGAACAAAAACAGACCCAGAGACAAAGAAGCATCGATCAGATCAGATGGTCAAACCACAGAGGGAAGGCGGGGCGGGGGGAGGGGGGGTAAGAAAGGGGGAGAGATCAACCAAAGGACTTGTATGCATGCATATAAGCCTAACCAATGGACACAGACACCAGGGAGGTGAGGGCACAAGCCGGGTTAGGGGGTGGGGGGGGTGGGATAATGGGGGGAATAAGGACACATATGTAATACTTTAATCAATAAAGAAAATGAATAAATAGAAAACACAGGTATTTGGCACCCCCTCTAACCCATAGATCCGAGTTTCCTAATGTTAGCACTATTGACAATGGGATTGGTCATTCTTTGTTGGGGGGGGGGGGGGCGGTGTTCCTGTGCGTTGTAGGATTCTGAAGTATTCTTGGCCCCTACCCACTAGTTGCCAGTAACAACCTCCCCAATTGTGACAATCACAAATGTCTTCAGCCATTGTCTAATGTCTCTTGGAGGACAAAATTGCTCCTGGTTGAGAACTGATATCTTAGCTCTAATGAGAGGGTGGGGCCCAGGATTCGATTTTTAACAAGCATCTCAGGCAAATCTAGTTCCTGTGTGTGCCCTATTGGGCCTCTTCTTCCCTTTCAGCACCTTGTGTCCTTCAGCCTCTGCTTCCAGCGCCCCCTAGAGGCTTACAGAAGTGTTACGGCTAAAGCTCATCTGTCTTCTTCCCAGGCCAGGCCCACTGTGTTGTCCAGAAGGCAATTAACTAAATAAACAAAAATCGTGCTCAGTGCTTGTGAGGGCCTCTCTGCGTCTAGGGAGCATATGTGCTTAATAGCAGTCCTTTTGGAGGGAATGTTCCTATTGTTGTTTAACCCAGGAGAACAATAAAGAGGCTCCCCTGATGAGATCCTTAGACCCAAAAGGGAGAAGAGAGCCTCTGTGTAGAGACTCCCAGAGTGGGGATGTCTGAAGCAGAGAATGCCTGGCAGCCACTTCCGGCAGCCTGGAGCTTTCCTGAGGGGAGGCCGGCCCTGATCGGCCCGGAAGGGAGGCAGCCTCAGCAGAGACCCATCAGCCCACAATCCAGCACACACTGGGCACCAGCAAAGCCAAATCAAACGCCTGTTTTCTAGCATGAATGATGTGGATGCTTTCAGGAATTCGTTTAGTCTGTCTCCTGTGGTTGGAACTTCCTCCCTTAACGGTCAAACTGGGGATGTTATTTTCCAACTGGCATGAGCAGTTTCCTTTGGGGACTAAGTGCTGTGGAAAGGGGAAAGGCCTTCTGTGGGATCTGTATGGAAAGCAGACATTTTATTTAAAAACAAGACTATTGTGGACTGGCAGCACCAGTGGTCCCTTTGGGTTTTTAGCTTTTGTAGCTGATGCCTTATGTCAACAGGTACCTTCTTGAAGGAGACACTGAATATATTGATGATAATTGTATCCTCGGTCCATCTCTTTCTCAAGGATGTACACCATTGCACAGTTATATTTAGAGATGATATTGCCTTTGTTTTTCATTGGAAGACATGGATAGATGTTTGGGGTGTCAGCTGTGGCTTATATATGTCTATAGCAGGCCCAACAATAAATAGCAAAAAGAGCAACTGAGGCAGAAAGTGGTTTCCAGTCCTCAAAGAAGCCCCACCAAGTCTGTCCCCTAAACATTGGTGAAGAGACAGAAATAAGTGCATCGCCAGGATGTTGCTGAGATAGAACAAAGCGCAATAACACCCTCATCTGAAGGACTTGTTCCAAGATCCCTCTTAGAACTCCGAGCATTCATTATGGTCCAACGTCAAGAAAAATGAAGTGCGGAAACTGTGGCTTACCCGCAGCTTGGCTCAAACGTATCACAAATGTGGGGCATTTCAGTCACATGTTAACCCTCATTCACGGTTTACACAAGGGTTCTGAGTTCATTCACCTCCCTTTACAGTCCCCCCAAGCTTATATGTTTACATGGCGGGAAAGCATCAGAGTAGGCAAACCCAAACAACTAGCTTCAAGCTAAAATAATTTATACTAAAAAACATTTTAAAAACTAAATATTGTCCTAAGCACTGCCTGTTTCTGTGAGCCTCATCCAGGGAGCTGTGGGTGTAGAAGGCGATATGGACCCTGTGTCTGAGCCAGGCCAAGCCACAGAATTTTAAGATTATGAGAGCATTTGAAATCATCTAATTCAAGCCTCTCACTTTACAAATGATAAGATGTCCCAAAAACGTAAGTGGTTTGCTTCAAAACACAATGAGTTGGTGTAGAAAAAGGACAGGTGGCATCTCCTAATTTCTGACCCAGTTTTCTGCAATTCTGTTGCCCATAAAGTGTTTTTTCCCTACCTCATGTCTACAGCACGTCCTTGTTAGAGGAAAGTAGAGAAAGTTCTCAGCCAGTGCCAGCTGAGTTCAGCTCACTGGAAGAAAAGTAAGAAGGCTGAAGCAGTGTGTATTAATCTGCTACGGCTGCCATAACAAAGTACCAAAGGCTGTGCAGCTTCAATAACAGGAACTTACTTCCTCACCGTTCTGGAGGCTGGAGGTCCATGCGTGATCAAGGTGTTGGCAGGGTCAGTTCCCTCTGAGGGCCGCGAGGAAAGATTGTTCCAGGCCTTTCTCCTTGGCTTGTAGATGGCCGTCTCCTTCCTGTGACTTCCCATGATCTTCTCTCTATTTCTCTCTGAGTCCTAATTTTCTCTTTTTATAAGGACTAGCAGTCACAGTGGATTAGGGCCATCCTAGTGATGTAAACTTTACCTCTTTAAAGATCCTATCTCCAAAGAGAGTCATATTCTTAAGTACTGTGGCTAGAATTTTAACATGTGAATGGAGGGAGGCACAATTCAGTCCATACAGTATATGTGCATACACACTTTTGTGCAAAAGAAGAGAGAGGGCAACAAAGAGAGAAAGAGGGCAGAAAAATGTGAACGCGAACAAGAGGTCGCTCAGAGGTCTGTCAGGGAAGCATAATCATGTCAGGACCTTGGCAGGAGATTGGTAGAGAAAGAGAAAAAAAATGAAAGGAAGAGAAGCTGAGTCTTCTATCTGATTGACTACCTGGACCCTTAGCACTTCATATTGTTATCTGGCAGGACCTGGTATATTTGAACTTGATGTTGTCAGTATTCAGCAGAGCAGGCTAGGGAGTAGAGCATCATGGTCCTAGCTTGCTTATTTGGCTTGCAACTGGACTACCAGGAGCCCAGTATGAGAGAAGGATTTAAAAGAGCTAGCTCTGTACTGTTTGTCCATTATAGTGGTCTTTCTGACATGGAGAATGGTTTGTTGGTTTCCCCACCTAGTGCCAGGGGTTAGTGGGTAATTCAGACATGAGAATTCAGAATCATGGAAATAGTTCAGAAGTAGCTATTGTCTCTCACATAATAACCAGTACTCATGATTTTACATGTACATACATGTAAAATACATGTAAAATATTTGTAAATCCCCCAAATTGAATTTCTGATATAAACATGGGGCTGGACAATTAAGAATGTGCCCAGTGATTGGGGGTTATTTTGTTATTCATATCACCATTGATTCAGAGAGATTTCTTGTGGAATCTTTAATATATTCTTTTCTAAAAAGTCCCCAAATATGTTGTAATCCTTTTCCTTTAGACAGCTTCTAGACAAATGGCCTGTATTTTTAAGAATGGAATTCCAATAACCAAGTGATTATTTTGATTAAACAATAATTAGATAGATACTGGCAATTTGCAAAGTCCAATTTGCAAATTACCCCTTCGCCCATTTTATTAAATGACGGGGTGCATGCTATTACTGACCAGGTGGTATTTCCTAAAAATGTGACCCAGCTAACAAAGAACCTTATTATTTTAATCATCAGCCCAGCTTGCCAGTGCCTTCCCCCCAGACACGCCCCCTTTCCTGGCCTTCAGAGAACTGTTCCTGAAAGGGAAGGGCTGTTTCAGCCACGGGATAATCACATTGCCTGCTGTGGTTTTGATCCAAGAACGTTCAGTGACTGAGCCCACCTTGAGGAAGTGCTGAAGGCTTGAGCTATTTCCATTCGCCATCCTAAGTGACCACTCTCTCCCCATGACAGGGTTGGCGAGTGAACTTTTTGTCTAAGGGGCAGAAATATTTTTTAGATTTGCTGAGCTGGGGTTGCCAGCAGGCAGCCAAGCATCTTTGTGTGTGGTTAGCTAGATAAGCTAGGTTAGACCGAAAGCATAGAACTGCAAAAATAGAAGTAAGGGGCCAGGAGAGACTTATGCTTGAAACTTCTTGGTTTACCAGCTGTATGACTTTGGGCAAGTGGCTGAGCTTTTAATTAGTTTTTAAATCTGTAATGAGGGGGAATCATAGTTCACATGGAGTGACTTTGGGGGTTCTAAATGAGACTGAGAAGAGTCGGGGTATGTGAGTGCCCTGTGGCTGCAAAGGGCTATAAAATGTAGGTTACTACTATTTGGGCAATGCATGAGAGTTTTCTAGAAGCTTTCCTCCTGTACACTCTAAGATTCCCTCCACATGAGGCCTTCTTCAAATCAGTGTAAATTAGAAGAAAGCACCCCCTTGGCAAGTGGACAGAGCTGTTTTTTGCAAAGAAAGAGCCCCTTTCTCTTGGCAGATGCATCCTCTGCGGGGACTTGGTTTGGAAAGAGGTGCACCAGCTGTGTGTCAGCCCTCTCAAGCCCTCAGTTGCACACCTTTACGCAGGCCCAAACGGCCATCTATGTTTATTTCCCCTAAACCTTATGTGTACTCTCTTCAGAAACCCAATGAACTTTCCAGGAATTGGATTAGTCCTGGAGGTAACATTTACTGGGTAGAAAGATACAGTCTTCATGTCTTATAGACCCATTTTCCATTTCTTATTCTGCCATTTACTAGTTGTGTTAGATTTGAATGACTTCAAGGAAAGTCATCTTGGCCTTCTGCTGTGGCCTTGGATGGGTGACTTAGCATCTCTGAGTCTGTTTCCTTGACTGTGCAATGGAGAAAACCAACATGTTTGTCCCCACAGTTGGTGGTTACTATTAAGGGTGAAAGACACCATATATGAAAGGGTAGCATAGGGCTCAATTAATGTTCACTCCCCTAAATGCTACTCCCTCTGCCACCTCCAAACCTGGCTCTTGGGTTGTTCCCGGGACAGGAAACCTCCACTCTCCAGGACTAAATCATCAAGTCACAGTTTCAATGAGATAATGATCATTCTGCTACCAAGGTCCAATGAAAGCCTTGTTGACTGTAATTTTAAAATGGGGTGGTAGGGCGGGAGAGGGGGAACACACTTTGATTTAAACCATAGGACTGTTTCTTATCTATCCATATTTTCCCCAAACACATTACTACTATTACCATTAAGAGAGAAGATATAATGAGCCAAATCTCCTGGCTTTCTGGAAGAACAAAGACCCTTATACAAAACCGTCAGTTTTATATAATCCAAGTGATGGTCAATTTAAGAATAGGCTGACCATCCAGACTACAATTAAGTTAATAGAAAAAGTTGTCTTCAGAAGATCAGTTCCCATGTCATGATTAACAAAAGCCTCTACTATAATTAACCAAATCCTCGTCACTGCCAGGCAGGCAGGAGGAGGGGAACAGTGGGGAACAGAGCATATTTTGGCAAAATAAGAGAGCTACTCATTGTTTCAAGTGTCTGAAACTACCTGAATCCAGAGTGATTTCTGCAATGTATCTGGGTCCATCCTCACTTGAAAAGGCCAAAACTAAACTTTCAAGTTCACCTATGAAGCAGAAAACCTAGGGTTTCCTTCTAGCAGACCACTGTCTGATTTTATGTGAGAGGTGCATATTTATATTTGAAAACTCATTATACAGCTTGAGATAATCATTTTCAAAGTTAAAAATATAACCTTTTGCCGGGGTCCAACCCCAGTGGGTCCAGGGGTCCCCAAAGGTGTGGACGGAGTCGGCGAAGAAGGAATGACACGGAGACAGTGTTCAGTTGATCAGCAGCCTAGCCAGGATCTCCAGCCAAGTTCTGGTCTGGATCTCCAGAGAGGTTCTGCTCTGGATCTCCAGCCAGGTTCTGTGTCCATGTTGTCTTGCTAGGTTCTCCAGCCAGGTTCAGTCACCAGGTTCTAGTCAGGTCCTCTTGCCAATTTCTGTAGTCAGGTTCAGTCCAGGATCTTTTGCCATGTTCTCTCCAGCGAAGTTCTTCTGTCCCTAGAGAACGTTCTGTGTAGGTTCTGTGCCTAGGTTCTGTCTCTCTCTCTGCCTGTCTTCTTATATCTGTATTTATACCAGTTGATTCCAATCCTATCAATCTCTATTTCAAAGGTTAGGGCGTTTCTTATCTCCATTCCAGGGAGTAAAGATTATGTAGCTTAAGCATGATTGTTCGTAGTTAAAGTGATTAATTATCCACCTGGCACTTAGTTAAGAGGTTTTATTCCCTCCCTAACTTCAGGGGAAAATCCCTACCTGGGGAAACAACCTTTCTCAGAGACCTTGGTTAAAACACATAGTGCCTAGAAGGTGAGCAAACATATTAAGAACAGTATGCCATATATGCCAGGTCCTTTGAAACAGCAAGGATGGACCGGCTCCCGGCAACCTTTGTCTATAAAAATCCTTTATGTACTTTTGTCCAGGAACATAAACCCATGCCTAGGTTGGTCTTTCCTTGGAAGATTCCTGTTGTTTAATCTAGTTGGAGGTCTATGCAATTATTCATCTGTATTTATATTATTATAAACAACTAATAATCAATAAAATGCCTAACATATTAACAAAAATTTCGTGTATCTAAGAGTTCAGATCCAAAGGAAGTTAGCACCAGATTCCATCATATAGAGACATGAATTATTGCTGTTTATGATAATGCTCTGCAGCTTTACTTCCTTCTTTCCCAGCATCCATTGCTGGCAGATGGGTAAAAGCTTGGTTTGAACAACTTGGAAGTCCACTTTGCCCTAATAAATCTTGGGACTCTGTTCATTCCCAGTGGAATAATTGGACAGATTGAAATGTTTGACCCCATTGATTTCAGTGTAGTTCTCTGATGATAGAATTTAGTCATGAACAGGTTGAGTGATAAATTGGATGGTTGGCAAGTGGCCAAAGTTTAGGTTTTGCTTATGTTTTTTTTTCTATTTCCTTTTCTTTGCTCTCCCTTCCCTAGGGATTATAGAATTTCTAAAAAAGTAAACGGGGAAAAAATCAAATAGATTGAAACCCAAAAGGCAATGTCAGCTCACAGGCGACAGAAAGTAGGAGCTAAAGCCATGCTTAGGATTCAGTTGGTAACAACAGTCAAAACTAGACTCTGAAGTGTCGAAGGGTCAATAGTAGAGACAGAGCCTTGAACATGTAGGCAAATCCTAAACTCTGTTTACTGAAAATCATTCACTAAGAACATATAGTGGGCAAGTAGTGACTTAAGATATTTACTGGTACTCACCTCAAGGATGTTAAAGCTTAGTGTGTGTGTGTGTGTGTGTGTTTGGAGACGTGGTGTAGAAATAAATGGGGTGTGAGAAAGTAGGGGGTGGTATTAAAGGTATTTTGATTCTTATATGAGGATATTGAACCAGGAATAGAAAGACATTTTTAGATAGTTGGAATCAAGAATCTATTATTGAAATATTCCTGTGGAGAGCAGCTACAGTGTTTGGACAGGTTCAAGCCTTGGACTAATGAGAGGGCACAGTCCTCTCATTGCCACATGCAAGTCCCAGCTTGGAGGGAAAAGCCCTCCCAGCACAATTATAGCCAACAGCTATAGTTGTAAGCTTGAACCTATGGTCTGAACACATGGCCCCACGTGTCTGAGTGATGTGGGCTTGATAGAGTTCAGGTGCATGTAATTGAGCAGGATCTAAACCAGCCGTGGGCAAACTACAGCCAGCGGGCCGGATCCGGCCCGTTTGAAATGAATAAAACTAAAAAAAAATTAAAAAGACTGTACCCTTTTATGTAATGATGTTTACTTTGAATTTATATTAGTTCACACAAACACTCCATCCATGCTTTTGTTCCGGCCCTCCGGTCCAGTTTAAGAACCCATTGTGGCCCTCGAGTCAAAAAGTTTGCCCACCCCTGATCTAAACTTACGAGAATGTTGTAAACATCTTGACCACACCCTTACTTTGCCTCGTGGAATATATATATATATATACATACACATATACATACACACACACATATATATATATTGCTAAGTGTTCGACCAGCCATAATAAAACCCAATAGGGTTTTATCATTTTAGGCTTATAGTTAGAACTGAAAGAGAATTCAATAAATTCTATTTAAAGGTTTTAATCATTTAAGATAATGGGGAAAACTTCAATATGTCTTATTTTAAGCCATAGGAATCCAGCAAAATGGCCTTTCAATTTTACCTTTTAAACTGTTTTCTCATCATATTGGCCATCCTTGGTGAGTGTTTACCTGATTATATATTAAATATACTGTGCAAAAAATAAAACTGTAGGAATTCAACTCCCAGTGTTAGATGAAATACTGATTTGTGTTTTTACATTGTGATACCCCCCACATACACACACACACACACACACACACACACGCACATGTGGAAGGTCAGGGTAAGTGGACACTCTTTAGGATGGCAATGAGACTTAATTCTCTCTTTTCTCAAGTCCAAATGTAACAGCAAAAGAAACCCTATTCTCCATCTTTCCCTGAGGGACCTACACAACTGAGTCCCACTACCCCAGACCTTAGCCAGAGGTGGTTCCCAGCATAGCCTTCAGGGAGGGAAATAACTGAATAGCTACCCTGGAAGCAAGGACACCTGGTCACCCAGACGTCAACAATGAGATGCAAGATTTCAAGAATTCAGGCAGTAATAATTGGTCAGTGGGCTGTCAGTTCTAAGCAGATTGGGTAATTCATTCAATTAAAATAATCAGTGAGATGGAAAGGATTGGGGTAGTACAGTGGTTCTCAACCTTGGCTGTACATTAGAATCACCTGGGAATCTTTTTAAAATCCTAATTTCTAGGCCTCATCCTCTGGAAATTCTGTTTCTTTGTTACTAATGTTGTGGCCCCACCCCATAACAAAGAAACAGAATTTCGGGAGGATGAGGCCCAGAAATCAGGATTTTAAAAAGATTCCCAGGTGATTCTAATGTGCAGCCAAAGTTGAGAACCACTGGGGTAGTGGTTCTTGACCATAGATACACATTAGGATCATCTGGGAGCCTTACAAAAACACAGGTATTACTAGACCCACCCCAGAGTTCTGATTTAATTGGTCTGAAGTACCTGAAAGGCTGAATTTTTTAAATCTTCCCAGGTGATTCTATTGTTTAGCCAAGGTTAAGGTGGGAGAACAGGCATGTTGATACGGTGATGACTGAGTTACTTGGCAGTATATTTTAGAAGCTATAAAAATGTGCATGTTACTTGGTCTAGTTATGGAAAAACAACACAAAAAAATAAACATGTATCTGTGTGTCTATGCATTGAAAAAGGAGATTTGGAGAATATATACTAACAGATTAGCAGGCATTTTCTGTGGGGGTAGAGTTATGAGTTATTTCCTTTTTCTTTTTCTGTATTTTAAAAAACCATAGGTATCTGTCATGTTCTGAACCATGTATGAAAGGTGGAGAATACAAAAGACACGGTCTCAGGGAGTTCGCACTCTAGTTGAAGAGACCCATCCAGTGTCCGTCAGCACTCCATGCCATTATGTAATGAAACTGAGTCCTGGGTAAAGCCAGCATGGTTCACACTGTGCTTCTTGTCTTCGGTCTTCTGTGCTGGATTGCTCGCTACAGGAGGGCCAAGTCTTAGAAGCACCTAGCCTTGTGCCTTACATTTGGTAGACTTTACTAGTCATTCCAGTATTTGTGGAACAACTGGATGGAAGAGCTCAGAGAGAAGAAAGATTACTATGAACTTCAATAGAGATGATGAGATCAGAGGCAGGCCTTGGATAAAATGAGCTGGATCTGTTGGAACAGCAGCCACTCCAGGTGAGAGGCCAGCTTGGACGAGAACTGTGGTAGAGGTGGATATGATGAGTTTGTAGATGTGCTTGACTGCAAAATGCCTTGTCTAGTGTAGTGACTAGTTGTTGCCAAGCCAAAGAAATTGAGCAGAGCAATAGCCAAAAGGTAGCCTCACAGAAGAGAGGGAGGAAAAATAGGTTTTGGATTTTTTAAAAAAATATATATACTTTTATTGATTTCAGAGAGGAAGGGAGAGAGAGATAGAAACATCAATGATGAGAGAATCATTGACCAGATGCCTCCTGCACACTCCCGACTGGGGATGGAGCCCACAACCCCCTCAGGGATTTGAACCGTGACCTTCTGGTTCATAGGTCAACACTCAACCACTGAGCCATGCAGGCTGGGTGAAAGAAAAGGTTTTTAATTATCCAATAAGTGAATAGCAGTCAGCATTTCCTGCAAATAGAGGAATCCACTCCCTCCCCTATTTGCATGACAGAGTTCTGGGGGAATTAAATAGTCACAGAAGGAGTAAGGTTAAATGAGGAAGCTCATTCACAAATAGAAACTGGCTGGGAATTTTGAATTTCTGTTTGTTTCATGCACAAAGACTTGGCAAAAAAAAAAAAAAAGAGTCAAGTATCTCCACATGACCCATTCCCAAACTGAGTGAGGGAGAACACACTTTCTCAGTATATGAGTGTCCAGTAGTGGACCCAGGAGGGCTCCTGATACCCAGCTCAGAAAGGGCCTGGAGAAAATGCATGCATTTCATAGTTCTCAGTAGAGTGGAATGCGCTTTGAGGAATGAAGGAATTGCTTCACAGCGCCGTCTGGGAATGATTTCCACTCAAATGCCATACCACCTTCTCCCGCCCCCCACCCTCCATTGCCACACTGAGCTGTGAGAACCGGGGCAGCCCGTGGGGTGTGCAGACTTCACAAAAACTCAAGGTGCTCAAGTAAGACGCATCCCAGGCGGTGGGAAAGCTAGGCTGCTGCTTTCAAAGCCATTCAGAAAACCTCCCTGGGCAGCCAGTTCCGATATTTAGAAACCCTGGCCGCCATGCAGCCCACCCTTTCCCATTTGTCCTAAAAACATTTCCTAGTCGGTCCTGAAATAGAAAGAACAGTTGATCCATAGCCTGACTTCTCAGAAATGAAAAGCTAGACTTTGGTTATTTCTGAGTGCTTTAAAAAGCAAAGAGGATAATTCTGAATGGAAGCCAAGAATTGCAGGGACCAAATGTTAACCAACAAGAAGATGCTCCCCCTCCTCCAACCACCGCTATTGCCATGACCACCACACTCCCCCCTAATTCATGGGTAGCTGAAGAAAAACTCAGATCATCTGTAGTAGGAAGATTGTCTGCTCTTCCTCCACCAAGCGCCCAGGGAAAAGTCTTCGTGACTCCGAAGATGCTGGAGACTCAGAGTGGGTAAACCATCCTGACGTCTCTGTGAAGAATTGACCTGGCATGTGGACTGGGCCCGAGCCCCCAGCCATCCCTCATGAACTGCTGTCAATTTCACATCTGTTTTGGGGCTGGAATCCTTAGGTGTCACCCCAGGGAGCAGTGCTGGTATTTATCAGGCCCTCCTGCCTATCAGCTGGGCTCTTCCTAGCTAAACAGTGGAGTGGATTCCTCTAGTTCTGGGAGCCCTGGGATTTCATGCAGTTTGGACCTGCAAGGGCTGCTGGGAGAGATGTGCTGATGCAGCAGTTTGGGGTGGCCCTCTGGAAGCCCTTCTAAAAAGCTGTCATGTGAGCACACACTGGGTGGACCTGAAACCACAAACGCCCCCACCCAACTTGCTTCTGTTTCTATTAAATCTTTGGGCAAAACATAGAAAAAGGGGGAAAAAACGTGGCAGAACACCATGGTGAAGTGCATATTATTTAGAGTTGCAACTCTGACCTTAAGCTCAGTCTCTGCCACTTAAGGGGTGACCAGCTCGTCCTGGTTTGACTGGGACTGGCCCCATTTTGAAATTGAAAAGTTCACATCCCAAGACCCCAGTCAGCCCTAGGCAAACAGGGATGGTTGGTCACCCTAGATTCTGTGTGCCTCGGGCAAATGAAGCTTTGTGTTACATTTCCACATCTGCAAAATGGGGATAATCACATCTACCTCATTAGGCTCTTGTTAAGACTAAATGAATAAAGTGCTTAGAACCACCGGACCCATGTTAAGAACCACGTGTGTTAGCTATTCATATTATCATAAGATACCTTGACAGTGATATACAGGGTTTAAATCAACAACAAAATCCCAGACAGGTATGATTGACTTCCAGCTCCTTTGCTTTAGTGCAGTGTCATCTTGGACAGATTACTTAATGCCTCTGAGCACCATTTTCCCCATCTGTAAAATGGGGGTAATCTCAGCTGGGGCAGAGATTAACAGGATAAACCCCACTGCCATGCCTAGTGATAAAGACCAAGCACAGAACAAAGGACGGCCAGGTGGTTTCCCCTATGACTTCTGACTAACAGGAGAGAAGGTGTGCTCCTAGCCAGCCTGGGATGACAGCTAACCCTCTTTTCTCCTGATAAATCCTGCTTTGCCCCAATTGCTGTGTATTTATACTGAGTGCTTGAACTTGAATGCCTGGACTGAAGGGCTCCCTCTAGAGGAGGAATAAATAAATCCCCTAGAGGGGCCCACACACCCAGGCAGGATCATTTTAAGCTTCTGCCACCTAGGATGCTTGGGGTCACACCCATTCTGAGAGAGAATCGGGTTATTTTCAGGGAGGAAGAATGGCCGGAAGATAGCAAGCCCAAGGGCACGTGAGGACCACTGCAGCTGCCTCCCCGCCCACGGACCCACCAAGCAAGCAGCATCACAATGGCCCTGTTGTCAGAGCAGATGCGACGGCACAGGCAGCTGGAGGCTCACAGCTCATGCTGGTCCACTGCAGCCTGAAGATGCCGCCGACTCGATCAGAACAGGCCACACTCGCCAGCCCATGCTGTATGCAGTCCACAGAGCAGCCACTAAACTGGCCGTGAAAAAATATTTATAGTAAAGAGAATTTAATTTCTCTTGCTTTTTCTCTGCCTCTCACATTGCAGTCACCTTGGAATCACCAGGCACTAGGGTGCATCGCATCCTAAGGTTCATGCCTCAACTAAAAGTCTATCTGCCTTAGGTTCAAATCCCAGCCCCTCCAATTACCAGCTGTGTGACCTTGGGAGCGTTACTTAGTCTCTCTGTGCCTTAATTTCTCATTAGCAAAATGGTGATGGGGGTCTTCCTCATTGGGATGATGTGAGGACCGCATGGGCTCATAGGGACAAAGCACATAGAATAGTGTCTGGTCGAGAGTAATTGTAAGTTATTAATTAGTGTTGAGAAGGACAAAAGGATGTAGCTACAGATCGTCTTACAGGATTACATCTATAAATAGAAAAAAATAGAAAAGGAGAGCCATTAACGTTAGGTAAAAGAATAGCCACTTCTGCCCTGCCTTCCCCAGAATAAAAATGGACACTGTGCAGATGAGCCAAACATTTCTCAGTCCTGCACAGCACGGTGGATCTACTCCATGGGAACATGTCGGCATATTTGGTAAACTGAGTCAAATGTGCTTATTTAGGTTGGCATTGGACCGTTTGTTTCCTGAGCTGATTCTACTTTAAGAGCATCCTGCGCCTACCTCTCTCTGCCCCACCCAAGTCAAGAGCCTGGGGTTCTGGCTGCCTAACGCTTGGCCTGCATTTTCATGTCGTTTTCCAGTTTGTTTTGAATTTTCTCTTTCTGGTCTTCATTAACGAGTGAGGCAGGGGTGGTTGGAATGGCTGGGGACATTTTCCCCAGCGGTTTGGAAGCAGAAGATGGGAGCTAATGAGAGCAAGGAGTGTGTGGCTGATGGTGATGTAAGAAGTCCTTGGATGCTCCAGGGTGAGGACCTTTAGGGTTCAAGTTCATACTCAAGAGCCTCAGCGGACTCCCAGAAGGGGGGCTTGCCCAAGCTCTGACCTCTTTTACTTACTAACTGATGTTTACTTCACCCATGACTACACAAAAGTGCTAATGACTTTTTTTCACATATGGTTTCTGCTAGCTAAGTGAGCGGCCATGTAATATGACCTAAGGGAATAAGGGTTTAAACTTGGGAAGAAAAAGTAATCCAAATAAGGAATAATGACCTTACCTAATGTTCTTAGACTGAAGAGATATTATTTAAGAAGCTGCAGGTAAAGCAAGTGAAATATAGAAAATAATGATCCAATCAGAACTCGGAAAGTTTCTGAAATGGGTCCCGTGCTCAGGACCAAGCTGTGAAAACCGGAGGAGTAGTATTACTAGATGTTGTGTTGCTGTTACTTGAGTCTTTTCCAAGTAACATGATCAAGACTTAATTAGCAAGGCTGGGTGGGCTGAGGGAGCTCAAATGGGACTGTTTTGGAAGAGGATGACTGATGCATTTATTTTTATCTTATACACAATAAAGAATTCTAGTGCTTTCATTAAAAGAGTCATGAAATATTAGTGATGCATTTAAAAGATACACCCTACATTCTTCCAAAAGAAGAATCAAGGATGCCTGCAATGATTAGAACCTATCTGGGCCAGCTAAAGTAAAAGTATAAACAGAAAACATCCAATAAAAGGGCAAGAAAAACATAGAGGCTCCCAGCATCTCCCAGGCTGCTCTGATACACATGGCTAACTCCGCCCATGAGTGCTGTCTGCACAGTGGTGAGCAAGACAAGTATGAACATTTACTCTTACAGAAGCTATATGCTTTGGGGTGGGGGGGTGGGCAGAGACAGTTATTTAAAAGAAAAGCAAATAAACATACAAAGTAACTTCCAAACATTTACATGCTAAGGAAGTGACAGTGTGACTGGTAGGCTGGGAGTGGTGGTCCACTTTAGACTGATGGTCGTGGAATCTATGTTAGGAGGTGACTTTGAGCCCTCCATTGTCAACTTCAACCTTCCTGCTCCTGCTGACCCTGTGTTGGCATCAGACTTCAGTGCCTGCCAAGACCTGCACAGCTAGGGTTCAGGACCTGAAGGAGGGGCCAATGCACAGATGAAAATGCTATACAAGAAATATGAATTTAGAAGACATTGGGAGCCAGGTGGAGCCTCTTTCTTGAAAAGACACACGGACTTCTGGCCTGGTCCACTATTTATTTACTTGAATACACATTTCCCCTTTAGCAATGCATACAGGCAGGTCAAAGGTAAAGTTTGGTAAATTGTATAAAGATTATCAGGTTAGGAAATTGCCTTGAGCCACTGAGCCCCCAGCAGGGCAGTATTATGCTGATTTTCAGCCCTGCTGAATATCAAAGTCCATTGGCCTTCCAATGTTTTCTTTTTGCATTAATATGTAAACTGCAGTTTGCTTTAGCCTCCTGCAAATGCCCACTTGTGTCTGGCCCCCAGGCCATGGCTTAGCCCTACTGAACCCCAGAAGTGGGTAACGGACTAGAAGTCAGGTGTCTCGGGTTTTATCCCCAGCACCTTCTGCTCAACCCTATCTCCCCCTGGCCCCCCAGCATTTCTCTTTTCTCTTCCTCTTTGGTCTCACTTTAGCTCTGTTCTTTACCTGTCAGTGTCACTTGGGAGAAAGTCTGCACTGAACCCAATAGTTCTGGCAACTACCATGCACTTGCATCCTTGGGGCCTTTGAATGTGGCCTTCACAACTAGTCTGATAGGCCAGTGTCGCTCATTTTCCTAGATTTAGCTCAGATTTCACCTCTTCTGAGAAGCCTTCCCTGATTAGTCCAGGCAGAGTAATGAGGGGCCCCTCCCTCAAGCTCTCCCAACACTTGGCTCATACCTCTAACTCTCTCTGATAATGTGGCTTGGTGGTTTTACTATTTTCGCATTAGTCTCCTTAAGTGCAAACACTGTGTAGTATTTTTCTTTGAACTCACAGTGTCTAACATATGCCTGATATATAATAATTATGCTAGTCACTGCTTATTGAGTTACTACTATATTTCAGATAGTTAGGCCCTTTGCATGACTCTTTAAACCCCAGTAAATAAACATTATTTGCCCATCTTACATGTGGGAAATGAGGGTTAGAGGAAGTAAGAAACTTGTTCAGAGTCACAGAGCTCAAGGTGGCAGACCTAGGAGTCATCCCAGGTGTTTTAAACTTGAAAGTCTGTGCCTTTTCTACTTTTCTGCTTCCTCTTTCTCAGGAGGTCCCCCCTTAAGTGGTTATTGATGGGAATTGTATTTCAAATCACTCTTTAAAAAAACTCTGCTGGATCAGCACAAAATAGCAAAAGAATGTATATGGCAATCATTACTCTTAGTCTTACCATGTGCATAATTGTTTTAAAACACAGATCAAATAAAATCCTATTAAGTTATTAGGGGAGTATGTGACAAACAAGAGAAATTGAAAAAAAAAAGTCTTCTTTTCCCTCATCTTGAGTTGGGGTGTAGGGAAACGAAAAGGAAAATTCTGAGCTTGCTGAGGGAGAAGCCACACAATAAGCCATAACAATTACACGGTATCAGTAATGTTGGTGAATCCATCAATTCCCAGTTTGTTAATTTGAACAAACAGAACACCAAGAAGGCAGCTGCTGGTTAGTTCAACTTAGTACCTGTTTGCTGAGTGCCTGCCCTAGGGGATCTGTGATATGCAGACCCCGTGATTGCAAAGCTTTGCCCCTTCCCTCCAGTCCTTTATACCCCACAGAGCAAGACAGCTACCCAGTCAGCTGAGGCAGAGCCGATGTGCCTTGATCATTGGCCAGGAGTGACACCCATGAGCTAGCTCTTTTCCAGGCACCAATGTGAGAAAGCCGCCTTGACTCCAGAGGAATAAAGGTTCTACACTTTGAATCTATTGCCTTCATTATGGAACTAGACCAGGAGGGCATCTGGAGAAAGAGTATCCTAGACAACAGCAGGATGCAGAGCCCCGGAATCAGGCACCTGCTGGGCCAGTGTGAAGACCAGCAGGGGCTGACTGATGAGGGGTGGGGATGAGAGCAGAAGTAACGGGACAGAAAGTACGGGCCCTTGTAAGGATCGTATGGTTTAGTAAGATGGTGGCCTATTGTAAAAGGGTCCTTTGGCTGCTCTGTTGAGAATAGACGGGGAAGGGGAGTGAATGTAGGAACAGGAAAACCTCTCAGGAGGCTGTTGCAGTAATCAGGGCATTGATGATGGTGGCTTGGGCCAGGGTGGTGGGAGTGGGAGTGACGAGAAGTAGCTGGATCCTGGAGAGATCTTGCTGGATTATATTTGGGGTGTTGAAAGAAGAAAAGGAAGCAGGGATAACTCTGAGGTTTGGGGCCTGCATGACAGAACAGATATAAGGTGCTATTTAATAAAATGGAGAAGATGCGGGGTGAGCTAGTTTGGCAGGGAAAGTTAGGGTGTCTGGATGCATGAAGCTCCAGATGCCTGTGAGATATGTAAGTGAAGACATGGGGTGAGCAGTTTGATAATGAGCCTGGAGTGCAGGAGAGTCTCCAGGCCAGAGACCAGGCCATGGCGGGGAGAAAGCATGGAAACCCCCAGCTTGGATTCCAACCCCAGCTCCCCTCTGGGAACCTGGACCAGGCTTTCTTCCCTTCTAGCTTTCATATCCTCATCTGTGAAGTGGAGGGGGTTTAACTAATAGCACAGGCTGGTTAGGAGGGTAAAAAAGGACCAGATAAGTACAGCGTGACACACAGCACATAGTAGATCAATAGACATTAGCTGTCCTCTTCCCAACCCCTTCTGGATTGCCAGACTATAGTAATATAGGCATGTATTGCACCCCTGTAGTAAGGTCATGATCTACACAGTTCAAGAAAGTACTGAAACATCAGTAAAAAGAAGGTGTTGGAGTGGTCAGGATGGGTTGGGATGGGGAATGGGGAGGGAGACTGGAGCAGGGAGATAGGCTAGGTAGGACATATTGCAAAGCCATGGAGGTGTGGTGTCAGGAGGGCAGGGTGGTGGCCCTGGAGCTGGAGTTGGGAGCTGAGCATGCATGACTAAGGCCCACCTGAGCCTCTGGGGTCGCTAGCATGGTGACAAAGACTTTCTATGGGTTGGAGCACAATAGTTCCTGAGGCTCCCAGGGTCCTGTCTCCCAGCTGCCTTGCTCAAGAACACAAAAGAGAGCCTGTTGCTCTCTCACCATGACCATCTCTTCTCCTGCATCCGTCTCTCAGCCTGGCCCCTGGGTACCCACTTTGAGCAAAATCTGAGTCACTCGTTCTGTTCAGCAGAACAGCTGAAGCCATCGGCAGGGAAACTTGCTTCCTCCAGATCCTCTAATCTTGGTTCTCTGCCTGACAGCGAATACCCCCATTAGGGTTGGATGTCTCCCTCTCCCATTAGATAATAGCTTTGGGCAAGCGATTAGCTCTCCCAGGAGTGAAAGAGAAACAGTTGAGAATTCAATCCTATTCTCTGACTTGGATCAGAAATGGGGCTGGGACAAATAATGAAAGAGAACCCCCTTTCGGGCCATTTCCCCTCTACATGCACGCACACACAAGTGGGGAGGGAGGGTGCGGGTGGGGGGGAAGAGCGAGACAATGCTAGTGTTGCTTCCTGGAGGACTGAAAAGAGAGAAATCAGCCTGACTCACCCACATTGGCAGTTTTACTTTATTCCCAGAAGTTGCAATTTGTCATCCCTTGAGATAGATCTGGCCTACAGATGTGTTTTGTTTGGCCAACATGATGTTCTTAAAAATTTTGAACTTGTTGCCAACTTTTAAAATCATGAGATTTCATGTTAAAAACTGGATTTCAGCTTCCAAATCGCTTGCTTCAGCAACACTGGGCTGATCTTTTTAATTTTTTTTTAATTTTTTAGGGTTTTTTTGCATAAATCCTTTACCTTTTTCACCCAGCCCCTCAATCCCCATCCCTTCTGGCAGTTGTCAGTCTGTTCTCTGTAAGTCTGTTTCCATTTTAATTGTTAGTTTTTATTTTGTTAATTAGATTCCACATATAAGTGAAATTGTGCTGTACTTGTCTTTCTCTGATTGGCTCATTTCACTTAGCATAATGCTCTCCAGGCCCATCCATGCTGTCACAAAGGGTAACATTTCCTTCTTTTTTACAGTAAAGTAGAATTCCAGTGTGTAAATATACCACAGCTTTTTTATTCACTCCTCTATTGCTGGGCACTTGGGCTGCTTCCAAATCTTGGCTATCGTAAATAACACTACAATGAGCATAGGGGTGCATGTATTCTTTCAAATTAGTGTTTTGGGTTTCTTTGGATATATCCCCAGATGTAGAATTGCTGGGTCATGAGGCAGTTCCATTTTTCAATTTTTTGAGGTAACACCATATTGCTTTCCACAGTGGTTGTACCAATCTGCAGTGTACTAGGGTTACCTTTTCTTCACATCTCACCAATCATTAATTAATTTATTGATGATAGCCATTCTGACAGGTGTGAGGTGCTATCTCATTGTGGTTTTAATTTTCATCTCTCTGATGATTAGTGACATTAAGCATCTTTTCATATGTCTGTTAGCCATCTGAATGTCCCCTTTGGAGAAGTGTCTATTCAGATCCTTTGCCTATTTTTTAACTGGGTTGTTTTCTTGGTGTTGAGTTGTATAAGTTCTTTATAAATTTTAGATATTAACCCATTATCAGATGTATCATTGGCAAATATGTTCTCCCATTCAGTCGTTTGTCTTTTCATTTTGTTGATGGTTTTCTTTGCTATGCAAAAAACTCTTTAGATTGATGTAGACCCATTTGTTTATTTTTTCTTTTGTATCCCTTATTCAAGGAGATATATCAAAAAATATTGCTACAAGAAATGACTGAGATTTTACTGCCTATGTTTTCTTCAAAGTATTTCTGTGGTTTCCAGTCTAACATTTAAGTCTCTGATCCACTTTGAGTTTATTTTGGTGTATGGTGTAAGAAGATGGTCTACTTTTCTTTTCTCTCTTTTTCTTTTTTTTGTATGTATCTGTCCAATTTTCCCAACACCACTTACTAAATAGACTGTCTTTACCCCATTGTATGTTCTTGCCTTCCTTGTCAAATATTAATTGACCATAAAGGAATGGGTTTATTTCTAGGCTCTCTATTCCATTCCATTCATCTGTATGTCTGTGTTTATGCCAATACGATGCTATTTGATTACTATGGCCTTGTAATATAGTTTGATATCACATGGTGTGATTCCTTCAACTTTGTTCTTCTTTCTCAAGATTGCTGTGGCTATTCGGGGTCTTTTGTGGTTCCACACAAATTTTGGGGATATTTGTTTTAGTTCTGTGAATTATGCCATTGGTCTCTTGATAGGAATTGCATTGAATCTATAGATTGCTTTGGGTATTATAGACGTTTTAATGATGTTAATTCTTCCTACCCATGAACACAGTATATGCTTCTACTTATTTTATCTTCTTTAGTTTCTTTCTTCAGTGTCTTTATAATTTTCTGAGTACAGGTCTTTTATATCTTTGGTTAAGTTTATTCCTAGGTATTTTATTATTTTTGATGCAATTATAAATGCGGTTGTTTTCTTAGTTTCCTTTTCTGATAGTCAATTATTGATGTGTAGAAATGCACTGATTTCTGGATATTTACTTTATATCCAGCTACTTTGCTGAATGCATTTATCAGTCTAGTCAGGGTTTCCATATTATCTGCAAATAATGACAGTTTTACTTCTTCATTTTCAATTTGGATGTCTTATTTCTTCTCTTGTCTCACTGTTTTGGCTAGGACTTCAGAACTATGTTGAGTGGTGGAAGCAGACGTCCCTGTCTTGTTCCCAATCTTAAGGGAAACGCTGTAGTTTATGTTCATTGAGTATGATGTTGGCTCTAGGTTTGCATATATGGTCTTTATTACATTGAGGTATGTTCCCTCTATTTCCGCTTTGCTGAGATTTTAAAATCATAAATGGCTGTTGGATTTATTGATGTGATCATGTGATTTTTATCTTTTATTTTGTTTATGTGGTATATCACTATCTTTTTTAAATGGAAGTATAATTAACATATAGCATATTAGTTTCAGGTGTACAACATAATGAGTCATGTATATATATTGAAAATTATCACAATAAATCTAGTTAACAACATTGTCATACATAATTATAAAATTTTGCAATGAGTACTTTTAAGATTCACTCTCAGCAACTTTCAAAAATGCAATACAGTATTATATGGTGCTATCAACTGTAGTCGCCATTTTGTACATTACATGTCCATGACTTATTTATTTTATAAATGGAAGTTTGTGCCATTTGACCCCTTCACCCATTTCACCAATACCCCTCCCCACTGCTGGTAACCACCAATCTGTTCTGTTTCTATGAGCTTGGTTTTTATTTGTTTATTTTTAAAGATTTTACATATGAGGTTATATGGTATTTGCCTTTCTCTGTCTGGCTTATTTCACTTAGCATAATGACCTCAAGGTCCATCCATATTGTCATAAATGGCAAAAATTTCATTACATTTTTATGATTGAATAATATTTCATTGTGTGTGTGATTTATCCTATATAATAAAAGGGTAATATGCAAATAGGCCTAATGGCAGAACAACCAAACAACCAATCAAAGCACAATATGCTAATGATATGCTAAGGATGCTCAACCGCTTGCTATAATGTGCACTGACCACCAGGGGGCAGATGCTCCAACCGGTAGGTTAGCTTGCTGCTGAGGTCCGGCTGATCGGGACTGAGCAAGATGGGCTGGACATGCCCTGGAGCCCTCCCATGGTCCCTCTCCGGCCCGATCATGCACTGGTGGGCTCCCTTATCCTGGCCTGTGCCCTTTTACAATCTAGGACCCTTCAGGGGATGTCGGAGAACTAGTTTCAGCCCGATCCCGCAGGCCACTCCCCTTAGGAGGGCACCAGACGCAGGGCTCATGGCTGGTGAACGCTGCTGTGGCAGCATAAGCCTCTCCCGATCAGGACTGATTGAGTGCAAGCCCACAGCAGGCACAGTGGGGCCAGGATGAGCTGGAGCAGCAAGTAGGAGCTGCAGGCGGCATTGGACAGCGGGTTTCAGCCCAATTCCTGCAGGCCACCCAGAGGGACCCCACCCGTGCACGAATTCGTGCACCAGGCCTCTAGTTGTTTTGTGTGTGTGTGTGTGTGTGTGTGTGTGTGCATCACCTTCATCCATTCATCTATTGATAGACACTTAGGTTGCTCCCATATTTTAGCTACTATAGAAGTGCTACAATGGGAGTGTAGCTATCTTTCAAATTAGTGTTTTCTATGTCCTTGGATAAATACCCAAAAGTGGATTGCTGGATCGATCCTATGATAGTTCTATTTTTAATATTTTCAGGAACCTCCATACTGTTTTCCATAATGGTTTCACCATTTTACTTTCCTACCAGTAGTGTACAAGGATTCCCTTTTCTATACTCTTTTTCTGACAGATAATTATTAGTGTATAGAAATGTAACATATTTTTGTATATTGATTTGGTATCCTCCAACTTTACTGAATTTGTTAGTTCTACCAGTTTTTTGGTGGAGGGTTTTCTATATATAATATGTCACCTACAAATCATGACAGTTTTACTTCTTACTTTCTAATTTAGATGTCCTTTTTTTTTTTTTGAGTAATTACTCTTGAGCTGGTCTTCTTAAGGCAATGCTCAGCAAAGTCTGTAGGCCATATAGGCTGCTGCACTTTCGAAACACTGCTCACCATGGTCCTCCCCTCCCAGACCGACCTCCCCCATTTCCTCACCTGACTAGCATGTGACTTTGCAAGCCTCGCTTCAAGTAGGACCAGACCGGGCAATTAATGAACTCAACATGAGGAGCAGCCCCAATGTTTACCTAATTCAGAAGTGAACCAAGAGAGAAAGAATGTAAGGAAAGTTAGATCAAAGGGAGGTTGTAGAGTTACCCAGACTGTTGTGATGAAGGTATTGAGACTCGCTTTCTTGTGGACAGCTTTTATTCTTCCGTCATAGTGGATAGCTCACTCTCAGAAGCTAGCCCTCCCCTGCAAGCCAGCTTGTGTTGCCTGGTGTGCTGCTCTCAGCGGAGGACACCCCATCAGAGCCTCTGTGAATTATGCGTGGGTCCATCCTGCTTCATGTCAACTGCTGTTAATAGCGAAACCATGGGCTCAGGAATTTTTACAAGAAGGGAGTTCATTTTCTCTTGCTCCCCACCCTTGCTAAAAGGACAGTATTCCACAGTACACCCGTGTCAGCATTCGTATGATAAGACTAACTTGCAGCTAGCTCACTTTAATATAGGAGCTCAAGATCCCAACTCCATTATTAACAACAGCAAAAGATAAATAAATGACTTTCAGAGTTGCTGTGCTGAACAGAGAGCATATCAGAAGTGCATGGTTTGTTTGAAAAATGGTTTTCCATGTTCCTTATGTTCATCCTTCAAGTTCATGGCCATCGCCCATCACCACCTGAGAGTACTTAGTGCTCAGGATAACTTAAAGGGAGAATGAATCCTGCTTGCTTTGAACACAACCCAGGGTTCACCGTATGTTCCTGTGCTGGCCAGTGCTAATCAGCTCTTCCTCTGTCCTCCCCTCTTTTGTGCTTGTAAATCAAGCGGCCCCAGTATTAGTCAACACAAAAGAGATTATTACTAAGTACGAGCTGCTACCTTCATAGATCGCTCTGTGCCTCAGATTCAAGCTAAGCCAACAAATTGGAGTAGGCAACACTACACACGTATGAGTTGCTTTAGCAGAACCTTTTCACGAAGGCTTATGAGCCAGAACGGTAAATTAAGTCTAGATTCTGTACCCTCTCCAGCCATCATAAGGATAGCCGTGATATGAGGCCATGGGGAAGGCTTACATGCCTAGACTTAAATGTGTCTTTGAACTCCAAGGGTGTGAAACAGCAATGGCTTCTTAATGCTATGGCCTTGGAATACTTTTAAAACCTTTAACCTCCTCACAAATGAGGCAGCAGAATAGGATGCCACCATTTTTCCACCGGGATGTGCTATGGCCTTCATCCCCCCAACCCCCAAAAAACCGTGGCTTGTCCCTTTGCCAGCCATTTGTCCAATAGGAAAATTCATTTCCTGCTCTGGCAGGGCACATGGCTAAGGGCAAGAGCATTGCTGCCCAAGAAAAGAGACTCTTCCCAGTCCAACTAAATAGTCTAGGAACTTCCTTCCCATCCATTGCTAACCAAACACTGCTGGCTTGATGGAAGTGTTCCACCCGCATATTTATGACTTTGGAGTTGCTCAAATGCATGCTGGCTTTTATTTTTTCCATCACACAGTGTTTCTTCCAATTTTTTAGTTTCCCATATCAGCCGCTTTGCTATTTTTAAGCAGAACAATTCCAAGCCAGAGTAGCTCATCAGAACAGTAAAACCTCATCAATTCAAACAGGGAGCCTGAATGCTTTCAGTGGGGGAAAGACTAACATTAGAAGCTGGAGGCCTGTTTCTTCTTCAATAAGAGAAGGGTGTGGGGTTAAATAATCAAAGTCCCTTTCTACCAATAGCAAAACCACATTCATCCAATCTAAGATGCCACTGATTATAAGAAACATTATATTTCATGTAGCAACAAGAAAAGAAAATGTAAAAATCTGCCACTGGTTGAATTATCTCAAAACACCTTCAAAGATATCCCTGTGATGTGTGGATTGTTCACATCAGACACTTGGGGCTTTGAAATCCATGGAGATGAATTGGTGACTTCTCCTGCCCTCTAGTTGTGTTGTTTGGCATAAAATAGGCCAATCCTTTTGCATGATCTCAGTAACAAAATGTAACACCACTTTTCATCTCTTTGGGGGGTATCTTTCTAAGCAAATAAAGCATTTGCTTGTCTCCTGGCAAGAAAATGTGGAATTTCTGTCCTCCTTCTAACAAGGAATATTTGCTTTACCAATACCAAATGTACATGCCACTGCTGTTTTTGAGACTTTCTAAATATACTGTAGCTTTTCATTTCAATCCTGAGTCATAAAGTAACTTCTTCTAAGACATTTAATGACAATTAAGCTCAATGTTGTAGTACCGAGAGTGGATGTGACTCAGTAGGGGTGACAAGAGGGACAGCCGTGCCATGTCTGCCATGCTGGGGCAGTGGCATCTGCATCATGGCTTCGGCTTGCAACAGAAGCTGTATGAGCCATCAGCCCCCATGCATCCTCAGAGATGTGAAAGTGTGAAAAAAAAAATGAGCATCTTAGAATGGATAAATCGTGTAAGCAGCTACAATCTTTTGAAAACCATCTATCTGTCTGGTCAGGTACTAAACTCTTGACAAGACTTAATGTCAGCCAGACCTCACAGCAACCCAAGGTGCATGTGTAGATTAGAAAGTTTAACGAGGTTAACAAAATTGCCCCAGATCACACAGCTTGGTAAACTTTAAAGCAGGGGTCCTCAAGCTTTTTAAACGGGGGGGGGGGGGGGGGGTGGGGGGGAAGTTCACTGTCCCTCAGACCGTTGGAGGGCCGAACTATAGTTTAAAAAAAAAACTATGAACAAATTCCCATGCACACTGCACATATCTTATTTTGAAGTAATAAAACAAAACAGGAACAAATACAATATTTGTATTTGTATGTGGCCCACGGGCCGTAGTTTGAGGACCCCTGCCAACCAAGAATTCTGACCGGGACAATAGGCTCTTCTCTTCACCCGCTATGTGGTTCTATGGGCCCTAGAAATCCTGTCTGCATGTGGGCTGTAGACTGCCATTTGGTTCTGTTTACTCCCAAGCATCTTACATGAGGCATCGCTCCAAGTAGGCTCTCCGCTGGGTTATTTAAAATAGCTCATCGCTTCTCGCTCTTTGGGCTGAGATTAAGTGTGTAAAATGGCTCAACAGCCCTAGCCGGCTTGGCTCAGTGGATAAAGAGTCAGCCTGCAGACTGAAGGGTCTCAGGTTCGATTCCAGTCAAGGCCACATGCCTGGGTTGCGGGCTCATTCCCCAGTAGGGGGTGTGCAGGACGCAGCCAATCAATGATTCTTTCTCATCATTGATGTTTCTGTCTCTCTCTCCTTCTCCCTTCCTCTCTGAAATCAATAAAGAAATATATTTAAAATGGCTCAACCATATAAGGTTTTGTGTAATGAGTTGATTTTTAAAAAAATACTAATTACACGTCCATTATATGCAAATGGCCACTTCTTAAAAGGGCTCACCGATATAATTTCTGCCCTCACAACAACTGTAGAAGCTGGTGCGGCTATCTGTGGCTGCTTCCTCACCACCGTGCAATGAGATAGTTCAATCATCACCATTTTCTGACCAAAACCCCACCTGAGAGCTGAAACGACTTGCCCAGTGGCACAGAGAAGTACATTCATCGCAAAATATGGACCTAGATCAACTCAAACCCTGGTCCCCTAGCCCGTGGGCCTGCTCTTTAACATGGATGGTAAATGGGTATAGACCATTTCATTTTATGTCCTTTTTTTTTTTTTAAGATTATGGATGTTGTTTTACTCTCCCAGTGTTAGAAGACATGACAATGAATGAAATTCCTCAGTGCGTGGGAGCCTCACTGAGACCAGCCCAGATGTAGAGCAGGAAAGCTAGCAAGCCCGCCTCTCGAGAATAGCAATGCGGAGTGAATTCCTGTGGCCTGGTGGTGGTGGCGACTCTGTTTCCATGGACAGTTAAATATGGAATCTGGGAGGAACTTGGTATTTATGTTCAGAGCTCTGGGAGCTAAACCCAAAAGACAGGCCTGAGAATGTGACTAAGCCCTTTGGTGTCAAAATAAACACCAGCCAGAGGAATTACCATCCAGATAGCCGAAGATCACCGGCCTCAAGCCCTCGTCTCGAAGACGCCTTGACAACTTTCATACATGCGCATTCCAGAGGCCAGTATAGAAGTTGCTTTAAGTAAGAGAATGTGATGAGCATCTTTCAAAATGTATCTCAAATTATCAGTTCATTTTGTTGGCGAGGGTCTGCTGAGTACAGATGTGTGAGAAGGGAGGTAGATCTAAGGGTGAGCAAATCAAGCTTGGAGAGTAGCAAGCGTGCTCCTCTCCAGTAGAGGCTGGTGGGTAAGGAGCAAAGCTGAGCCATTTCTCCTGGTTTTCCTGCAGCTGTAAAGGCGCCTCCCACTATGGCCTGACCAAGGACAGGAAGAGGCGCTCCCAGGATGGCTGTGTGGACGGCTGTGCGAGCCTCGCGGCCACGACACTCTTCCCGGAGGTTTCTGCAGCTGCCACCGTCGCCTTAATGACAGACGAGCCTGGCCTGGACAACCCTGCCTACGTGTCCGCGGCAGAGGATGGGCAGCCAGCAGACAGCCCATCGGACTTTGGCCGGAGCATCCGAACGAGGGGTGAGTCAAAGGGGTGGTTGTCCGGGAATGGGCTCCTTCCCTTGGGGTGGCCCTCCGTGGAGTAGTCACTGTGGAAAGTTCTCGAAATGTTTCTTTTCTTTTCTTTTCTTTTCTTTTTAAAGAGAAGTCATTCTGGTAGTTTTGGCAGCGATGCAATATCCAATTCTCCAAAGTGGAATAGAACCACGAGTCCCTCAGATCATTAAAAATGTGTGTAATCTGAGTTGGTAGAAGGGGTTGAAGCCAGGCCTACTGATTCATCACTCCCACCTGTCCGTTCCTTCCCATCCATGCTGCTCAAGAAAGGTGCTGGTTTGTTCAGTCCATTCTAGGAAAAAAAAAAGCAGATTTTAAACAAGCCGTGCAATTTCATTGTAGAAAAATTTAGAAAACGTTCCTAAGTGAATTCTATCGCCCTGCCACCCAGCAGCGATCACCGTGTGTGTTTTCCTGCGCACGTCTTACCGGACGCGCATAAGGGAGGGTTTCTGTGCCCGTGTGGCCACTGTTCCTTCTCTCCTTTCCTCAGCACGGCCCTTCGAGCGATCCTCTATTAGAAGCAGATCGTTTAAAAAAATAAACCGAGCTTTGAGTGTTCTGCGAAGGACAAAGAGTGGAAGTGCCGAGGCCAATCAAGCCGACGAGGGCGGAGGAAACTCTGAAAGCACCACTCCCCCTGAAGGTAAATGAACTCCCCGCAGGCTGGGAATGGGCTGGGAATGGGCTGGCCTTCCAGAATCATGTCTGCGTGATGACAACCTGACCACCACTCGCTTTCTGTGGCAACTCTCTTCCCAAGGGTATAACATATTTCTTACCTCGCTTAGCCTGGTTCTCATGTAAGTAACTGCAAGCAGAAATTGTTGTTCTCCTTTTCCACAGGCTGAGGGAAACGCGGTGAGAACCCTTACGTTCAGGTACTAGCTTAACACATACCAAGAATAATCAGAGTTGGTAAGTGAAAAGCAGTGAGAACAGTGCCTGGTAAAGGCTGTGTAGCTACTGGTGGTCCTTATCACAACTAGGTATGATGGTATGGTTCTGAGTGTCTTCCATGCATTCGCTCACGTAATCCACACAACAACCCTAGGAAGTAGCTGTTTGCCAGACGAGGAAACGGAGGCATAGGGAGGTTCCTTAGCTTGCCCAAAGTGCCTTACCAAATGTTGAACGCCGGTAATGTGGCTCCAGAATCCACGCGAAGTTGTTATTGGGTCTTAGATCCTACGTGTTTTCTCAAATATAAATGGAGCTGAGGAAATACTGTCCGTTTCCTTCTTTTCATTTTATATTAGAATTTAGGGTAGTAATACTATTAGCTTAAAAACTAGCTTTTTCTGGGTGCTAGGTAGTGTTCTAAGTCATTCCGATATCACAACGCTAGGGGATTATCATGTTCATATTACAGATGAGGAAACAGGCCCAGAGACATTACTAGCCCAAAGTCACCCAGCTAGAAAATGGCACACTTAGGATTTTAAACCAGGTCTCCGGCTTCAGAACCCCCTCTCTTAACTACTGGTTAAGTACCCTTCTCTCTGGGGGGTTGGTTGGTAGACCCCAAACCACTGCCTTTAGAGAATTTCTAAGCAGTGTTATAACACCCCTTCTTGCTCACTTATCACCTCTCACCCTGTACGCACATGCTCATTCATATACACATGCACGCACGTGCTCACACACACACTGCTTGCATTAACTATCCTGACTTACTATCCCAGTCCTGTAAATACTCTTTTGCTCACTTCCATGCTGTTGTCCAGCCTGCACTTCCACTCACCTTCATCTGGCATTCTAATGCCTCCTTCCAGCCTAGGCTTTGCCTCTTCCTGGAAGCCCTCCCTGATTCCCTCAGTCCCCCTTCTTTTGTATTCTTCAAGCACCTGGTTCTCTATTATCGCAATGACCACCATTCATTATAACTGTACCTATAAGGGTAGAGGTTCTTCTTCTGAGCTTTTGTACTCTCAAAGCCAAACACAGGATCTGGTGCATAATGGTGTTTGCTGAACGTGTGTGCAATGAATACGTGACATGATTAGAACTTCCTTTATGCCAGTCTTCCTTTCTTAGTAAAGGCTCCTTAATGACACTCTATATAAAGTTTTCTCCTGCATGAATAAGATTTATTTGCATGTTTATTCCAGAAACATTTTTAATAAGAGGTTTCTATGTATAAGGCACTAGCCAAGGCTCTGCAATTTTTTATGAAGCATATAAAATCCAATTCCTGGCTTCAAGAGGTTCGTTCAAGACTAAAAGAAAATAGAATGCCATAGAGTGAGGTGCGCATGAATGACAATGGCAGCCACAGGGAGAGCAGCGTCAGTTCCAAGAGGGCAGTGTTGTCCATGTTTAAGGAATGGTTTCAGATCTGGGTGGGCATTGAGATCTTGACTGTGTTGGAAAGTAGTGGGAGATTCATTAGGTCAGATCAGAGAGGGTGCTAGATGCCATTAAGAGTCTGGACTTGTATCCACCTGAAAACTTGGGTGGAATTGTTGAGGATTGGAGCCATGTTTCAAAAAGATGAGGGTGGCAGCCGTGTTCTGTGTGCAGGAGGCCTAGAGTGGGAGAGAATAGATTGCCTGAGATGCTCTGGGAAGCTGTTGCCCTGGAATAGGGTGAGGTCTGAGGACCCAGTGGGGCTGGTAGTGATACTGGTGAACTCCCGTGGTGTGGGTTAGCCATACCTTTATATCCGTAAAGAGACTGTCTCTACTACTTATCGGCTGCATGACCCTGGCCAGGTTACTGAACTTCTCTAAGCTTCAGTGTTTCAACATCTAAAAAAAACAGGGATAATAATTATCTACTTCATAAGATTGTTAGGACAAAAAACAAAACAAAACAAAAAATTGTGCATGCCAATCACTTAGCTCAAGGCAAACTGTGGCTCTCAAGCCACATGCAGCTCTTTGGCCCCTTGAGTGTGGCTCTTCCTAAGCCTTAGGAGTACCCTAATTAAGTTAATAACAATGTACCTACCTATATAGTTTAAGTTTAAAAAATTTGGCTCTCAAAAGAAATTTCAATCATTATACTGTTGATACTTGGCTGTTGACTAATGAGTTTGCCGACCACTGTCCTAGACCAACACGAGTTTGGCAGTTTAAAACTTACTTTAACTCTTCAAGGGCACTGGGGTCTCACTGGGGTGGCCCTAATTAGCATCATTTACAAGCGTTATTGGGTGTGTCCTCTCGGATTATCAAATCAACTAGGTTTGGATGTATGGTTTTAGTAAATCTGTTGGGAGAGACGGGGAGGAGAGGGGAAAAATTGGCAGCTTTGACTCTTTCTAAATCTTTCTTTGCTCGAAATGATTTTTTAAAATTTCCATTCCCTTGTCACCAAACCTGTTCCAACAAATGCTTGCGGTATATCTACTTAATGTAACTGGAGTAGCTTAAACATTAATTGACCTCAGTCACCCTTGTGCTATTAGCACCAGGAACTGGCAGATTAAGACGGCTGCCCACAGCCTCACAGCAAAGCCAATCACTCACTTGAAATTAAATCCCAGTGGAGGTGAAGGACCCGAATTTACAATGTCTCTGGCTCTCTCTGGCCGCTAAATTGCTTTGTTTCTCATGTTCTACAAAATGTAGAAATAACTTGAATTCTTTCTGTATTGTTCCTAGAGAGTTGAGGGCTCATTAGTGAACTGAGTTCATTAGGAAAAATGGACGAGGGTCATGGGTTTTGATAATAGTCACAAAGAGTGGACTATGCGGAACCAGGCGTGCGGTCTTGATCTTCCCAGATGACTTAATTAAGGGAGAATTGGGGGCAGAGGCAGCTGTCAGCAGCTACAGGAGACAGAAGCTTCTCCGCCCTCCTCATCCGAACTCAGCCTCAAGCAACTCGGGAGGCGTGCTTCCTCCTCCCACTCGGTGTAGCCTGGCCGGCACTTACGGCATCGCCTCTGGTCACTTCTCTCCAAACCCAGGTGGAGAGCAGTGCTGGGGGTGCTGCCGGCTAACAGACCTACAGGGAAAGCCCCTGTGGGATTGTCACCGGGCTGGGAACCCCCGGCTCCAGGCACACCTGAGGCAGGTGATGGGAAGGGTGATCATCAGGAGCCCTGGGTTCTGACCTGGCTCCGAGGGCCACCTAACTAAGTGACATGACCTCCAAGCAGTCACATCACTCCCCCCCCCCGCTGAGCTCAAATGTCCTCACTTGAAAGATAAAGGCTCGACTTGCTATCCACAGCTGCACACCGACTAGAGCAGATCTGCGTGTGGGCACAGTGGGGTGGGGGTGGGCGTGTGACGTATTTCACGGGAAAGAAGAGTCCTCAGTTAAAAAATCAAGTTTGCAAATGCCACCCATGATGATCTCCGAGTCTCCTAGCTCTGAATTAGTGATGGTGGCAGATCGGTGGCCAAACCTCTTAAAGCCACCGACTGAGGTTGCGGCTCTTTTCTTGATCATGAATCAGGCTGTTAGACTTCCTTTATTGACAAACATGTCTGGTAGAGAGTCCCTAAGCTGGAAAGTGGGGACTTTCAGGAAGAAATCTTCAAAATGATCTGAGAGAGCAGAAGCGCAGATTTATTCTGTTTTGTTCCTTGATAAGTAAGTGAGGAAACTGCAGTCCATTTCATAAGGGCGGGTCATTCACTCATTCATTCCTGTTCACCCAAACATTGGCTGCAGTCTCCGTGTGCAGGGACCTGTGCACAGAACTCCGGAGGAGCCAGAAATTGTCCTCGAGTATCTTAGAGTTCAATGGGAGATATAAGAAATTGGCATGAGCCAGGCCAGTGTGGTTCAGTGGTCAGAGCACAGGCCCAGGTTGCGGGCTCGATCCCCAGTAGGGGGCATACAGAAGGCAGCCAATCAATGTTTCTCTCTCATCATTTCTCTCTCTCTCTCCCTCTCCTTTCCCATCTCTCTAAAAATCAATAAAACATTTTTTTAAAGAAATGGGCAGGAAAAATAACAGAAGGTTGAATGCTATGAAAATGAAGAGTTTTATGGGAAATGGGATGTTTAGAGAGAACAGGGAATGGGGGTCAGGGCAGAGTTTAATTGGAAAGGATCATTTTATGCAGGCCTTGAAGGAAGACTTGGGTTCAGGCCTAGAATAAAACCATTCCAGGCAAAGAAACGTATGCTGGCACGCAGGAAGGAAAATGGAAAACATGCATGCAGAGTTTAGCTTGGCTGAAACCGAAGTTTGGCAAGAGGAAGAGTGGTTGGAAATGTCCATTGGGTGGGCGTCTTAAAGTAAATACTGTCTTTGTCTATTTTAGTCTTTCCAAGGTTGTATCACCTGATTCCAGACGGTGAAATTACCAGCATCAAGATTAATAGAGTGGATCCCAACGAGAGCCTCTCCATTAGGCTCGTGGGAGGCAGTGAAACCCCGCTGGTCCATATCATTATCCAGCACATCTACCGTGATGGGGTGATTGCCAGGGACGGCCGGCTGCTGCCAGGAGACATCATACTAAAGGTAGAGACCATGGCTGTGAGGCCATGAAAAGGGCTTAATAAACATCACCTCAGAGCAACTAACTGGGTGGGTGGGTGGATGGATGGATGCATGGATGAAATACTAAAATAAATATGGAGCAATTACTTTTCATAGTTACTATGTTGATATGTTCTTAATAAGAGATTTACAGTTTAATTGAGATTGTCTTTGTTCCTCTCTGTCTTTCTCATTCTTTCACTCTTCTTTAGGCTCTCTTTATATAAATATTTCTTTCAATCTCTATTATTTTGTCTGGCTTCCCCTCCTTCTTTCTTTACCCTCTAGCTTCTTCCATCCTCTCTCTTCCCTTCCTCTACCTCCCCTCTCTTCCTTCTCCTCTTCCTCTCTCTCTCCTTCTTTCTGCCCCTCCCTCCTACTTTATGTAATATAATATAAAATAATACAAAACTGGAGCATATGTCTTCTGAAATTGTTTTTAAAGTAGACTAATGGAACACTTTGTATTTTATCTAATCATTTGCATTCACACACGACTCTAAAGTAAATTTCCTGTTGCTTAGTGGCCCTCCATGAAAAAAAAAATGTCACCCCTAAATTATTCCTGCCAAGCCACAGACATTCCAGGGAGACAGGTGGGGGGCAGAAAGCTTTGGGCAGGCCCGTCCTGTGAGGCTTGGTTGAGGGGAAGGACATCAGGGAGTAATTTTCAGAAGAAGAGAAAGGATAAAGGAAGAGTTGTTTATCAGACACAAGCCGAGCATGTGCCAAAAGGGACAAGGGATTTCTCCCTGGTCATATATTTCCTGTCTGATACTCAGATGACAGTTTCATCCCACCCCTTCTAGGTTACTGAGGGGCCAGCTCCTGATACCTCATGAGCAGTTTCTTTGGCCAGTTCTCACTCTTTGGAATAAGAGAAAATTGAAAGCACTTATCGTAGAAAAAAACTGAAATTCCGATTGGCTTTCAAGGGTGGAGTTCAAGGCAGGGCCCATCAACCCCAAGGGACAGTCAGCGTGTGCGATCTGCGATGCTCCGCATGGCGTCCTCCCAGTTCTGGTGGAAACGATGCTGCCTGGGACGGTTACATAATAAAACATTTTGATTCTTACACGGCCTTCAACTGGCACTTGCAGGCAGAAGAGCTGCCAGGACTGTTTAGCGGGCAGCCCTGACCTTCTCTTGGCCTGGACGTGATGGGGGAAACCAGACAGAGGATAAGGCAGCCAAGCAGAGCCAGGTCCTGAAGCTCACCTGGGCTTGCGCAGAGGTGGCAAGCCTTGTCTGTGCAGGCAGAGCCTCCCTCCTTCCCTGGAGACGCAGCAGAGAACTGGCGACTGTCCGCTGCAGGAAGGCCTTTTACAATCTCACTGCGAAGCTCCTCTAGCAGTTGGCTGCAAGCCCCAGGTTTCTTACCAAACCATAGAAATTCAAGAAGATTGTTTCTCTTCTGTGGGGCCTCACTCCTTAAGCACAGAGTCACAGAGGTGTGACTCTCCTCTTCCAGAGCAGCGCCCACCACTAGGGGCTGCGCCTGCTTAGCTGGGTAATCAAAACCAGAAAGCGCCACCAGGCATCCATCCGGAGGCAGATCTTTAAAGAGGCACAAATGAGAGGGCTGAGCTTGAGGATCTTTAAGTGGCATCATAAAGTGACCCAGCCTTTCAATAAAAGAGCCTAGAAACTTCCATTCACGTCAGTTTGTTTGAAACTGCAGAGATTTTTTTTTCTTTTGTTGAGAACATGGGCAAAAGACCTTGCAGACCTGACTCTCTCTCTCTCTCTCCCTCTCTCTCTCTCTCTCTCTCTCTCTCTCTCTCTCTCACACACACACACACACACACACACACACACGCACACACGCACAGGCACTCACATTCACACACCAATAAACAAGCACATTCATGCACACTCTCGCACACATCCTCTCTCTCTCTCTCTCTCTTTCCTCTCTCTCTCTCTCACACACACACACACGCACAGGCACTCACATTCACACACTTACCAATAAACAAGCACATTCATGCACACTCTCGCACACATCCTCTCTCTCTCTCTCTCTCTCTCTTTCCTCTCTCTCTTTCTCACACACACACACGCACATGCACTCACATTCACACACTTACCAATAAACAAGCACATTCATGCACACTCTCACACACATCCTCTCTCTCTCTCTCTCTCTCTCTCTCTCTCTCTCTCTCTCTCTCTTCTCTCCTCTCTCTCTCTCTCTCTCACACACACACACAGTAGTGGGGACTGACACTCAGTATGGGTGACCCAGGGAGAAAAATTCATCTGGGGGCTTTGGAAAAGAAAATGTCACCTCAGTTTGAATTGAACAGCAGTTTACTATTATCATTTGCCTTTTCCTACTTTTTATTTCTTTTTCCCCCCAACTCCAAATGAAAACATGAGAGTCTGATTGCATAAACAAATGTGGGGCTTGTGTCAGGGTGAGGGAGCAGAAAGATGGTCTCCACTGAGACCTGTGACGGTGGTGCAGGTGACCTCCCGGCAAGTCACGTGGAGAAAAGTGGGAAGATGGGGATATTTGGACAGAGCAGAGCGGCTCCGAGGCCCGGCCCTGGTGGTTCGGTGGGCCTAGGCCTCTTGGGAAGGGGCGTGGCAGGCGGAACTGACAGCTGAGTCCCCTCCCCCAGGTCAACGGGATGGACATCAGCAATGTCCGTCACAACTACGCGCTGCGCCTGCTGCGGCAGCCCTGCCGGGTGCTGTGGCTGACTGTGCTGCGGGAGCAGAAGCTCCGGAGCAGGAGCAACGGGCAGGCGCTGGACAGCTGCGGGCCCCGCGATGACAGCTTCCACGTGATTCTCAACAAAAGCAGCCCTGAGGAGCAGCTGGGGATAAAACTGGTGCGCAAGGTGGATGAGCCCGGGGTATTCATTTTCAACGTGTTGGATGGCGGTGTGGCGGACCGACACGGTCAGCTGGAGGAGAACGACCGCGTGTTAGCCATCAATGGACATGACCTCAGATACGGCAGCCCAGAGAGCGCAGCTCATCTGATCCAGGTGGGTCACAGGTCTTTCCTAGATCCGGGTCAGAAACTCCATCACCCTGACCATCTGTCCTGTTACTACCAATGTGACATACAGTGCCTCCCATTCGAGGAGTCAAGATCGAAGGGCCAGGTAAGAACATTACTCAAGCAAATAACGTGCCCCCTCCAGCGATCCTGTGGACAGAGCCACTATAGGATTGGCTAAGGCTAAGCCTCATCTCTGTGGCTACGTCCAGGCCCCCCTGGAAAGCCCACAGAAACTGAAGTATGAACTTTGGAGGAAGTCCCCTACTAAAAGAGAGAGAGAAATTATTGATCATTCAGGCAAATAAGAGTTCCCAACAGCGCAACATTGGTTCAGAATAATTCACTTTCCAACCAGTGTGATGTCATCAACCCCCAGCATGCATCTTGTTGACTTGAGCTGAGTCATCATTAGTTTTTCCAAAGCTCACTGAGCTTCCAGCTTTTTCTTAGAAGAACAGGCTTTGTTCTGGGGTTGTGTGTGTGTTTTTAATTCTAACCCATTCATTCACTTAACTTAATATGTATTACGTTTCTGCTGCTTGACTAGTCCTGGGTGAGGTGCAGAGAACAGAGAGATGATGACACTCTGGCTGTCTTCCCAAAGGAGCCCACAGTCCAATAGGGGAGGTGGGCTTTCTCTAAATGACTGCCACATGGTGTGGCCTTAGCCAATCCTATAGTGGCTCCGTCCACAGGATCGCTGGACGGTGCACAGCCCCACTTCTATGGCAGATTTTTGCGTAGATGGGCCTAGGAATTTTTCAGAGGAGGAAGATCTTGAACCCGGGCTTTGAGAAATTAGAAGTTCTCTGGGCGAGGCAGGGAGACTCGTTCTAAGGAGATACAACACAAAATAACATGTTGCTAAAGCCTGTAGGGAAGTGGTTAATGCCTGGAGCATGGTGTCTTACGAATATCTGCCATTCCCCAGCCCATCATGTCAGCTTCCACTTAGCGACTGAAGTGACTTCAACAGTGAGTTCGCATCAGTAGTTGACTGAATCTTATACCTAGATCCATGGAGGGTGACATAGCAGAGCCTGCCCTAAGGACTTGATTATCTACGTCCTAATAAATCTTCCCACCTTCGGGTTCCAGCCATGGAGTTCCCGATATTGGCAACACATTTCAGTATCATGCGTGTGTTATCCCTGTTCTTTGAGGAGAACCACATGGTGGAGGAGACTGTCATGTTAAATGTGGACAACTTGAGCAGAGGGGACAAGGGGCCTTGCCCTGCTTGCTCCATCCACCAGAATAGGAAGGACACGTTGTGCCTTGGCTCCTGAACTGTGGCTCTCAGTGATGTCCTAATTCCAAGGTGATTCTCCGCCTCATGGATCTTCCCAACAGGATGTGAGGTTATGCAGGCAGTAAATAAAAGCAGAGTCACAAGAGGCATTTCCCTTCCAGAGTTTATGCCAGCTACTCCCAAGTGCACAGGCCCAGCCTCAACTCCTCTAAAGACCACATCTCATACTCAACTGCCTGCTTGGTTTCTCCATGTGCATGTCTAAAAGGCATTTCAAATTTAATGTCCAAAACTGAACCCTTGGCTTCCTTCCACTCCACCCATTGTCATACCTGCTCTTCCCTTAGTCTTTCCCAGTCTCTAAAAATGGAAACACCATTTACCCAGTTACTTGGGCCAGAAAGAATCTTTACTCCTTTTACATCCCCCTCCCACAATCCATTTGTCACCACCTTCCTTCAGCCAGGCCATCAGCTTTGGTTTGGCCACCGCAAGATCCTTTTACCTAGTCTCCTTGCTTCCACACTCAGTCTTCTGCCTCTGCTCTTCACACAGCAGTGAGAACAACCACTTTACAAAGTCAAGGCCATCATCTCCCTCTCTTGTGCTCAGCTCTCTGATGCTCCCCAAGATACTTATATTAAAAACTCCAAACCTAACACTGGCCTGTAGAGCCATACATAATCTGTCTGACCTTCACTTATGTCTCCAACTTCACTTCCTAAACAAAGGGAAGAATTTTTAGTATTCTCCCCTTTCCTTACCCAGCTCAGTCACGGGACCTTCTTATTACTCCTCAGACATTTCAAAAACTTCTTCACTTCTGGGCTGACGTTCTTGCTGTCCTTCTGGCTGGAAGACTCTTCCAAGTACCTGTAAACTCACTCCCATGCTTTAGGTCTCTTCTCAAACACCACTCTGACAATCCCATTGAAAATAGCACTGACTATTCACAATTCTGTATCCTCTAATCTGCGTTATGTTGTTTTTCTGTCAACTAGTTATTACCTTCCAATTTAGTAGAGAATATTAGAGTATCATATCTCAAGCACTTAGAGAAATGCCTGGAAATAGTAAATAATACATATTTGTTGAATGAATAAATTGAATCAAATTATAAAAATGTAAATAAATATAAAATATAATTTACACATTTTATCTCTAGGGATTTTTTGTCAACCCATTTACCAAAGAACAAGCACCAAATCTTTGTTCCCAAGATAGAATCTCTATTATTTAAAATATATTTTCATTGATTTTAGAGAGAGTGGAAGGGAGGGGGAGAGGAAAAGAGAGAGAGAAACATCCATCAGTTGCCTCCCATATGCACTAGGACCAAACCCACAACGTAGGCATGTGCCCTGACTGGAATCAAACCAGCAACCTTTTGGTGCACATGACGATGCTCAACCAACTGAACCATGCTGGCCTGGGCTAGAATCTTTGTTTTTGTCCACTTTAATTTGTTCAGTTGTTATTGGCTGAGCACCTCCTGTGTGCCAAGAGGTGGGTGGTACAATGGGGAGGAAGACTGACACAGTTCCTGACCTTGTAGAGCTTGGAATATATTCCTATCTCAGATCTCAAATACAGTCAGGCCATTATTAAGTTGAGGATTCCTATCTGTTTGTGAGAAAAAAATGCGACAGAAAATAGACAATGTTTATGAAGACATTAACCAATGAAAAAGAAAGAGTCCTTGTTGTTTTTCTTCATAAAGAAACTGCACTCTAAGCATTATTTTTTTTTCTCTGTAAAAACTAGACTTTTTGTGTTCCACTTGTTAGCGCCCTCTGCAGGTCAACCAGTGCAACTTGCTTTCATTCTGGAGAAGGTCTGCCAACTTATACTTAGCAATAAGCAAAACAAAAACTCCCCTACTTGTGTCATTTGGAAAAATTTGGCATCCTACATATGATTACATATGGCAGGCTACTTTTGTAGATTAGTAACAGAAGAGGAAAAACATTTTTTCCCCTGAGAACGTTAATTTATGAAATCTTGCCTAATAGTGGGACTTCCTAAAAGATTCTTCTGCTTACTAAACAAAGTCAATGTGCTTTATAAGCAGGGGAGGAGAAATTTTTTTAAAAAACTGGGCAAAGCTAGTTGGAAAAGAAATGGAAAAAATAGAATGTTGGGGAAACCCAGTTAAGCAATCACAAGAGTGGAATTTATTTATGTGATACTTGTAACACACACCAACCTGCGGACCTTCAACTAAATACCCTTCAAAGGTTAAAAACTCAGATTTCCAACCAACCCGTGGCAGCACTGGCCCATGACTCATATTTGCCTGACAAAGAAGTTCCCAGGCAACACGTCCTCTGGTCATGTTTTCTCCCACAGTACCACGCTTCTGCCTCTCTCCACATTATTTCAGGGAAAAGTTATTACAGGGAAACCACAACTGTTTTAAATTTGACCAACTTTACATATGTGGAGTCCTAACCTCAGCTTACTCAGCAGCAGCCCTGGGTGCCAGGCCCCAGAGTTAGAGACAGAGAGAGTCAGGCTCCTGACGAGGGGAGATCTAAGGAGACAGAAGCTTGAACTACGGGCAGTGGACTGATTTAGAACTTAGTATTTTTGTCTGTGTTGACTTAAGATTTTTGAGCACTCTTGCTAGAATAACTCTGTGAAAGAGACAGCTTTGTGGAACTGGCTGGTGTCATAACCTAAAATGAGAGAACAAAGAAATATGGACCAAAGATTTGAGAGCCTAAAGGCAAAAAAACATCTGAACATTCAATACCTTGGTGATTCAGCTTTTACATCTATCCAGTGTTCCACATGAGAATGACTTATTCTGAGAGTTGTGCCTATTTTGAGGTGTTCTCATCTATCTGTAATTCTGGATCAGTGGGCTCCTACTTCCTTAGGAGTTCAAATATATGCATTTAATAAATAAAGAAAATAATCATGAATTTCAGATTTTAGTATCCTCCTTGTGCTTTTTTTTACCTCAGGCAACTTACAGACTCAATGCAGAAGCTTAAAAAAAATGCAAAGCTAGTTGTAGAGATGGTGATAAGATGGGTTTTCATTAATACTGACATATGTGTGATCCCCCCTCCTTTGCATGAATTACTATTTAAATGAAAAGTTATTTCTTCAAAGAACAACTGGCAACCAGGCTCTTCAAATTTTTAAAAAGAAGGTGTTTGGCCTTTAGACAGAGCCAGAAAGCGAATAACAAACTACACACGTTACCTACTTGGTCTAAATATGCGATTCCAGCTCATGAGTTCCACTACTTAATTGGGAAAAGGCAACACTTTTGTTCCCTGGAGCCAGTGAAATGAGACCTGCTAGATCTGTGTGCTCTTTACAGATGAGCACAGCAAATATAGCATCAAATGCCCATTTAAACAAATGTCCTTAGCATGGCATTGTGGTAAACGTAATGCTCACAGGTTACTATATAGATTTAAAACATTCTTCTGAACTGAATTCTTAACAGCCCGAATAATTTTTACATAAAGCCCTAAATTTCATACATTCATGACAAATCATGACGTGGTAAACTGCACAGCTTAGAATTTTAGGAGTGACTCTCATCACAGCTACACGTTGCAAATATTACAGGATCTTGAAACTTCACTACTTTTCTCCAACCTACCTCACGTGCATGTTTTTCTAGATACCATTTAAAAAAAAAAAAAAGTTGCTGTAGGCAAAGGAGTGGGGTCATTCTATTGACTCGGTGATCAGATTCAGGGACTCAAAAATAAATTCTTATTTTGACCTTGTCACTGACATCTGTATGACCCTGTATCTGTCCTACCACCATCATCATTAATTTCTTAGTCCCTAAAAGATATGTGCTGCTTCGAACGTAAGGGTGAATATGGAGCTAGAATCTAGTGGGGAAGATACACCAAATTGCTGTGTCAAATCTTGTTTTCCATCCTGGTCAGATCCTAAGGCTCCTCGTCACCTTTTCCTCACAGCCTCCCTCGATTTCCTTTCTCCTTGGCCAGACTTTGGTTGCTCTGAGCTCACTAAAGCGGCTGCAGCCTCTCAGCAGAAGGTATTTGCCAATTCTTTTTAAAATGTACCAGGCACTATGCTAGGTGCTAACATTTCAATGGTGAACAACTTGACACACACCAGATTTGCTTTCATGGAGCTCATAGAGGGAATAGCAGCTTACAGTGCCCCATTAGCTCATCTGAATGTATGTTTCTGGAGCCCCCTAGCTTTTGCTCAGTGAGAGGTACTTTTGTTTCTCAGAAGTTCTCTTGCTCACTGGAGGGAGGGTTAGGGTAAGGACTTTGTTTCTGAACCTTGTTGTGTAGGACGTTGCCATATCACTAGGAATAACTGACGGCTTTGGTATTTTTCTAGCATAGCAATCAGCAGCCCTGTTCTGATGCCTCCTGCTGTCTGCGTTGCCATGAAGGGTCTGTGTGCCATGCATGACCTCAGAGCCAGGCTGGAAGGCTGTCATGTGTTCCATAGCCGGGTTCTGGAACCTCACTGGCATTTTTCAATTCATCAGTAATGATGAAGGCAGACATCCATGGAATTCTTGGCTTCAAAAAACATAGAGACAGTCCCCTATGCATGTATGAAATGGCAAAATGGGAACGCCATCAATGAGGTTCTGGGTATAACTGGTCCACCAGCAAAAAATAAATAAATAAATAACAAACACACACACACACACACACACACACACACACACACACACACACATCCTACTCTGTGATGGTTAGACTAAAACTCATTTTCTAGCTCCAGATCTGTTGTGTGTACACAGACACGCAAACACACACACACACACACACTCTTATTAGAATGAGACCAGAGTTCACGTTTTTGAGATGACTTGAAAATATATTAAATATTGAAGAAACTAGCAATACTTGACCTGGAAAGGAGAAGAGCTAAGCCAGGGCAGTGAGAGTTATCTTCAGAGAGGGTTGTCACATGGAAATTGACTCTGGGTTACCCTGGAGGACGTGGCCAGAACCAATGGGCAAACAAGAGAATGGCAAATGTAAACTCAGCCTGAGGACAACTTGCTCATTAGTGCATCTAAAAACGGCCTGGCTGCCTTTGGACACAGCGAGTCCACTGTCGTGGGAGGCACTGAAGCATGAGTCGGTGACCGCATGGCAAGGATTTTGCAGGGGAATTGAAGCATGGGCTACGGAGAACAAGCTGGCTTAGATGATGTCTGACATCTCTTCCATGTCTGTGGCTTTCCAACTGTATGGAGCCAGTTCTCATAGTCCCCAGGGCTGTAGGAGCACAGGATGGATGAACAGAGAACAACACATGAGCAGTTGCTGGAAGGGAAGCAGAAGTGGGGCAAACTCCAGAAAGCTTAGAAAGAGCCATCCTCACAAGTACACACTGAAAATCAATGAAAGCTAGATTGTCTCACTCTGGGTTCCTTGGAAAAGAAACCTGAGGGGTATGTAGATGCAGAATGAGGTTGTTTTTAAAGAAATTGTCATTAAGACCTTTGATGTTAATGGATGAAATGCTAAGTGGAGAAAAACTCTATAAACAGCTTATATTATTATAAATCCAACTATACCTCTTACTCATCTCTGTAACAAGAGAGCCACCCAGTCAAACAGGAATCTCCTGTAAGCCTATACTGGGTTGTCGAGGGTGCTGTGTATATGGTTACCTGCTCTGAGCAGCTAATCCTCCATGCCCAACAGTCAGTTTAGAGTTTTCCTCTTTCAGGTGTTTCTATCGAATAAAACCCTGGGGCATTGGGGGTTGGCATTGGAGTGTTGAATGTGGTGACCCTTAACTTGAAACTTCATAAAGCTAACGCAATAAACACAATCAATGAACCCACATAAATTGCATAGTTTACCAAACATTTTAATTAAGCAAATGCATATATATATATATATATATATATATATATATATATATATATACACACACACACACATACATACATACATACAGCAAATGCTATAAACCATTTGGTTTAACTCCAATCCTCCTTTCCAGATGAATAGGTGAAGCCTTTTGGTGGGTGAGAAATGTACACCTTGAGTACAAGTGCTGCGTGCTCTCTTGCTCTGCCTTTATTTGTGGCTGACTTTCTCTCTCTCAGTAACCTCATGGACCCATGTAATGCCAGGACGGTAGAAAGGCCCCTCTCCTCCAATAACTGGCTCTGCAAAATGCCTCTCCTGGCTCCTTGTGCTGTCGCATCTTTGATTTTCATCGTTCTGTTCTGCGAAGTTTCTGGTCCATGTTGCATCCTGACAATACGAGCAGTTTTTCAGTCATAGTAAATTTTATAGGGGAAGGAGCAATTTCCAGGCTGAACGTGGTGGAACTCCCAGACTCCTTCTAACTACTAGAGATGAAATTTTATTATTTTTACATGGGCTACCTATACATGAGGCTGCTGGACTATGGTTCCCTCCTATGGCCTCTGCTTACTCCCATCATATAAATATTATTGGCAGTTTTTAGTCAAATTTCAAATGCTTAGAGAAAAGCAGCCATTAAACCTACCAACCAAAAGCAAGCTTTTCCATGAGAAATGATACTCAGTTTTAACCCTCTGGCTTTCTCTAAATGTTAGGATTTTCCTCTTTTCCCATAGACGTAATTGGCTCTGCCTCTGAAACTCTGTGTGTTACCCACATCTCTTTCATGGCACTTGCTTCTGACTGTCCCTGAAGCAGAACAAGGGCCCTGAGGGCAGGAGCATGTCCCCAAGGCTCTTAGTGACGTGCCTGGCCCAGAGCTGGCGTATGCCAGCTGCGGGGACAGATGGCTGCCAACAAGCTGAGGTGCACAGTGGAGAATGTGGACGTCATCAGAATCCCTTTCCTCTAATCCGAAAGGAGAGAAGGAGTTTAATGCGTGCATCTTTCTTGGAAGAGAAAGGAGTATATGGCGCAGCAATCGGGCTGTGCAACTTGTGACCACTGTGCCCAGAGTTTGTCTAGAGCAGTGATGGCGGACCTATGACACGCGTGTCAGAGGTGACATGTGAACTCATTTTTGGGGTTGATTTTTCTTTGTTAAATGGCATTTAAATATATAAAATAAATATCAAAAATATAAATCTTTGTTTTACTATGGTTGCAAATATCAAAAAATTTCTCTATGTGACACGGCACCAGAGTTAAGTTAGGGTTTTTCAAAAGGCTGACACCGAGCTCAAAAGGTTCGCCATCACTGGCCTAGAGCAACACTGAGAATGCTTAGGGAGAGAGGAGAGGAAACTTCAAGTGACAGGACCTAGCTCTTGCCTTGCCTACTACTTGAGCCAGCCAGTTGTTAAACAGTTCTTTCATCCAAATGCAACACCCAAGTGATGCGAGAGAGAAGCTGCCCCACCTCCAACCTGTAGCATGTTCTTCCTCCGTTTACTTAAATGGCGGTCTGCTGCGCCCCTCTCCCGGGCACATGTTTGTGTCTGTATGAAATGAACAAGTTGCTGCCATTCTCTCCTTCATTCAGTCCCTCTGTGTCTCCCCGTCGCCCACCTTCTCACCCTCACTCCACGTTCACACCAGATTCATCTCCGTGGAAAGAAAGACAGATGCTAAGGCCTGTTTCTCGACACTGAATCCAGCTGTTCCTGGGAATAGGAGCCAGGACAAACACATGAGCCCATTTTCCACCTTCGACTTCAAAAGCTAGGAAAGAACGTGCATCAGATAGAGCCTTGCTGAGAGCAATTTATAAGGTGGCTGGTGAGAGCCACAGATCCAGCCTTGCAGGGAATTTATTTCCACGTAAATCGATACCAGAGTTACTTATTAGAGTGTTCTTCCTGCCAACAAGTTAATAAAAGTCAGCATTTGAAAATCCAGTGAGAAATTCGTGCTTGCAATGTGAATTAAATAGCTCTTGAAGGCTGCTCCTTGCCATTTTGGATTTTGCCTGGCAAGCTGATTCGATGTGTAAGTCTTGGATTTTCTCAGCTTTGATGAGGTGGTCAGGTCACATTCCTGGTCCAGAGTGAGCGCAGCACAGTGTGATGGCCTAGAGCAGCCGTGGGCAAACTACAGCCCGCGGGCCGGATCCGGCCCGTTTGAAATGAATAAAACTAAAAAAAAAAAAAGACCGTACCCTTTTATGTAATGATGTTTACTTTGAATTTATATTAGTTCACACAAACACTCCATCCATGCTTTTGTTCCGGCCCTCCGGTCCAGTTTAAGAACCCATTGTGGCCCTCGAGTCAAAAAGTTTGCCCACCCCTGGCCTAGAGACAAACCTGCCGCCCAGAGCCTTTGAAACATCGGAGTTTCCCTGAAGATAAGCAAATTTGGGCTCAGCCATTGACGTTTTGATTTGAATGTTTGCCACTTCTTATCTCTTAATAATTTTTGCTTCAGAAAGCTCACAAAGATAACCTCATTGAGATAAGTGAGGCTCACAGTATTAAGAAAGAGACAGTGATTACAAAATACTCTTCCAAGAATTGAATTTAGTTCTTCAGGTCAGCTTGCTCATTGTTGTTTCCTGGGCTGGTTATTTTTGTTCTGTTCCGACACAGGCTTCAGATGTGATGAAAAACACCCGGGGAGTGGAAATAGGTGAAGAAACAGAGAAAGGGCAAGTACCGGGTAGACCCACAGAAGTGAAAGTGAGCGAAGGACTTGAACTTTCCTTCTGAGTCCTTTTTGATAGGATTTGCTAAATTTATGTGAAATGAATCTATTTGACTGGCCCACCATCTACCATGATGTTTACAATAGACACCCTTATGGTGTTTCAGCAGTTGTTCTTAAAAGTTCATCTAATGTACTGCCACCCAATTGACCCCTAGGTTTTCAGAAAGCCCTGAGGAGAGATGTTTATTAATATAAGGATGCAGAGTTGGGAAGGTTTGGGCTGATCCGTGCTGGACCACAGTGGGGATCTGATGTCATTGGTGGGTTCTTACTGCTTAAGGTTTCACAAACAAGTCCTAGTTCCTGAGAGTGGGAGTGAGTTATGTTCTGTGGGAAGGACGATGCAGAAGAGAGTCAGGAAGCAAACAGCTCGGTTCCCACTTTCTGAGCTCATTTGAATTCCTATCTGAATGGAATTCAAATTCAGAAATGAAGCAAGACTTTTGTGGCTCCTTTCGTGGCCTCTCTTGTGGTCTGATGGCCATGCCTGAGATGGAAGAAGGCAAGCAGGCCAATGTCAGGTCTGCTGTGGTTGTGAATGGTCAGGGGGTGGGACGAAGTTGGGAACCCCTAGAACGTACTCCTCTCTTCTCTACCTCCCTTGTCCCCAAATCTAGTATTGTGAAGGGGACTTTTCTAATCAAATCTAGCCCTGCCTCAGGCACTGTTAGCTTTTACTATAGTGATGGGTAAGCTCAAGGGGCTACTTCACCAGGCCGTCGGGAGGCCCTGTTCATGTATGTTTCACGGGAGGCCCTGTTCATGTATGTTTCACAGGCCCAAGGTCTTGTCTCACTGCCCTGCAGACCTGGAGCCTCAGCAACCAGTTCTCATGCTCTCAGGCACACATGAAACTCCTCGGTGGCAGAAAGCCAGCCTGTGCATTTATGGTGTGGAATGGACCTTAACCAACAAGGAATGTATTTGCTATTTGGAACACTCTGTCCAAGTATCAGCACACATGGCAGAGAGGACTAGTCGTCAGAATTAATGTAGTCAGATGGAAAGCAAAGGGTTGAGGCAAAGGGCTTTGATCGGGCTGTGTTAGGGCCACTGGGTCACCCCTGTCGTTCTGAAGCGCTCATCGTTTCCAGTACCCAGATGTTTGAAACCGTCAGACGCAGAATTTGTCTTCCTGCGGCGATAACATTCCTGCCAATAACTCTACTGCTTTTTCTTCACTGCTGACCCTTGGTTTTAGACCTTCAGCCTGGAGTTTGACAGGGCTGCTACTTTACACTGTACACCCTATTCTATTGGAAAGTTTCTCAAACAACATCTCAGGCTGTGAACCGTAGAGCCATTCATTGGATAAGGGGTAAAGTACATGACTCTTGTGTTCTTGCCAAATTACCAAGTGGGCACTGCCATGAAAAATACTAGAAACCACTTTTTTCCATAGAAAAGGTAAAACTCACACATTTTGGTAACGCTGGTGCCTGGATGCTTGGGAAGGAAGCTCCGAGTGCTAACGCCTGTGTCTTATCACCCAGGCCAGCGAAAGGCGCATCCACCTCGTCGTGTCCCGCCAGACCCGTCAGCAGAGTCCTGACATCTTTCAGGAAGCCAGCTGGAGCAGCAACGGCAGCCGGTCTTCGGGGCCAGGGGCCAGGAGCCACAACCCCAAGGTGAGGCCCAGTAGGGTATGTCCACCGCTTCTGCGGTGAGTTATTTCTCGGGAAGGCTGCACACATTAACATTTCTAAGTGTCATCTCTGGATTTCATCACTTAAACACTGTGTGACTTATCTTGTAACAATAAAAGCCCAGAGTCCCATCTTCAAGGCCTGGTGGGATAGCAGGTGTCTCCCATCCAAGCAGAAGAGAGGAAGATGCAGGAGGGTTTTGAAACCTGATCTTGCAGACCTCATAATTTCTGGTCTAAGCCAAATAGATGTCATGTCATTTCAACTCATTTTGTTTCAGGACTGTTTTTCATTCACTTTGAAATGAAGCAAGAGGTTTGCTTGGCTTCTGGATTTTGAAGTTCCCAGTCTGCCTGAAACGGAGCAACTCCCCTGCTATTTTAGGGTGTATGTTCTTGCAGAAGGACCCAGAGAAATAATATAAACACTTGAAGTTCGTGTAACACTAGCAAGTGGTGGGGATGGGGCAAACCAGAGAGCACATGCCCTATCTAATGGAATTCAAATCCCGAAACATTTTTCAAAGCGGGGGGTGAAGCAGCATGTATCTGCCATGGGCAGCCCCTCTTTAAATGAGGTGGCTCAGCCCACTTTCTCCTTCTGTCTGTGGCCAGTGTTAGAGGCAGCGCCATAACTTCTCCATTTGGTTGGGTGTCTAAGCAACGCACACCTTGCTTAGACCAAGTTGAGTCCAATTGCCTCCACTTGGCATCCTATTGTGATGGTGATGAGTTTCTGGCCGCCATTTCTTCTGGGACCTGGTTCCATTAAATTACTTGTAACTAAAAAATCTGATAGAGAGCCCGTTCTTCCTGCATCAGATTAGGGAATGCCTACATACCACATCAGGCTAGATTTCCGTTTGGAATAATTCACAAGTTTGAATTTTTGAGCAATGTATGTAGAAACTACACTCAAAATTTTGATTTTGGAACATCTCTGCTTTGTATGCTGTTAATTACACAGCCTACAAGGATACTCCCTCCCCCCTTTCTCCAGCCTACCAGCCAGGTATGCCCCATAAATCCATAAATTCCAGGTTTATTTACAATAAGCAATCTCAACAGACCAAGTACCTCCTTGCTAAAACATTTTATGGATAAGCACTCCCTGGTGTCTTTTCACTAGTAAATACCATTAGTGTGTTTAAATAAATTTAATGCTATTAATGGAAAACTAGTTTATTCTCTTAATTAAAGTTTTAACCTAATTAGCTAATTATAATTGAGTTAGCAAGACCATATTATATTCTAGCTCACTAAACCCCTAAGAATGAAGCTTCCACCAGCCCTGTGGTTTTATAACCCCTTCTACCTAACCATAATGAATCATGGAAAGAGCCAGGAGGGTCTGATCAAATTTTTGCTGAAACCCTCCCTCTCTCATATGTTCAATTCCTGGAAAACATGCATAACAAACTGGCCCAGTAGAAATTGTAATTATTTTCATTTTAATTTATAGTTCTCTCTGCCTTCTGAAATGCTCCCACACACACATTAAAAGTGGCATATTTAAAAATGAAATGAAGACATAGATGTATTTTGTTTAGGAAACAACATGGCTTTTTGAAAGCAGGAAGTGAAATTACTCAAAGAAATACCAAAGAAGACAAACCAAGATTTGTGAGACAAAAAAGTTTTTAGTAAATTCAAAAGTTAAAGAACAATAGGCATCAAGATTAGGAGTGTGGCTGCCTCTGAGAGAGGAAAGGGAATGTGACCCGAGAGAAGTCAGAGAGGCACCTCAGCTGTGCATGGGACATGCATGTCTGACACTGGGTTGCCAGGTATCTGGGTAGTTATGTTCATCTTTATGCGTTTTTTCAATGCGTTTTTTCTAAAATGCTTTTTAAAAACCCAAAGCAAATATTCTATTATGTAATTTTATAGTTGAGAGTACACTGGTGGCCCTGACATGTTTTAATCAGCTTAAACTATTTTATCATGAATCATGTGTTAAACATTAGGGAGCACCTTCAAGTCTCCAAAGTAGGGAAGGGGTGTGGGGAAGAAAACGGGGGGGAAAAGATCCCTGTTGTATTTAACTCTCTTCTCTCCAACCAAAGTTAGGCAAGGCCATGTACGGAGGGGTCAGGGAGCACTGGGGCTTTTCCATTCCTAACGCAGGTGTGTCTCTCCTGTGGGTAAACAAAGTATGTGGGAGACACAGGACACAGGGACACATTTCTTATCTGGGGTAGTCCAGTCATGTCTGTTTGCAGAAAGGTCGTTTGGGAAGCACCACACCGAAGAAGTGAAAGGAGGTTCTGATCTCCAGGAATTTGCATGTAAAAACATCAATGAACACACCTCTGCAGCCGGGAGGACGTAGCTTTCCGCAACCAAAACATGTGTCATGTGATTTATTTGACACAATTTGATTTGGGTTGAGTTCTGTAGTCAATGAACTAGTTAAACTCCCTCTGGAAAAACTGGGTGATTAGTTCTTTCATGTGTTTTTCTGACAGATGCCTGAACATTGGTAAGTTAATTTAGATCACGCGTTTCAGTATTACCTCTAAAAGCAAAATGGGATAGTGAGGAGCATGGATTTAGAATCAGACAGCCTGGATTGCTGGTCCCAATTTTCCTCCTGACACCCGTTTCACTTACCTGGTTTTTTAAAATGTTAAGTCTTGGTTTGCCTGCCTGGACCTGCCTAAGTAGAAAACAAATATATATTTCCTTCCTTTTCCCAAAGGTGTAGCTGGCCAATCTATACATTATTTCAGCAATATTTATTCACAACAAATAATTAAAGCCTCACAAATTCCTATTAACTGGAGTGGCAGGAGAAAAGCCAATGTAACTTCTGGGATATATTTCTTAAGATATGGAATTTTGCTACTTTCAAATGAATTTTATAACACCTTTTTTTAAAAAAAAACCAAAAAGTCCTATTTTCCACTTGGTTATATTACTTTTAGCCACAGGTTTGCTGTACATGGGCATTCTTACCCATTTCATAGATGAAGCTAGAAGGAGCTTGAGTGATCACATTATCACAAATCTCCTAAGCTAATTACTGTTAGAAACCCAAATATCAATAAAAGATGTTAAAACTTACTACAAAGAAAGGTAATTAAGTTATTGGAATCTTTGTTTTCACCTTGGAAAATATTGGTAAATATGGATAAAACAGTATCGGCAGAATTGTGAGAAATCAGTATTTTCACAATGTCTTGGCGAGATAATAAATGACAGAAACCATTTCAAAGGTAATTTATCAACGTCTATTGAAATGTAAAATGCCAGGCTCTTTGATTTCTCCATTGTAATACTAGGACATTAGCCTTAAGAAATAGTTACACAAGTGCACAAGATATGTGAGTCTAAGATGTTTGCAGTGTCCCTGTTTAATTCTGCAGAAGACTGCAAACAATCTGTCATCAGTGGGGAATAGAACACATCCACACAAAGTATTAGGCAGCTGTTCAAGAATGAGATAGTGTGTGAGTTATGTGTGTGTGAGTTATCCTTGTTTTTCAGAATATTCCAGACTGTGTTTTAGACAGCACCTCAGGAGATTGATCAACTACCCTTACGATGTCCCTATCCCGCATGTGGAAATAATGAAATGAAGCCCTTTTTTGAGAGCATCAGGAGTAAATGCTTTACGAATGTCCCCAGGAATGAGCTGAAGCAGCAGGGCAGCCAGTGGGAGTCTCTGGGTTTAGAATTCTTGCCACATTGGGGGCATTTCAGAACTGCCTGCATCTCCAAGTGGGGCTCTTCTGAGAGATGCTCGTGATCAAAGGAAGAGACATCCTGCATCTAATTGCTTTTCAGAAGGGAAAGGTCATGTGCTGAGAATGGATCTTGAGAGCCCCTCTAAGTCTACTCCTTGGCATTAGCCGGAGTGCTAGGACTATTACTAGTCTTATTTTGAAACTTTTCTCTGAAGAAAGTCTTATTTCAGTTTTATAACCCTCATCTGATAACCATTATCTTCAAGGTTCTGGGGTTTATATAAACACAATCCAGACCTTACAAGTACTAATTATAATATATACCTTGCCATAATTATTCATAATTTCTGACTTATTATTCTATTACTACCAAAAACAATTTGTGGCAATTTGCAATGTATTCATCCATTTATTCAGCAAACATGTATTTAAAACTATCTTCAGTGTGCTAAATGCTATGTTCAATGCTAGGGGTACAGTAACAGGCCATTAGTGCATACAATGAGGCCATTAAAAGAGACATGGCTAACTTAAAACCGCAGGAAATCATAGATAATAAATGCACACAAAAGCCTAGGCTTATCTTGCTTCCTAATGAGGCATTTAAATTGACCCTGTGCTTGCAGGTAAAATAGTTCTATATGATGTCATCCATCCAGTTTGTAGACATTTGTTTAATTAGAATTCATTTGATTTGTTGAATAGATAATATATAGCCTATATAATAAAAGGCTAACATGCAAATTGACCAAACAGTGGACTGGTCGCTATGATGTGCCCTGACTACTAGGGGGCGGATGCTCAAAGCAGGAGCTGCCCCCTGGTGGTCAGTGTGCTCCCACAGGGGGAGCGTCGCTCAGCCAGAAGCCCTGAGCTGGGCTCACAACTGGTGAGCACAGCAGTGGTGGCAGGAGCCTCTCCCGCCTGTGTGGCAGTCAGACATCCCCCAAGGGCTCCCGGACAGGGAGAGGGCACAGGCTGGGCTGAGGATTCCTCCCCCCAAGTGCACAAAATTCGGGCCTCTAGTGTGTGTGTGTGTGTGTGTGTGTGTGTGTGTGTGTGTGTGTATATATATATATATATATATATATATATATATATATATAGAGAGAGAGAGAGAGAGAGAGAGAGAGAGAGAGAGAGAGGCGGGGGGGGGAGGGGCGGGTTCAAATGGAAAGGATATGTTAAGAAGTCCCTGTTCCACCTACCCCCAGGAAACCAATTTTTCTCCGTTTCTTTATAGAAATGCAAATAGTAATACAAATCATTTTTCTTCTTTTTTTAAAAAGAGCTAGTACACTTACACTTAATTTGTACCTTGATATTTTTTTAGTCAGATGTGCTTTTAAATGTTCCTTCCGTAGGTACAACTATAGCTATGCTTTGAGCCAGATACTTCTTTGAGGTTTGACCAAGTGTTATATTTATTTGCAGTGCACATGTCCACAGCCTTAGTCCCCTAGAATTCAGCAGTCGCCAACCTTTCGGACCTCATGGACCACCAGTGATCCGCGGACCACCGGTTGGCGACCGCTGCCTAAATCACTGCACCACCAGGGAGAATACATTTTTGGAAAAGTATACATTGATATGTATTCATTGATAAGCAGTGCCCTTAACCTTCTCTACATTATTGCTTCAAGATAATGCTGCATATAGCTTTGCATGGTTTTCATCTAGTGCTATTAAATCAAAATAAGTTCTTTTAATTAATTTGCTTTTCAAAAGTTGACCCACAGTATATACTATAAATTGCGTATACTATATTTTTATATTATATATATTTTATGTAACAAAATGAAAAAGTACAACTGACTGCATATTATTTAGAAATACTAAAGCGTAAAGATGCTAAATGGGAGAAACCTAGATATTGGTGAATCTTTAAGAGTCATATATATGAAATCCATTATATTGAGAATTTCTATAATTGATACCTGCATAAAGTTAACTGGCACTATTATTTAAAATCTGGTTACTTTTGTAACTGAGGAAAAAATCCTGATATTCATGAATGAAATGGGTGTTATTTCCAAAATGTTGACTCAGCTATCAGGAATGAATCACTTGAAAAATCTGGGGTACAGTTCCTTCCATTTTTACTGAAATGTGAACTTCCTCTGAGTCAGCCTATAGAATTTGGGATAATATAACTCTGCCCTAGAGGGTGGGGGGAATGGCAAAGCAAGGGTTCTCTCTATGTGCGTCTTTCTCTGTGAGACCAAATACCACTATCATATATTTGTGCCATTTTGTATGTAGGAAATGCAAACCCATGTTTGTTTTTCTGTCTGTGCCTTTAGCACCTCCCTCTTGCAGTCACTTGTCTTGAGAAGGTGGTTAGTGTCCGAAAAGACCCCAGCGAATCCCTCGGGATGACTGTTTCAGGGGGAGCATCTCACAGTGAGTGGGATTTGCCTATCTACGTCATCAGTGTTGAACCCGGAGGAGTCATAAGCAGAGATGGAAGAATAAAAACAGGTAAAAAGAAAAGAAATTTAAGAGGAATTAGCAGCTTGCTAGGTGAGGTAACTGTTTCCAGATTTAACAAGCAAATGTGAGGGTGATCTGGCCGGGACATCTGTTACCCATTGACCATGAATAGTTTGAGTGTAGTTGCCAGACTGGGTTTCAACCCTCCTTAGTTCAAGTGGATTGATGTGGGCGCCACCTTGCTTGCTAGTAAAGCAAGTACTGAAAACTATGCCAAGAATTAATAGGAAAATGCTAGTTACAAGCAAGTTGCCTTGGTTAAATGGCATTTTGTTCCATTTATTCTAAGTGATTCTTTGCTGGATTTATCCAGTGATGAAACTATTCATGAATTATTCAATTTTATGAGCTGTATAGGGGAAATAATTGGATAGACTTTGACTGAATATTAAGTGAAAGTACCATGCCATAGGTACTTTTCCACTGGTGAAAAGTGTTTTGTTACTTTAATCTTGTGTGTCCTGGACTTCTGAAACGAAAATGTCAAATGTGTATCCTTAATAATATCGTCAATGCACATGAAGGGGTAACTCAGATAGTTGGGCAGTTATGTTATTTAAGGATTCAGAGTCAAGAGATAAAATGTAAAGTTTCTGAAGTACAGTTACTCAGTCTGTGGAGCCAGGGGGGATGGCATGTTAAGGGATTCAGTCAGCCAACCTAACGATGTTCCTTTGGGGTCAGGAAGGACTGACTCAGGGCCTTTCCCATCTTTCCCCTATTTTTTACTCTTGCTGTGGTTATTCTATATAAAAAAGCTATTCAAAGGAGGCAGAAAATCAGGAGATAAAAGAACAGAAAATGGAGGCAGGGGAAATATGTATTTTAGTTTCTCTTGCTTTTCTTTTTCATCCAAGCACCTGGGTGCAGAATAATGAGGCCAACCAGGAAGTGACTTGAGAGAGAACATGAGCAGATTATAGGATATGTATGGAAATGGTCCAGCACATAGTAGGTGCTTATCCAATGCTGGTTCTTAGCACCTGTACAATCAATAGAAATGTTAACTCTTCTTTCCACCTCTTTGAGAACACAGTTCCAGGGCCCATTTTTCTTAACTGCTGTTGACTCCATGCCAGATACTCTCAGGGGTAGTTCCTTATTTATTCATTCAAATCATGTGTAATTAGGTACCTATCATACGCTAGGCTCTGTGCAGGTGCTGAAAGCTTTTGCCAAGTGCTCTCCCTTTGTGCTAAAAACATAAAACAAAAAAGGAGTGAAAATATAGATTTTCTTTGATTAAATGGTAAATGAGGCTATTCCTCCTTCCTCCCTTTTTTTGTTTTTTTTAATGACAAGAGCCAAACACCAATGGGTATGCTTTAGAAACCTCTAAACACGACTTACCAACACCTTGGAGAATGCACACAATTCACCATTTGCTATATGAGAATCCAGCCTCATGTCAATGCAAGAGGATGACATGCACCCCACCCTCACTATTCACCGCATCTGTCAGTCAGTCCCTGCCCCTTTGTACTATAAGCAGAAGGTCCTATTGCACTAAGGATGGCTTCTGCTTCTCTGATCGCTAGGTGACATTTTGTTGAATGTGAATGGGGTTGAACTAACAGAGGTCAGCCGGAACAAGGCCGTGGCATTATTGAAAAGCACATCCTCCTCAATGGTTCTTAAAGCTTTGGAAGTCAAACAATGTGAGTCCCAGGAAGAAGGCAACAGCCCAGCAGCTCTGGACTCCAACCACAACATGGCCCCACCCGGTGACTGGTCCCCCTCCTGGGTCATGTGGCTGGAATTACCACGGTGAGTCCCATGTGACATCCTTGGGGAGGTATGGGAGGGAACAACTATATATATAAGAATGGTAAAATTATATATATATATACACCATTCTTTCACTTTCTTGGGCTCACGGCACTAGCATCTTAATGAACCCCTGGCTTGGTTATGGGGCTATTTGAAATAATTGTAACTGGAAATGCAGGCAGAAACCATAGGGCAGGGACAAAAGCCTGGATGTGGAAACATTATTAGGCATTCATTATGAGGCGCTCACAGGTCTGCCATGAAGAGTCGTTTCCGTTTTTTTGCAACACGGAGCTCAGCTGATAGGGAGAGGATGCTGAAATCCAGGGTGTTCACTCAAGTAGGGGCAGGTTCACTTTTCCCGAATTGCTAGCAGTACAGCACTAGGATCTTGCATGGAGGGTGACTCCCATCCATGGTTTTACCTCTAGCTCAGGTGCCCCCTGGCTAAACCTAAAGCAACACAGAACACTTGGCCTTCACCTATGCTTATGCGTGTGTTGAGAACGCATCTATCATCTTCTCTCCCTAGTACCTACTCTTGTGAGTTCTTGCACATAACTTCAGGAAGCAGCTGGCTTGTCACTTTAACAAACAAGAATCTTACAGTATAGCTGTTTGTCTCATAGACACTTCAGGAAAGGATTTGGGGGTAACCTTGCTAAGTGACTGTAAACAAATTAAATATTCAGAGGGCAGATAAATTGGGTTTTGTTCATCTGCATCACAAACATTAACTCGGGGCCTTCAGAAGATTCTTACGAATTCCAAATGCATGATTTAAATGTTAAATATTGGAGTCACTGAAGGTGATATGCTGGCTAGAATTGAATGAATGAGAGCAGGATGTTTGGTTTTAGTACATTTTTCTTGAGGGTGGAGATAGGTCTTTTTTTTTTTTTTTTAATTTTAAAATGAGGTTTATAAAACATCCCTGACTCAAATACAAACTGTCCTAGATTCATTTCTGAGCCTTCAGTAATTGATAAATTTAAATGAGTACATTTTTAAACAGCTGAAAACTGAGCATTGAGGCAGTTTAAAAACTTTAAACATTTAGAACTGAGCCTAGGTCAAAGAGGTTATTACTTCTATTATTTAAAAAAAAATCTTTTTGAAACTGCATTCTCATATAGATCACTTTTTTTTATAGATCACTTTTTGTGCTTAAAGCTATTCTGTTAAGTAATCAAGGTTCATGTAAGATGGGACAGATGTGAGAAACGTTTTACTCCAAATACAACCAAGTGAATGGCTTTCTTCTCCCCTTTCACTTGGCCGTGGGCGGGCACCTGGGGTTTTGCTCATTTCCTTTAAGAGAAGGGCACTGTGAAAATAGTGCCAGTAGACACCACTGGTTTTCAGCCACCCTGGCAATGCTTATCTTCCTCCATCTCCTTCTCACCTCGTAGTAATTTAATAAGCACAGTACAAAATTCAGAGGGCACCAATGGGTATAGTGTGAAAGGTTGAGTCTCCCATCCCAGTCCTCTCAGATCATAATCTCTGTCACCAATTCCTTGTGTATTTGTCCAGGGAGTATGTGTGTCAGGGGATGGCAAACTTTTTCTGAAAAGGGTCAGAGTTTAGGCTTTGTGGGTCATACTGTCTCCGTTGCAACTATTCAGTCCTGTATTAGCATGAAAGTAGCCATGGACAAAATGTAAATGAATGGGCATGGTTATTTGCAAAAGCAGATATATCTGTACACACACATAGTATTATCATACACACTATTATGTACTGCTTTTTTAAAAATCTAATATACCCTAGGTATCATATCAGTAGATATCAAAAATACTACAATAAAAATTCAGACTGTACAGTTACAGCACCTACTATAGGAACTGGTTCCATTAAGGTGCGTTTGTACAACCAGATGGCAGTTTGCCTGGATATACTAGTATTATCGATCACACTCTGACTTCGGAGGCACCGCATCACTGTTAAGTAGCATGGAACTGTCGGGTAGAGAATTGTGATCTCATTTCTTCCCACCTGTGTGTGGCTTGGTCTTTTCATCTAATGTTCGAAATAACTTCTGTTATTTGGATTCTTCTTCTCAGGGAATCCAGATATGTATTTGAAGTCTCGTGTTTCATTTTCTCTTGAATTCCTTTCAACTGTTTATTTCCATTGTTTTCTTTGCTTATTTTAATCTGTCCTTCATATCCCTTGTGTTTTTCAATAGTATATCTTTGTTTTTATATTGTTTCACTTCTTCTGTCAGTTTATTCTCTCATATCTGCCTTGATCTCTTATTTATAACTAGAGGCCCGGTGCACAACAAATTGTGCACTCGGGGGGGAGAGGGGGTCCCTCAGCCCAGCCTGTGCCCTCTTGCAGTCTGGGACCACTCGGGAGATAACGACCTGCTGTCTTAGGCCTGCTCCCGGGTGGCAGAGGGCAGGCCCAAACCCTAGGTGCAGCCCCTGGTCGGACTCAGAGCAGGGCCGATTGGGGAGTTGGGGCACCGCCTCCTGTCATGCACAGAGCAGGGCAGATCGGGAGGTTGCAATGCCACCCCTAGTCATGCTCAGGGTAGGGCCGATTGGGGGGTTGGGGCACCGCCCCGTCACACTCAAGGCAGGGTCAATAGGGAGGTTGTGGCGCCACCCCGTCACACACAGAACAGGGCTGATCAGGGGGTTGAGGAGCTCCCCCTTGTCACTCACAGAGCAGGGCCGATAGGGGAGTTGGGGCACTGCCCCCTGTCACACACAGAGCAGGGCGGATCAGGAGGTTGGGGTGCCGCCACTGTCACACTCAGAGCTGCAGGGCGATCAGGGGGTTGGGGAGCTCTCCCCCCCCCCCCGCCCCCTCATGAACAGAGCAGGGCGGATAGGGAGGTTGTGGCCCCACCCCCTGTCACACATAGAGCCGCAGGGCAATCAGAGGGTTGGGGAGCTCCCCCCGTCACACACAGAGCAGGGCCGATCAGGGGGTTGGGGCGCCGCACCCTGTCACACACAGAGCCACAGGGCAATCAGGGGGTTTGGTCGCTGCCCCCTGTCACGCTGATCCCGGTGCTGGGAGGCATATTACCCTTTTACTATACAGGATAGAAGCCTGGTGCATGGGTGGGGGCCGGCTGGTTTGCCCTGAAGGGTGTCCTGGATCAGGGTGGGGATCCTGCTTGGGTGCCTGGCCAGCCTGGGTGAGGGGATGATGGCTGTTTGCATCTGGTCACACCCCCTTCAGGGTGGGGGTCCCACTTGGGTGCCTGGCCAGCCTGGATGAGGGGATGATGGCTGTTTGCAGCTGGTCACACACCCTTTAGGGTGGGGGTCCCCAATGGGGTGCCTGGCCAGCCTGGGTGAGGGGCTGAGGACTGTTTTCAGGCTGGGGGGTGACTAAAGCTCCCAATCTGTCCTTTTTTCCTTTTTTTTTTTTTAATTCTGGGCCAGCTTTAGCTCTGAGGCTCGGCTCCAGCTATGAGACCTCCACTGCTGAAAGCAGGTTTCTGGCCTTTGTTTACCTTCTGTATTTGAAACAATGTTGTGATCCTGCTGGCTGAAGCCCGGGGTTTTGTTTAGCTTCTATATTTGTTACGGTGTTGCTTAGAGTGCAGCTGAGAGGCTGGCAAGGCAGGTGGGGAAGCTTGGCTTCCTCCGTCACTGAAGCAAGCAAGCCTCCCTGTTCTCGTCAGCTGCCTGGCTGCTGGCCACCATCCTGGCTGGCAGTTAATTTGCATATCGCCCTGATTAGCCAATGGGAAGGGTAGCGGTTGTACGCTAATTACCATGTTTCTCTTTTATTAGATAGGATTATTTCAATAGTTTAAATTCACATTAATATGGCTGTTAAAACTTCATTTTTCTACAGCATTTTTCTGGTGAGTGGGTTTTGTCTGTTACTGTTATTACTGTTACCTTCCCACTTTTGTAGTGTGTCTCCACTGATTCTTTACCCTACCACACTGGCAGGCTACTTCCTGTCCACATGGGTTGTCTGTCTGGGTTATTACCTCACTTATGCCTTTCTTCTCTGCCACAATGGGCCCAGGGAACGCCTGCTAACAGTCAGCCTGCCTACTTCGGTGTTCCCAGTGGATGCATGTTTTGCCTATCAGTGGACCACTCACTATGCCCCCCACCCCCCCACTAGGGCTCTACCAGCTCGGACTGCACTCTCCAGCTATGGGCACTCCCTCTTCTAACATCCTTCTTTGACTCTCACTGCCTTTGGAAGTTCTCTTTCTGAGTTTTAAGATGGAATTTGCATTTATACTTTTAAGTTTCCTAATTGCTTCTTTAGTAACTTTTTAAAAGCAGAAGGGCTACAACTAAAATAGGAGTAGGCATATCAATTATGTATTTTCACAATCATGCTGCAAAACCTCAGTTAACAAGTAACCATATTTATTTAATATTTAATTCACAAGTCTGTGGGGGCTCAGCTGATTCAGGCTAGGCTTGATTGATCTTGGCTGGCCATACTTATGTATCTAAGATTTGACTGGTGGTGGCAAAAATCCCACTGTTGCTTTTATGGCTGAGTCCAGAATCAGAATAGGAAGACACCACAGTTATATAACTGGGCACACGAGGGTAGGGTAGCCACTTGGGGACATCAATGCAGTTATTTTATCACAGTAAGGAAGAATGAGGAAATATTGTTTCGAACATTTTGAGTCTGAGATACCAGTGGGACTTCCAAGTTTGATAAACACATGTAGAGCAGTAATTCCCAAAGTTTTTGTCTTAAGACCCCATACAGATTTATAAAGTATTGATGATCCCAAAGAACTTTTGTTTATATAAGTTATATCTAATGATATTTACCTTATGAATATAAATAATTTTTTACTTATTTAAAATAATACACCCCATTATGTTAACATATATTTTAAAAAGTTATTGAGAAGACTGGCATTGTGTATTTTTTTGCAAACCTCTAACATTTGGCTTAATAGAAGATAAGTGGACTCATATCTAATTCTGCATTCTATCTGCTGCCAGATCACCTGTCATGTGTTCTCTGGAAAAAATCCCACTGTATGCTCATAAGAAAATGAGTGAAAAGGCAAAGATCATACTATTATGACAAAAATATGTTTTACCTCTAGACCCTGAAAGGCACATAATTTGAGAACCACACTTCAGTAATACAGGGGTTCAGTGAAATATTGAGGTCCACTGAAAAGTGGAGTCCTTGAAGAACAGCTAGTGAAAGAACAAAAAATAGTAGCAACCGACTTCACCATATTTATCAACTCCTTTTAACAGTCTGTTACTTGAGGTAACCATAATTTTCTTATTTAGAAAAATTACCAAACTCCTTGCTATTCTTTATACTTTGCAAACTCTTCAATTAAGCCTTGAATGAGTTCAAAATAGGAAAAAAGCTCATATTCAAAATGAAAATTAGAGTTTAACAAATGTTACTGACCAATGTCATCACTTAAAACATTTCACGAGACTTTTTATTGATTTTTCAAAAAGCAGTTAATATTTTAAGGTACAGCTTATAAACAAACCAATATCTTGTTTTTTTTTCTTTTTGGTCAACATGAAAATGTTTATTTTCTTTCAAACCAGTTTCTGGACTCAGGGATTTTTAGAGTCAAATCCAGCTCCTGACATAGACCTTCCATCCTAACTGTAATACAGTTTGCACTTTAGCCTGCACTTATGTTAACAATCATCCAACTACCACAGAATAGTAAAAGAAATCATTTCTTCAATCTATATTTCTAATTTAGCTGAAAAATTCTACTCATTAATAGAAGACCTCTGGTCTGTCCTTCCCTTTTCCCATTCCTTTTATTACTTGCTATTCCATTTACTGCCAGTTTTCTATCCTCCATTATGAATCATTCTTATAATCTTTAAATATACAATTTCCATTCATTTTATGCCTTCTTAAAATGTCTCTAATCTTTATTAAACATGTAGAACTACATACATATAAACTAGTATTTTTCAAAAGTCCAAATTTCAACAAATCCATTAATTAGGGTAAGTTTGAATTTTTTTAATTGAGAATAATCATTTATTCAAAGAATTTTGCCTTGTGGCTCAGTTGGTTGGAGCATTGTCCTGTACACCAGAAGGTGGTGGGGTTGGATTCCCAGTCAGGTACATACCCAGGTTGTGGGTTCAATCCCCAGTGAGGAAGCGTGCAGTTGGAAACTGACTGATGTTTCTCCCTCTCTCTCTGAGATCAATTAAAAAAAAACTTTTTTTTTTTTAATCTACAAGTATGCTTGAATTTGGTTCACCAATAAGGATTTATGCATATCCAACTTTTTAATTAAGGCATTAAATCAATTATCTTTCCCAGTAGACATATAAACAAAACATAAATAGATGGGGTCATTTTTTAAAGTGTGTTTAACGATGGAAAACAGAAGTTCAATAAGAAAAAGCAAGCAAACAGCACAACGGTCAATTTTAGAATGAATAGTGCTATTGATTCTAAAAAATAAAGTCAAAAAAGAAAATGGAAGATAAATCACAGTAATTATTAACTGAGTTCAACTTAACTGCTTATGTATTAATTACATTCTATTGCAGGTACCTGTACAACTGCAAAGATGTTGTATTACGAAGAAGCACAGCTGGAAGTCTGGGCTTCTGCATTGTAGGAGGTTATGAAGAATACAATGGGAATAAACCTTTTTTTATCAAATCCATTGTTGAAGGAACACCAGCATATAATGATGGAAGAATTAGGTAACAATAACAACTATTTTAACAAAAAATTTATATTCAAATATTTTGTTTTATGCATTTTTATGCATAAAAAAGCATGGCCCTTCTTGAAAAAAAGGCATTTATTTATTATACCTTTCATATTGGTGAGAAATTAAACACATTTATGTAGCATGCAATTTCTAAGAAATCCAAAATGATTAGTTACTTGGTCCCATATAGCAACTTGCTTATGAATCCCTTCTAACGCAAGCTCATTTTAGAGTTTGCGGAAGGGAGAAGTAATATAATTAAAATTGACAGATATAGCAAAAATTAGGACCTCCAATTAAACTTGAATTAACTTCAGCTATGGATCAAAATATTAATCATATACCTTGTTTTATTTTTTTAGATGTGGTGACATTCTTCTTGCTGTCAATGGTAGAAGTACTTCAGGAATGATACATGCTTGCTTGGCAAGGATGCTAAAAGAACTTAAAGGGAAAATCACTCTCACTATTGTTTCTTGGCCTGGCACTTTTTTATAGAATTGATGGGTCACAGAAAATTGCAAAGTTGAAACATTATATTTATCTTGTCAATTTTTGTATTTAATGGATACATTATAAAAATGTGAACTTCAGTATCAGCAAAATTATGATCTAATGAAAGCCAATTACACCTCAGAAAATATAATTCTCAAAACAAACATTACTAATAGTTTTTATTCAGTGTGGAGGATTTTGCATCACTCTACGTTTACGTTTATATTTTTCTATTTAATAAAAAGCTCTTAAACAGTTGAAATGGTTTGTATGCCCTCGAATGACTTCGAACCATAAAATTAAAAATTTGAGTATTTTAAAAATAACTTACAGCCAAATGATTTTAAAAGTGCATTACTGAAAAATGTTCCTTTCATCAAATAAGAAATAAATATTTTTTAAAATATTATAGTTGTCTTTAAGTTTGTGATACTAAATTCATTTCTATTATGACTATTTACTCAGAATTATAAACTTGTTTTTTTCTTAGATTTAATAGGAAATAACTAAAGCTCTTGTCACTTATTTTTTTATTCACAATCTAAAAAAATCTGCATGCTGTTCAACCAATGAGCCTTGGGAAAATCAAGAAAAGCCAAACCAGCCTCAGATAGATGGCCATGAGGGAATTCAAAATTGTGATGAGTGTCCAGTGCCTGCTAGAAACTACAATTATGTTACTTCAGAAACCTCCCAAATACCATTAGATTCATTCTTTTACATATAAAAGTTCCCCATTCAATTTCACCATGAACCCAATTTAGAACACTGAAAATCTGCTATCAAAAAGTTGTATCAAAACTGTATGAGTTCTTTAATATGCTAAGCAACAGTGCCACAGCAGTATTGATAAAAGACTACTGTCAAGATTCAGGGGTGCCCTTTGATGCCTTTTGCAGAGAAACATCTTGAGAGACTAATATTTGATTAACTCAAGGAAATGTTAGCCAAGGTGGAACCCTGACCTTTATCAGATACCGGTATGTACACAGCTAAACACAGTTCTTTAAATTCCCTGATGAGTGACTCATTTACATACTTTCTTGGATATAAAATCATTGCAATCTTATTTTTTAAATATTACAAAACAAAGATTTTTAACTTAACATGAAAAATTCGCTTTTATTTTGGGAAAAAAGCTTTTATACTAACAGAAGATTAAAGGTAAATTTCTTAAACATTATCCAGAAAAATAAACAAGATTTGTGGTATCTATTTCTGGGACTAATATACACAAAAGGTTATACCAGGCCTATTCTGCAGGTGCAGCCTCGGTGCTCTCCTGTTCAGGGGCAGGCTCACTGCCAGCTTCTTTTCCTTCTTTGCTTCTTTTTGATTTTTTGTGTTTGTGTCTCCTGTGACTGTCTCCTTCTTCACTTTCATGGCGACGTCTACTATTACTAAAAAAAAAAAAAAAAAAGGTGTGTTCTTAAAAATGTTTAAGTATACAAGTGATGACAAAAATCAATCCACTTTGCCTAAATTCTGGGTGTTAAAAGATTTAATCCATTAGCCAGTTTTGGGTGGGTTTTTTTGGCGACTTTTATGCTGAGATTATATTTACACTAGAGGCCCAGTGCACAAATTTTGTGCTGGGGGGGGGGGGGGGCGCGGGCGCCTCAGTCTGGCCTACACCCTCTTGCAATCCGGGAGCCCTCAGGGGAGCAGGCCTAAGCTGTCAGTCAGACATCCTTAATGTTGCCACGAAGGCGGGAGAGGTTCCCGCCACCACCTCTGTGCTCACAAGCTGTGAGCCCAGCTCAGGGCTTCTGGCTGAGCAGCGCTTCCCCTGTGGGAGCAAACTGACCACCAGGTGGAAGCCCCTGAGCTGAGCATCTGCCCCCCTGGTGATCAGTGCGCATCATAGTGACTGGTCATTTTGGCGTTCGGTCAATTTGCATATTAGCCTTTTATTATATAGGATTACAGGCTCATCTTCACCAATATCATCCCAGATTTCTAGGGCCCATATACTTTATTCTGAAAACCAAATTATAAATGAGAAACTGAAGGACTAAATCAGAAATACTTTCTAGGGTTGGTTTTAGGTAAATAATAGGCATTGAAATTTAACATCTATGTGTGCGTGCTATTGTTGTTTTTGAGACTACAAGGCCCTGAATTTTCTTTGATTAAACTGCTTTAATAATATTTACTATTAAAGACTGGTTCATATGCCAAATTCCCCCCTCCTAACAAGATAATGTAATAAGCTGAATTCTCTCATATTCCATGATAATTTGGGTTTACGTGTATTAAATACAGTCTTGTCAGATTTAAAAATCTTTGTTGAAGCATAAAAGGAACCAACTATTTCAACAGATTATTAATCTTCCAATTAGGAATACATATGCTCTACTGGTTACTGGGAAATATTTGCTCTTACTTTCTGAAGTCAAATCAATTTCTCAACTTCAAAGTGATTCACTATTTTATTAAAGAACAGACCTTCGAGATGACTTGTGTCTGGTTTCCTCTTTCTCTCTGTGTCGTCTTTCTCTATGTCGTTCTTCTTTCTCTCGACTTGCTCTATGACGCTCGTAGCCTCTTTCTGCATACTCCCTATATCTGTATCGTTCTTCATCACTGAAATTGGAATAAAAACAACTTTTATTAACTGGACTGTTCATACGATTCTAAACTCTAAGAGATGTGACCTGAATGCAAAACAGAAGCCCCCACGTTAGCATCTTACAGAGAATAGATGCAAAATGTTTGAACTGAGAGGGAAATAATGCCATTCCCAAATTAGTACTACAACAAATACAAGAACACAAAATATAAAATTACATATCATATTAAGGAACCAGTTTTGTTCTGTGCTTTCATAATTGTCATAAGGTAGAAATTTTATAAAACAATGCTGTTTTTCTTCAAAAAATTGGGAGCTGTAACTCATTTACATTTTAATCAGTTTTCTTTTCCTCCTCTTAGAATTAAAAGCATCTTTGTCTATTTCAGATCTCAAACCAAAATTCTTTTTTTTTTTAATATATTTTATTGATTTTTTATAGAGAGGAAGGGAGAGAGATAGAGAGCCAGAAACATCGATGAGAGAGAAACGTCGATCAGCTGCCTCCCGCACATCCCCCACTGGGGATGTGTCCGCAACCCAGGTACATGCCCTTGACCGGAATCGAACCTGGGACCCCTCAGTCCGCAGGCCGACGCTCTATCCACTGAGCCAAACCGGCCCCAGCAAACCAAAATTCTTATATTACTTAGAAAATCTTGGGCACACAGGATTCTAAAAACGTATTTTAAATATTTGGCTCACAATGACTACAGAGTAGAAAGTAGATAAAGGTTCTTCAACGACATAAAGAGTATATTCATCTAATAAAGCGGTATACAAATGAACAGCCCAAGCCAGTGGCTCAGCTGGCTGGAGACTCGTCCCATACAGGATGAAAGGTCACAGGTTCGATTCCCAGGCAGGGCACATACCCAGGTTGTGGGCTTGATCCCGTCAGGGTGCATACAGGAAGCAACTTCTACAATATCCACACAAAATGCACGCAGAAAGCTGCTTGTAAACTTACTTGCATTCTGACATCCCAATTACTTAATACTATGTATGTATGTGGTGAGAAGAAGAGATTCAACATGGTTAACAACTTCAAATGCCAAAACTTAAAGCTGCACCTCCATTTTCTGACTCTTGAAAGAATGAACTGGTAAAACTGAGAGTGATGGCTAGTCTTTCTTTACCTCCCTAGCCCAGTCTTCTTTTCATGTCCTTTCACTTACATCCTTCTCTCCTTCTTTCTCCTAATCCTTTAAGTCTTTTTTTCTTGATTTTTTTTTCAGCATAGAAGTCAATACTTTCCACAACCTAATATCAGTAAACTCACTTAGAAGGAATAAAAATGTCTTCTAGAGCTCTGTGTGCTGAAGAGCCTTGGTTTCTAGAAATATATACAAATTATTAAATTAATGGTTAAAGCATCAAAGAGGAGAGAAACCAAGATGGCGGCATAGGTAAACACCAGAGTTTGCTGCCTCGAACAACCACTTCAAAAATACAACTAAAAGATGGAACCAACGTCATCAAGAACCACAGGAAGGCTGGCTGAGTGGAATTTCTACAACTAGAAGGAAAGAGAAAAGCATACCGAGACTCAGAGAAGGCGCAGTGCGGAACTAAAATACTAAGGTACAGAGGCGCATACGGAGCGGGCTGGCGGCTGAGGGCGCGGTTGTCGTTTTCATTCCGGAGGGAGTCTCAGGCTCTGAGCTCCAGTTCCGGGCGAGTCTCTGGGGACCCAGACTCATACGGGAGAAGCGGGACTGTCTGGCATTGGTCAGAACTCGAGGGCAGCTTTCTCTCGGAGGGGCTTGCAGCGATTGCCGAGACACGCCATAACTGCTAGCCCCGCCCTGTTGCCCGTGGGACCTGCCCCGCCCAAGCCCTGCACGGAGGCTTTTGCTGGATAGCCTAAGGCAGAGGCTAGATTAGCACCTCCCTAGATATCCAGGAGCCAGTGTACCCAGAGATCAGAGTGGGACAATCAGGTTTGCAGCTCTGTGGAACCATAAAGGACACACTCAGGGGGCAGACTCAGTGAGTACCAAAGTCCCATTGAAGCAAGTCTTGCCCCAGAGGGGTGGCTCCAGCACAGAAGTTCTCCCACTGCAGACACAGCTGATTCTCACAGCCAATTGGCCTGGAGGTCAATTCCTCCCAGTGATACCAACAACAATCAAGACTTAACTACAACAAGACTGTGCACAAAGCCTACAAAGGGGTGCACCAAGAGTGTCTACTTCTGGTAATTGGGAAGGCTGAGCCACTGGGCCGTATAGGACACCTAGCACACAAAGCCACTCTATCAACACAGGGAAGCATAAAAAATGTGGAGACAAAGAAACAGGTCACAAATGACAGAAATGGAGGAAAACAAACTACTGGATATAGAGTTCAAAACCACGGTTATAAGGTTTTTCAAGAATTTTCTAGAAACTGCCGATAAATTTAGTAAGACCCTCAATAAGTCTAGTGAGACCCTCGAGGTTATGAAAAAGGACCAACTAGAAATTAAGCATACACTGACTGAAATAAACAATATTATACATAGTTCCAACAGCAGACTAGAGGATCGCAAGAATCAAGTCAAAGATTTGAAATATGAAGAAGCAAAAAACACCCACCCAGAAAAGCAGAAAGAAAAAAGAATCCAAAAATATGAAGATAGTGTAAGCAGCCTCTGGGACAACTTCAAGCATACCAACATCTGAATTATAGGGGTGCCAGAAGAGAGAGAGCAAATATATTGAAAACCTATTTGAAGAAATAATGACAGAAAACTTCCCCTACCTGGTGAAAGAAATAGAGTTATAAGTCCAGGAAGCGCAGAGAACCCCAAACAAAAGGAATCCAAAGAGGACCACACCAAGACACATCATAATTAAAATGCCAAGAGCAAAAGACAAAGAGAGAATCTTAAAAGCAGCAAGAGAAAGAAAGTCAGTTACCTACAAGGGAGTACCCATACGACTGTCAGCTGATTTCTCAACAGAAACTTTGCAGGCCAGAGGGAGTGGCAAGAAATATTCAAAGTGGGAGAAACTAAGATGGCGGCATAAACACCGGGAAATAGTCGCCTCACACAACAATTGAAAAATACTGCAAAGGACGGAGCAAACATCGTCCAGAACAACAGGAAGGCTGGCTGAGTGTAAATTCTACAACTAGAAGAAAAGAGGGGCACGCTGAGAGCCAGAGGAGCTGCAGAGGTGAAGTGCAGAGGTACGGCGGCGGCTCGCGCGCGGAAAGGGGGTGGCACCTGAGGATGCGGCTGTCTTTTTGAATCACAAGCTCCCGACTGCTCTGAACTCCGGTTCCGGCGAGTCTCTGGGGACCCAGGACTCATACGGGGAGAAGCTGGTCTGTCAGGCGGCAGCGGGCGAACTTGAGGGCGGCTTTCCCTCAGAGGTGCTTGCAGCCGTTACCGGGACACTGAGACGCGCGACTCCAGGCGGAGAATCAGCCATAGCTTCTTTCTCCGCCCTTTTGACTCCCTGAGACCCCGCCCCACCCAGGCTGCGGCAGAGGCTTTTGCATGTGAATGTACCTAACTACAGCCCAGCCAGGCAGAGCCCAGCAGCGGCTTGCACTGCTTCACAGCTGAGCCTCTTCGTGGCTCCGGCTGTGTGGACTCAGGCAGAGGCTGAATTAGCACCTCCTTAGATCCAGGAGCCACTGTGCCCAGTGGTCAGAGGGGGACCATTCTCCCACTTCAGACACGGCTGATTCCCACAGCCGGTTGGCCTGGAGGTCAATTCCTCCCAGTGATCCTACAACAACCAAGGCACCAAGAGTACACCAAGAGTGTCCACCCCAGGTAACTGGGGAGGCTGAGCCACTGGGCCCTACAGGGCACCTGGCGCGCAGGGCCACTCTATCAACACAGGGAAGCAGCCAAAATGCGGAGACAAAGAAACAGGTCACGAATGGCAGAAAAGGAGGAAAGCAAATGACTGGATATAGAGTTCAAGGCCACGTTTATAAGGTTTTTCAAGAATGTTATGGAAACCGCCGATAAATTTAATGAATCCCTCAATGAGTATAATGAGACCATGGAGGACATGAAAAAGGACCAACTAGAAATTAAGCATACACTGACTGAAATAAAGAATAATTTACACAGATCCAACAGCAGACAAGAGGATCCCAAGAATCAAGTCAAAAATTTGAAATACAAAGAAACAAAAAATACCCAACCGAAAAAGAAAAAAGAAAAGAGATTCAAAAAATATGAAGATAGTGTAAGGAACCTCTGGGACAACTTCAAGCGTACCAACATCAGAATTATAGGGGTACCAGAAGGAGAGAGAGGGCAAGATACTGAAAACCTTTTTGAAGAAATAATGACAGAAAACTTCCCCCACCTGGTGAAAGAAATGGACTTACAAGTCCAGGAAGCGCAGAGAACCCCAAACAAAAGGAATCCAAAGAGGACCACACCAAGGCACATCATAATTAAAATGCCAAGAGCAAAAGATAAAGAGAGAATCTTAAAAGCAGCAAGAGAAAGACAGTCAGTTACCTACAAGGGAGTACCCATCCGAATGTCAGCTGATTTCTCAACAGAAACCATGCAGGCCAGAAGAGAGTGGCAAGAAATATTCAAAGAGATGAATAGCAAGAACCTGCAACCAAGATTACTTTATCCAGCAAAGCTATCGTTCAGAATAGAAGGTCAGATAAAGAGCTTCACGGATAAGAAAAAGCTAAAGGAGTTCATCACCACCAAATCAGCATTATATGAAATGCTGAAAGGTATTCTTTAAGAAGAGGAAGAAGAAAAAGGAACTCTTACCATTTGCCACAGCATGGATGGAACTGGAGAGCGGATAAATACCACAGGATCTCACTCATTTGTGGAATATAATGAACAACATAAACTGATGAACAAGGACTGATCCAGAGACGGAGAGGCATTGATTGGACTGTCGGGCCTTGGAGGGAAGGTAGGGGAGGGTGGGGGCAAGGGGGAAAGATCAACCAAAGGACTTATATGCAAGCATATAGGCCTAACCAATGGACACGGACAACGGGGGGGTGAGGGCATGAGCGGGGGGGGGGGGGGGGGGTAAGAGGGTACACATATGTAACATCTTAATCAATAAAAAATATAAAAAAAAAAAGAAATATTCAAAGTGATGAATGCCAAAAACCTACAATCAAGATTACTTTATCCAGCAAAGCTATCATTCAGAATTGAAGGTCAGATGAAGAGCTTCACAGCTAAAAAAAAGCTAAAGGAGTTCATCACCACCAAACCAGTATTATATGAAATGCTGAAAGGTATCCTTTAAGAAGAGGAAGAAAAGAAAAAGGTAAAGATACAAATTATGAACAACAAATACACATCTATCAACAAGTGAATCTGAAAATCAAGTGAATAATCTGATGAACAGAATGATCTGGTGATTATAATAGAATCAGGGGCATAGAAAGGGAGTGGACTGACTATTCTTGGGGGGGGGGGAAGGGGTGAGGGGAATGCGGGAAGAGACTGGAGAAAAATCGTGCACCTATGGATGAGGATAGTGGTTGGGGAGTGAGGGGGGGTGGTGGGAGCTGGGTGGAGGGGAATTATGGGGGGAAAAAAGAGAAACAAATGTAATAATCTGAACAATAAAGATTTAATTAATCAAAAAAAAAATAAAGCATCAAGGAGTTGAGTGATCTGAGTAGGAGCAATAGGAGACAGAATAAGGTTGACATATAAGCCATATAAAAGAACAAATCAGTCTGTGGTTTCTTAGCAAAAGTAATGAGTCTGTAGTGCTGTGCCTAATGCAAGAGATATTGCTGACCAAGTTGTTATTACTTCCATACATTACATTTTTAAACCATTTTTTTTAATCTTTATTGTTGAAAGTATTACATATGTCCTCCTTTCCCCCCATTAACCCTCTCCAGGGTGCCCCTGCCCCAAACAAGAAAATATTAATATACATCCTATATAATAAAAGGGTAATACGGAAATAGGCCAAACTGCAGAACAACCAACCAACCACTGAAAGCATATGTTAATGATATGCTAAGGCTGCTCAACCACTTGCTATGACATGCACTGAGCACCAGGTGGCAGGCAGTCAACTGGTTGACCAGTTGCTATGACGTGCACTGACCACCAGGGAGCAGACGCTCTGACTGGTAGGTTAGCTTGCTGCTGGGGTCTGGCTGATCAGGACTGAGCGAGAGGGGCCGGTCACACCCTGGAGCCCTCATGCGGTCCCTCCCCAGCCCGATCATGCACCTGTGGGGTCCGTGGGCCTGGCTTGTGCCCTCTCGCAATCCAGGACCTCTTGGGGGATGTTGGAGAGCTAGTTTCATCTCGATCCCACAGGCCACTCCCTTTGGGAGGGCGCCAGATGCAGGGCTCATGGCTGGTGAGCAGTGCTGTGACAGCGTGAGCCTCTCCCGATTGGGACTGATTGGGCATGAGCCCACGGCAGGCACAGTGGGGCCTGGATGTGCAGGAGCGGCAGGTAGGAGCTGCAGATGGCATTGGACTGTGGGTTTCAGCCTGATCCCTGCAGGACACCCAGAGGGACCCCACCCGTGCACAAATTTGTGCACTGGGCCTCTAGTATATATATATATTTGTGTGTACATACACACTTTTTCCCTAACCATAAATATGCACTTTGTATTTGGAAAGTGGAAGCATGTCACCTAAAAGGCAATGTGCCATGATAGACAGTGTAGAGTAGTGGGAAGAGTACAGGCAGAGCAGGCCCAGGATCACATCTTGATTCTACTACTTACTAAATGTGTGACCTAGGGTAAGTTAACCAACCTTGCTAGGCATCCATCTGTTCTCTCACCTGTAAAATTGGCAACAATCTCTTTCAGGGTTGTTGTAAAACTGGCAATAGCATTTGTAAGTGCTTGGTACAAGAGAAGGCCCTCAATAAATGGCAGCTGATATACAGGCTCACCATCTTCAGTAAATTTAATGTTAAATTTTTCAGAAGTAGAACCTTTTTTTTGTAAAGGTGACCGATCCTGTAATAATTAATTTTTCTGAAGCAGAATAATTAGCCCACACCAGGACAAATGAATATGGTAGTAAATATTATCCTCTTTAAAAACGAGGCTGTCTTTGTAATGATTCCAACTAGATTTACATTAAAACAGTCAATTATCTCATAATTTGTCATCTGTAACCTTCTTACCCTGGCACCAATTCTTCACAGCTTTGAGGCCTTTTAAGATACTGAAGGCAGCCATATGATGGGAAACTTTCCACGGATGATAAAAGATTTGGTCTCATACATGAAATATAAAGATCCCTCCTTCTAGCCCCTTCTTTAATAAGCAGCTGCTGCACAAGTTTCTCTGGGTCTGGAAATCATTAGAGTTCATTCAAATACCCTTGAACGAACAGACTTCATTCTAGCCCACAATTAAGTGGCCTCAAGACCAGATGTTGAAACTGGTCTGTAATTTTCAAAACAATGACCCTGTAATTTGTGACACAACACATACTACATGCCATATCGCTAAAATGTCAGTTTTCAAAAAAAAAAAAAAAAAAAAAAAAAAAAAAAAGGTCTTTACTTATACTTCACTTGAATTTTCCAGAGAACACTTTAGTCCTGGGATAATTCAAAACAACACAAAATTCCTCCACCTCTTGCCTTAAACTTTTAGTCAGATTTAGGTAAACACTGACTTCTGATGCTCTACAGCATAGCAACCTGAAAATTAAATGTGGTTTAACCATTAACACTTTAGTTTCAATAAAAATTAAAGCAACACCTGTGTTTAAAATTTAATCAGATAACTTAGCCTCAAATATTCTATAAACTGTATTATTTATGTTTACGCAAAGAAAATTTATGAGCTCTAGGAAAGACATCAAAGCCATTTCTTTTAGTCTTCTTTCCTATCAAGTTTTGCATTAAGCTCCTTAACTTGTGAGTATGGACATTCTAGAGATAACAGTGCTATCTCAAGTAGTTTAACTACATTAGAAACTATTCAACTTTCTGGAAAGTAATGCTCTTGAACTTAACAGAATCATGCTGACCTATGTGGCTCAAGTTAACAGTACATGTCCCACCACAGAAACACAAAACATACACTCACACACACACACCCAAATATGTATCGTACCTTTACTTATTTAAAATTTTATCAGGTGCCTACAAAGCTTAAGTCATATTATTAGGAACTACAGAAAGGAAAAAGATTAATAAATCCTGTCCAGTTTCTTATTGTACACTGCTTTAGGTAAAGTTTCAAACAACTAACTAGTCTTTGTCACCTTGACAATATTATATGGTTAAATCAAAAAGGGCAGTTTATGAATAATTCTGTAGCCTCAGCACAAAGCTCTGTGCCTGGTACATAAGAGGGAATCAGAAAATGTCAATTACATAAATGAAAGAATGAATCGCTACTCCCTTCAGCCCCCGCCCCCTAAAAATGGGGAGAAAATCAAGTGCATAGGGAATAATAAGGAAAATGAGAAAAATTTTAAATTACCTAATTTCAAGAATAGAGAGGATTTTAAGTAAGATCTCGATCACATTTTGAGATTATGGCTCTACCATTGTCTTATGTTTCTTTATGCTTCCATTTCCTCACCTGATAAGTAGAAATTTAGACTAGATAAATCCCCAAGTACCTTTTGGATTAAGAAGTATATAATTAGATGACCACAACTAACAAAACAAATGCTGCTTGAATCAAGCATATCCTCACACCCTGAACTGATATTCTGCTTCATCTCACCCAGCAAAATCAGAAAATTGTCTATGTATCTTACATTTATCTTATCCCTAAAAATAGTTGGTATAAAAAAGTTATCTTCATTCTACATTGTGATGGTACCTAGACTGATATGTTATAAGATGCCCAAATTAATGATTTGATTGTGATAAACAGCTTCTACCTAAGAGTTTCACCAACAGTTTTTCAAAATTATTCTTTCTCTATTGTAGTCACCTTCCTCTCCTTAAATATGTCATTTTATTCACTGACATACTATGTGCCAGACATTACTGTACAAAGTACTGAGAATACAGAAAGGAAAAATGGTGGTCAATGCCCTTAAAGAGACTTACTAAGAAACAAAGTGGCCCTACCCGGTTTGGTTCAGTGGATAGAGCAGCGGGATGTGGACCAAAGGGTTCCAGGTTCTATTCCAGTCAAGGGCACGTACCTCAGTTGCAGGCTCCTCCCCGGACTGGGCTTTGGGACAGGGCACATGCAGGAGGCAACCAATGAATGTGTTTCTCTCTCATCGATGTTTCTCTTTGTCTTTCCCTCCCTCTCCCACTCTCCCTAAAAATCAATGGAAAAATATCCTCGGGTGAGGAATTAAAAAAAAAAGTGTTTAGGGAACATGTGAACAAAATTAATTCCTTCAGGTTCAGAGAAGCTCACAGAGGACCTTGAAGAGTTAATATAAGTTTGTAAGGCAGAGAGGAAAGAAACAACATGAACTAAGTATAAAACTTTGAGGGATTCCCAGAACAGCAATCAGTCATGCTGTGCACTGGCTTGCGAGAGAACTGGGGCTAAAGTCTAGAAAAGTACATGACTGTGACTGTGGATTATAAGAAGAATTAGGAATTTATTCTTTAGGTCAGCAGTACATGCCAACCCCACAGCAGTATATGAATTCTTTCCAATAGCGCAGACGTTTTAGGGAGTCAATTTCCAGATCCTCAACATCCGTATTTACTATTTCCTAAATCTGAACTGCCTAATGTAAAACATCATGCCACTTCTCCAGCTAACGTCTTCTCTCAAAATCACCCTCCTGCCCTTTACAAAAGAAAGGCATTCCTTTCACCAATTTTACTATGGTACATTGGCTCAGGGTATAAAAATCATCATGGCATCAAGCCGATCTAATCCTATCGAATAATAGAGAAACATGGTAATTAGCCGTACGACCGCTACCCTTCCCATTGGCTAATCAGAGCGATATGCAAATTAACTGCCAGCCAAGATGGCGGTTAACCACCAACCAAGATGGCGATTAATTTGCATATACTGGCTCTGAGCGAAGACTGAAGACAACATGGAAGCCAAGGGCTATAGAAGGGAGCAAAGTAGAGGCCGCGGACACAGTAAAGGAGCCAAGGCTGCAGAGGCAGGAGGCAGGAGGGGAAACCCAACCACAGCTGCTGAGAGTGGGAGGGGAAACCAGACAGAGCGGCTGGGGGCGGGTTGGGCAAACCCACCCAGACTGAGCGGCTGGGGGCAGGTTGGGCAAACCCACCCAGACTGAGCGGCTAGGGCGGGTTGGGAAAACCCACCCAGACTGAGCGGCTGGGGCGGGTTGGGAAAACCCACCCAGACTGAGCGGCTGGGAGCGAGTTGGGCAAACCCAGCAGCAGCGGCTGTGGGCAGTTTCGGCAAACCCACCCAGCTGCAGCGGATGGGGGCGGGTTGGGAAAACCCAGCAGCATTGGCTGGGGGCGGGCTGGGAAAACCCACCAAGCTGGAGCGGCTGGGGGCGGGAGCGAAGCCCACCTCAGCAGGTTTTGCTCCCTTCTCTGCTTTGCTCCAGCCATAGTAAGCCCTATTCTTGCATGAATCTTCCTGCAACGGGCCTCTAGTTTATAATATTAGTGCCAGTGAGAATTATTTTATTCAAGGAACCATAAAGCATCTATAGGAATTTAGGTTTTCCTATCTTATACACTGTTCATTTAAGAACAAAGTATGGAGTAAGAAATGGGAGTTCTAACTTCATATATATCATAGTGTGGTGGGAGTCATAAGAATTTTCCCTGAACCAGTAAAAACTTAAGAAAAAAAAAAAAGAAAGAAACCCCTTTTAAGAAAAGCAAAGTGTTGAAAGGTAGCATCTTATTGTAAGCTGTGTGGCTAATCTGTTAATTAGACTTGGATATGGAATACAAATGAACTCATCTGACTGAATAGCAAATGAGGCCAGACTTTTTACAACTAGAACTGAATGTGATTTGGCTGTATGACTTGACAATGAGAGCTATCTTTTACCAATTAAGTTATATGGTAGCTATTTTCCATAAATGGAATATAGGAAATTTGCTAGAAATAAATATTTAACACACATAAAGGTGTTTAATTTTTTTAAAGACTGTTTTGACCAAGATGTAATAATAGCATTTTAATTTCCCCAAACCTCTGAGCATATTAAGATAAATAATTGGTAGTCTTTTGACAAGTCATGGTAAAACCCTTTTCCAAGAAAATGAGAAAACTGAAACTTTAATTTCTAAATGAACTGGATTGAATTCTGTTGCCCCCTTCCCCCAAAAAATCTGCTCAACTATGTATTTAAAATTTTAAAATGAAAAACATTTTAGATGGCAAGATAAGGGACGGAGTACAAAGTTTTCAAAATTCTTTTAAGAGAGAAGTAAACAAATTTGAAGACTATTGCTTTAGGTAATGAGAATCCCTAAGAATTAAATAGCCTTGATGCTTTTAAAATGGTTATCCTAAATACTCTTCGAGCAATGCTATCCCAACTAAATCGAATTTTTCATTCTATAATCAAATACAAATTCTAAAGTACACATGAAATACATGTATACAAACTACAGCACACTCAGCAAACCTGTTGAAAACACTTGGTGTGGGACTGTGGTCACGCTCGCGCTCCCGCTCTCTGGTGCGCTCTCTCTCTCGGTCTCGATCACGATCTCGGTCTCGGTCCCTGTCTCGGTCCCGGTCCCGGTCTCGGTCCTTCTCTCTCCTTGAATAATAGTCCCATTGCTTGCTGGTGTCCACAAGACTAGGCCATGAAGGAGCAGAACCAGGAAGGTGGGGAAAGGCAACTAAAGAAAAAACATACACAAAACAAAACATAAGTTTTGGTACTTAAAAAACAAGAGAAAAAACAAAAAGTACTAGAAAATAAAAACAAAATTCCCACCAAAAGTGCTTCATTAGATTATAATGCAAAGTTAATTTATAACTAGAAAAGATAAATGTCATAGTGTGAATACCCACAGATTGGGGGAATATGAAGAAACAAACCTTAAAGACTTAACATAATCATTTTGCAAGGTGAACAGTAACCAGAAATAGATACACCACAAAATTCCCCTTATCAAAAATGTAAACCAGAATAAATTAGGGCATCTTCAAAGTATTGAGAGAAAATGATAGTCAACCTAGGAACATGTATTTAACAAATTATATTTTAAAAATAAGAAAAAAGCAAAGACATCCATAAACAAAAAGAACAAACGTTATAATCAACAGAGTTCACCGAAAGATAGATGTACAATGCATTTTAAGAGTAACACAAACACAAACATACACACACGAATGTATAATTTCAAAACAATATAGGGAAAAACAGAATTTTTTAAAAATTGCCAATTCAAAAAAGACTTGGATAATATGGGCGTTGGGTGGACAAGTTTATTAGCTCAACAATCAGCACAATATAAAAGGGACTGAATTCATCAGTTACATAACAGAGATTTTTGATTTGTACTTTGAATAATTCCTATTATATTCTGATTATAAGACATAAAAACACAGAATGGTTAATAGCAAAGGATGTAAGAAAAAAATATTAATACCCCTAAATCTACTTATGAGTAGCTATACTAATGACAAAGCAGAAGCATATAGTAAGGACTAGAGGCCTGGTGCACAACATTCATGCACTTGGGGAGGCGGTCCCTCAACCCAACCTGGAGCTCCCAGTCCAGGAGCTGTCAGTCGGACATCCTTGGAGCTGCTGCGGAGGTGGAAGAGGCTCCCGCCACCGCCACTGCACTCACCAGCTCAGGGCTTCTGTGAAAGCGCACTGACCACCAGGGTCAGCTCCTGTGGTGAGCGTCTGCCCCCTGGTGGTCAGTGCACGTCATTGCAACCGGTCGTTCCGTTGTTCGGTTAATTTGCATATTAGCCTTTTATTATATAGGATTAGTGGCCCGGTACACGAAATTCGCTCACGGGTTTGGTGGGGGGGTGGGGGTGGGGGTGGAATCTTGTCCCAGCCTGCACCCTCTCCAATCTGGGATCCCTCTAGGGATGTCCTACTGCTGGATTGGGCCCAAACCGGCAGTCGAATATCCCCCTCACAATTCAGGACTGCTGGCTCCTAACTGCTCACCTGTCTGCCTGCCTGATCATCCCTAACCACTCTACCTGCAGGCCTTCTCGCCCCCACCGTCCCTGCTGGCCTGCTCACCCCCAACTGCCCCCCACCCCGCCGGCCTAATCGCCAACTGCCCTCCTCTCCTGGCCTGATTGCCCCTAACCACCTTTGCCTCGGCCCCGCCACCATGGCTTTGTCCGGAAGGATGTCCAGAACGTCTCCTGGTCTAATTAGCATATTACCCTTTTATTAGTATAGATTACCTGGGAAAGAAAGGATAACAACATGAAGATGAAAATATAACTCACCAAGAAGACAGAACAAATATAACTTCCAGATATCTAACATAGCCTTAATATTTAGAGAATAAGAGATAATAGAAATTCAAGTAGAAATAGAAAAATCCAAAATGATTATGGGAGAATACCATACTTCTCTCAATTATTGATACCTTAAGCAAAAATTGCTATAGATATGTAAGATTTTTGCAAAACATTGTTAACAAGGTTGATAATAAACAACAGAATACTCATTCTTCTCAAGCACATATGAAACATTAATAAAAATATACTATGGACTTTCAGAGGATCAGTAAAATAAACAAGTTTTCTGACCACCATGCAAATTAAATTAGTAAAACAAAATTTATGGGAAATTAATCTCCATACATTTCAAATTAAAAACACATTTCTGATAACTAAGGTGTCAAAAAAAAATTTTTAAACATTTAGGAATTGACTTCAGAGATAGATTCCTCTCTCTAAAATCAATTTTAAAAAATGAAAACAGCTGTAACCAGTTTGGCTCAGTGGATAGAGCATCGGCCTGTGGACTAAAGGGTCCCAGGTTCGATTCCAGTCAAGGGCATGTACCTTGGTTGCAGGCACATCCCCAGTAGGAGATGTGCAGGAGACAGCTGAATCGATGTTTCTCTCTCATTGATGTTTCTAACTCTCTATCTCTCTCTCTTCCTCTCTGTAAAAAATCAATAAAATATATTTTTTTAAAAAAATGACGACAGCCAATAGCCAATACAACAGTAGCTGCCTGGTGTGAATCAAAAATTTTTAAAAATTAAAAATAGCTCAGCTGGCATGGCTCAGTGATTGAGCATCAACCTATGAACTAGGAGGTCAAGGTTCAATTCCCAGTCGGGCACATGCACGTACTGTGGGCTCGGTCCCCAGAGTGGGGAGTGCAGGAGGCAGCCGATCAATGATTCTCTGTCATCATTGATGTTTCTATCTCTCTCTCCCTCACCATTCCCAAAATCAATAAAAATGTTTGGGGTTTTTGTTTTGTTTTTTTAAAAAAAGAGATGCAAACTGTCCTGGAGGGAAATTTAATCTTTAAGAAACTACATTAGAAAAGATGGTGCATAACCCATGGTCACAGACAATAAATAGTGTGCTAAAGGTAGGCAGGGAACAGGTTGGGCAAAGAAAGGGGAAAATGAGAGACATTTGTATATAGTACTGTCAATAATAAAAGTAAACAAACAAAAAAAGAAAATATGGAAAATTAATGTAAGAACTTAGAAAAGCACAGAATAATCTAACAGAAGGGAAATACTAAAGATAATAGCAATCAAATAAACAGAAAACTACCACACAATTAAAAAAGCAGGTTGGTTTTTGAAGACTAGACAAATAAAAAACGACAATCTCTAACAAGATTACAAAAAAGATGTCACATAAACAATATTAGAACCAAAAAGGGACCACAACTACAGATCTTGCAGAGATTAAACAATACATAAACTATTATACACTTGATACCAACACATTTATAAACTTAGCTCAGTCTCCTTCTTAAAAATAAATTACCAAAGGAAAGTGACTCAAGAATAAAAAAAATCTTAATCATCCTATAACTATTAAAGATATTAAATCAGTAATTAAAAACCTTCCCACAAAACCTGATTGTTTTACAGCTGAGTTTTTATGAGCTTACTAGAGGCCTGGTGCACGAAAATTTGTGCACTCAGGGAGGGAGGGGAAGAGGGTCCCTCAGCCCGGTCTGCACCCTCTCCCAATCAAGGACTCCTCAGGTAGGGTCCCTAGGCCTGGCCTGAGATCAGGGCCTATCAGGGCTTTCCTTCCCCCAGCTGCAGGCAGCTGGCCCCATCCCCGCTGCTAACACTGTCTGGCATCTGTGCAGCACTGCCCTCACCTCCCCTGCCACTGTTGGCCTCCCTCTGCAGGCGACAGGCGTGGGGTGCAATGGCTTGGCTGGCCTGGGCCTCCCTCTGCGGGGTGATCGCTGGCCGGCCACACACCTGCCAGAGAGTCACTGCTGGTGGCCTGGGCCTCCCTCTTTCTTTGCTGGGGGGCGGGACCAGCCCTGCAAGGGGCCATCTACCTACCTGATTGCCCCTAACTGCTGGCCAGCCTGCCTACCTGATCGCCCCTGCCTACCTGATCACCCCTAACCGCTGGTCTGCCTGCCTAATCACTCCTAACCAGTCTGTCTGCCTGCCTGATCACCCCTAACTGCTTGCAGGGGGGCGGGGCCAGCCCAGCAAGGGGCCGTCTTCCTACCTGATTGCCCCTAACCACTGGCCGGCCTGCCTACCTGATGCTTGGGGGCGGGGCCAGCCTTGCAAGGGGCCTTGGTGGTTCTAGTCTCTGGTCATTCCGGTCGTTATGCTTATGGTGGCTGGCATTTTATTATATAGGATACAGTATAGACCATTCTAATATTACACAAACTTCCAGAGAATAGGCAAAAAAGACCATTCTCTAACTTATCCCATGTGGCTTGTATAACCTCAATACCAAAATCAGTTAAGGATAGTACAAATAAAGGAAAATCACAGACCAATCTTACATATAAACTTAGATGTCAAAATCCTAGACAAATCAGTATTTTTTAAAGTAATTAATCATGACGAAGTTAGATGTCAGCAAATAAATAGTGCCTAATATTAGAAAAATATTATAAATAATAGACTAAAGAACAGTATAATCATCTCAGAAAGCAGCTGATAAAAATCAATATTCATATAGTTCAAAAGCACTTGGAAAATTAGAAGGAATTTTCCTTAATCTGATGTAGGGTTCTATAAAAAACCTAACACTAAAGTAGTAAAAATTATAAAAGTGTAAAAAAAAAAAAAAAAAGATGTAAGACAAGAACTCCACTTTCAATACTTCGTTATATGGAGGTCTTAGAACATAAGATAAAGGGGGAGGGGAGCACAAAATTATTACCTGCTGATATTATTGTCTGAAGAGACTTGACAAATTATAGTGAGAGTTCAACAGGTAAATGGCTACATGATCAATATATGTATATTTTTTATTTATGTATATATCTGTATTTACATAGAAATATACATAAATAAAACAAAAACCAATTCTATTTCTAAATATAGGCAAACAGAACACACAGTTCAAATGAATATATCATTTACAACAACAAAAGCTTAGGTGCCTATGACTAAATCTAACTGAAGAAATGCAAGTGTATAGAGATAATTATATAACTGAAACACATTAAAAAACATCTCTTTAAATGAAGAGTGAGGCCTTGTTCATAGGTGAAATCATGATGTAAGGCATGAATTCCACACAAACTGATCTAGGGCATCAACTTAATTCCAATACTATGGTATAAGAGCAAGGACTCCAGAGCTAGGCTGCATGGTTTCAAATCGTGACTCTGCCACTTACTATGGAAAGTGGGAAAATGACTTAATCTGGCTGTTCTTCAACTTCCACCTTCATAAAGTGAAAATAATAACAGTATGCCTACTTTGTAAGGCTGTTAGTATTACATTAGTTAACAGTGTTTGTCATATAATAAGCATAATATATTTGCCAGTTATTAATCAAAATTTCAACAGCTTTTCATGAAACTTGTAAAACTGATTCTAAAATGAATATGCAAGAGCAATGGCTCAAGAATACTTCTGAAGCTGAATAAGCTACATTCTGCTAAATGAGATAGCAGAGCTACTATAAAATTTATATGTAAGATAGTGTAGCATTATTAGCACAAGATAGTAGTTAAATAAACCAAATGAATAGTCTAGAGAGCAAATAAACAGATTCAAGCATACATGGAAACTGGATACATGAATGGAGATGACACTGTAGATCCCTCAGGAAGGATAGACTTATTCAACAAATAGCAATCAGACAATTATACCTTTACTCTATAACATAAGCAAAAAAATAATTTTCTAGATGGGTTAAGGATGTACACATAAAAAACAAAATTTGAAAACTTTTAAGGGAGCCTTAGCTGGTATTGCTTAGTGGGTAAAGCATCAGCCTGGAAAGAGTCTTGGGTTCAATTCCTGGTCAACAGCATGGTACCTCAGTTGCAGGTTCAATCCCCAGCCCCAGTCAGAAGCATGTATGGGAGGCAAGCAGTGTTTCTTGCCGGGGTCCTGCCCCAGCGGGTCCAGGGGTTCCCAAAGGCGTAGACGGAGTCGGCGAAGAAGGAATGACACGGAGACAGCGTTCAGTTGATCAGCAGCCTAGCCAGGATCTCCAGCCAAGTTCTGGTCTGGATCTCCAGCAAAGTTCTGTTTAGGATCGCCAGCCAGGTTCTGTGTCCATGGTCTCTTGCTAGGTTCTCCAGCCAGGTTCTCCAGGTTCTCCAGCCAGGTTCTGTAGCCATGTTCCCTCACTAGGTTCTCCAGCCAGGTTCTGTCCAGGTTCTCCAGCCAGGTTCAGTCACCAGGTTCTAGTCAGGATCTCTTGCCAATTTCTGTAGTCAGGTTCAGTCCAGGATCTTTTGCTATGTTCTCTCGCTAGGTTCTGTCTCTAGGTTCTGAGGCCAGTTTCTGTCCAGGATCTTTTGCCATGGTCTCTCCAGCGAAGTTCTTCTGTCTCTAGAGAACGTTCTGTGTAGGTTCTGTGCCAATTTCTGTCTCTCCTTGTTCTGTCTTCTTACATCTGTATTTATCCCAGTTGATTCCAATCCTATCAATCTCTATTACAAAGGTTCGGGCGTTTCTTATCTCCATTCCAGGGAGTAAAGATTATGTAGCTTAAGCATGATTGTTCGTAGTTAAAGTGATTAATTACCCACCTGGCATTTAGTTAAGAGGTTTTATTCCCTCCCTAACTTCAGGGGAAAATCCCTACCTGGGGAAACAACCCTTCTCAGAGACCTTGGTTAAAACACATAGTGCCAAGAAGGTGAGCAAACATATTAAGAACAGTATGCCATATATGCCAGGTCCCTTGAAACAGCAAGCATGGACCGGCTCCCGGCAAATTCCCCCTTTTTTATTTTTTAAAAGCAGGCAATAAAAAGAAAAACCTCAAATGCTCTCTTGTATCCATTTTAAGAGTAGGATTGGCGCTTTCCGCTATTACCTGAGTCCTGATCTATCACCCCAGGGAGAGCTCGCCAATCCTGCACTTTCCCGGGGTGGAAAGGCTGCAGTGGGGTTAAGGATAAGGCTCCTTGGGCCTACCTTCTCCCATGCCATTACATTTACCTTTCCTTCCTCAGAAAAGCATGGACATATTTCTTGTATAAAATGTTCCATCTGACTGGGAGTAACCTTAATTCCTCTGCTAGCAAGCATATGTGTTAAAAGATCAATACAGAGCCGAAACCGGTTTGGCTCAGTGGATAGAGCGTTGGCCTGGGGACTGAAAGGTCCCAGGTTCGATTCCGGTCAAGGGCATGTACCTGGGTTGCGGGCATATCTCCAGTAGGAGATGTGCAGGAGGCAGCTGATCGATGTTTCTCTCTCATCGATGTTTCTAACTCTCTATCTCTCTCCCTTCCTCTCTGTAAAAAATCAATAAAATATATTTTTTTTAAAAAAAAAAAGATCAATACAGAGTCTTATTTCTTTAGACTCAGTATGCCACATCTTCTTAATCTAAAGATCAATACAGAGTCTTCTTTCTTTGGACTCAGTATGGCACATCTTCTCAATCTGAGTTCTGTACTATCCACCTTCTTACCCTACTTATCCTCTGTAGGGGGGTCTGCAGTACCCTGGTGGAGTCCTATCCGTCCCGAGTGTGGGGTTCTGAATGGGGGGGGGGGGGGCTACCTAGGGGAATCCTGTTCCAGGAGTTCCCAAAGGTGTGGACGGAGTCGGCGAAGACTATCCACCCTCTTCCTACGGTGGAGTCTATCCGTCCCGAGTGTGGGGCGCTTACCTAGGGGTCCCTGTTCGGGCGCCATATGCCGGGGTCCTGCCCCAGCGGGTCCAGGGGTTCCCAAAGGCGTAGACGGAGTCGGCGAAGAAGGAATGACACGGAGACAGCGTTCAGTTGATCAGCAGCCTAGCCAGGATCTCCAGCCAAGTTCTGGTCTGGATCTCCAGCAAAGTTCTGTTTAGGATCGCCAGCCAGGTTCTGTGTCCATGGTCTCTTGCTAGGTTCTCCAGCCAGGTTCTCCAGGTTCTCCAGCCAGGTTCTGTAGCCATGTTCCCTCACTAGGTTCTCCAGCCAGGTTCTGTCCAGGTTCTCCAGCCAGGTTCAGTCACCAGGTTCTAGTCAGGTTCTCTTGCCAATTTCTGTAGTCAGGTTCAGTCCAGGATCTTTTGCTATGTTCTCTCGCTAGGTTCTGTCTCTAGGTTCTGAGGCCAGTTTCTGTCCAGGATCTTTTGCCATGTTCTCTCCAGCGAAGTTCTTCTGTCTCTAGAGAACATTCTGTGTAGGTTCTGTGCCAATTTCTGTCTCTCCTTGTTCTGTCTTCTTACATCTGTATTTATCCCAGTTGATTCCAATCCTATCAATCTCTATTACAAAGGTTCGGGCGTTTCTTATCTCCATTCCAGGGAGTAAAGATTATGTAGCTTAAGCATGATTGTTCGTAGTTAAAGTGATTAATTACCCACCTGGCATTTAGTTAAGAGGTTTTATTCCCTCCCTAACTTCAGGGGAAAATCCCTACCTGGGGAAACAACCCTTCTCAGAGACCTTGGTTAAAACACATAGTGCCAAGAAGGTGAGCAAACATATTAAGAACAGTATGCCATATATGCCAGGTCCCTTGAAACAGCAAGCATGGACCGGCTCCCGGCAGTTTCTCTCAAGGTGATGTTTCTCTATCTCCCTCCCCGCCCCACCTCTAAAAAAAATACAGGAAAAATATCCCCAGGTAAGGATTAAAAAAAAACAAAAAACTTTGGGGGGAAACTATGCATAGGAAAATATTTTTTTTAATATACTCAAGGTTGAGAAAGGAAAGATCCAAATATGAACCCACAATTAAAATGTATGACTTTACACAGTTGATGAAGTATATGACAATTTTAATTTATTTGCCATTGGAATGTTCTCTTTTGAGTGGCTTATTATAATTATCTCTACAATACACACTGTTCACATAGTCATAATAATGTAAATAAGGTTATTGTTTAGTTTTTAGAATAAAAAACTTGCCAGGGCACAGATAATTTTGGTTGCAGGACAGAATATAAATGTTGTAAGTAGGAGTACAGCTGGCCAAAGTTGGAAAGCAGGAGGGAGGAAGACGTAAAGGCTTAGAAAGATGAACAGTTGTGACTGATGGTATAAGAAAAAGAGGGTAGGTATACAAATAAAAAAAGGAAGAAAAATAATGTTAAAATTTCCCTGGTGGGGAAAAGGAGATAGTAAGTAAACAAGATACATGTTTATCATAGTAGGAAGATAACATATGACATCTGAAGTTATATAAATAAGAAATAGGTAATAATATTATGTAGAAATGCCATGCAGACTATAAGAACTAAAACCATTAAAAGTGCTTATGTTCTTCCATATTCCTTCAAAAAAATTAAACTAGGTCTTATTTTATAAGCACAGTCTCCATTCCAAAGCTTTGTTTGACAAGATAAAGAAAACTCCTAACTTTCTTGTATTTAATTTTTACAATGTTTATCATTATTATTACTTTAAAAATCCTTTATTTTAAAAAAATGTCTCAGAGAAGAGCTGGGGGTGGTAAACAGTGGGCAGAAAATGCCTGCTTCGGGGATTAAAATTTTGCATATATTACTTTGAGGAAAAGTAAAATCCTATATAATAAAAGCGTAGTATGCAAGTTTTCCCCTCGACTGTGATTTCATCTGGAGTTTGACCAGGACTCGGGGCCAGCCAGGGGAAGGGAGGGAGGCCCCAGCCAGCAGCTGGCAGCTGCTAGGGATCCTATCAAGCACGAATTTCATGCACTGGGCCTCTAATGTTTAATAAGCAATTTTTAAAATGAAATCTTCCATAAAGAAACTATGCATGTAATCTCAAGAATAAAGTCTTCTTTCTGATATGAGCTATTCCTCATGTTCACTTACATTGCAAAACATACACAAGAAATTTAGTCACAAATAAAATGACAAGCACTATAAGAGGTAAAAACTTTAATTAATTTAATCGGTAATGCTCATCAAGTACTAACATATTACAGGTACTGTGCTCAGCACTTTATGTTCAAACTTCATTTTGCAGATGAGGAAAACGATCTATGTTATTTAACTTATCCAAAGTTACTAAGATAAGATGGACTCAGGACTCAAACCTAGGCTAACTGCAGGGCCTATTTTTAACAATTATGCTAACACTCCCTAACAGTGTAGAAAAGGGAAGGAACTTGGAGCTTGTTGGAGATGGTAGGGATAATCAAATAAAACAGCTAATATTTGAGTGTTTATTAAATGGCAGGACAAAGGTGCTTTAATGTATTCTCAGTGAATTTTATCTTATGGGAAAATTTTGCTCTCCATTTAATGGTTGAATACCTACAAAAGACATATAAACAAAGATTTCAACCCAATGAGTATGACTTCCTGGGAACTCATTTAAAAAGAAAAAAAGGTGGTATAATCAGTGAAACAAGTCAGTCAACAGAAAGACTACCTTTTTGTTGTTGTTACTCCTCACCAGTAGATATTTTTTTCCACTGATTTTCAGAGAGAGTGGAAGGGAGGGGGAGAGACAGAGATAGAGAAACATCGATTGGTTACCTCCCTCATGCACCCAAACTGGGTCCAGGGATGGAGCCTACAACCCAGGTATGCGTCCTTGACTGGAATGGAACCCAAGACCCTTTGGTCGGCAAATCGACACTGTATACACTGAGCCAAACCAGCCAGGGCAACAGAAAGACTACTTTTTGATATGAATGAATGGCATATGTGGCTTTGAACAAGGTGGGTCTGAAGGACAGTACAACCCTCTGATACAGATATCTAAAAGGTAACTGTAAGTATATGATACTTATAGCAAACCCATCACCAAGACTTATAAATTCTACTGTATAAGACTTTCAACTATTCCACTTCCTCCATTCCCCAATGGTACTACCTAAAAAAAGGACACCATAATTTCTTCCCAAGGATACAGTTGTGTACCACTTAATGACAGAGATACGTTCTACAAAATATATTATTAGGCAATTTCCTTGTACAAACATCAGAGTGTACTTACACAAATTTAGATGGTACAGCCTACTGTACACCTATGCTATCTGGTATCGCCTACTGATCCTATGCTACAAACCTGTACAGCAAGCATGTCAAACTCGCAGGCCACAGGCCATATGCAGCCCACAACGAGTATTTTTGCGACCCAGCCAATATAACGGTATGTAAGAAATATCTTAATAAAAATTTCGTAACTTAATTTTTACAATATACTACTATACATAATTATTAATAACGAACTACAATGTTTGCTAATGACTGATTACTATAATCATGTTGCATTCATTTCCCTTACACGCAGACGCACCATTTCTCTCCACTAATACCAACAGCAAATATTTTAGCAGCTGACTGCCACATCATTAGTCTTCTACTGACTTGTTTGGTCTGCACAACAGGAAATATTTTGCTTTTGGAAAACAAGAAAAATAGGTTTATTTGCGTTACACTTATTAATTTGTGCAATTATTCAGTGTCTGGTAAGTTAATGTTCAAGAAAAAATATTAATTTTTATTAAAATGTTCTATTATTTTAACAATTACTCATTTATATTTCAGCCCTTTGTCTTCATCATGTCTCTATTGAAATAAACCTAAGTTTCTATGAAAAAGGAAGCTTTTGTTTTCTTGCAGCCTACATAAACTTAAACCTTGTTTGTATGGCTCAGGTTAGCCTTTGAGTATCACATGCTTACTGTACAGCATGTTACTGTACAAAACAATACAAGATTACATCAAGCAAAAGAGAAAATTAAGCAATCAAGTGATGCAGTAAACATGAGGTGTATGAGGTTGGCATAACATGGCATACTATATTATAGCAAACTTTTTTTATAAGTAGAAAGAGCACACTGTAAAAATAATAATAAAAAGTATAGTATATTAAATACATTAACTAGTAACATAATGTTTTATCATCAAATATCATGTACTGTACATAACTGTATGTGCTATACTTTTATATGACTGGCAACACAGTAGGTGCACTTACAATAGCATCATCAGAAACATGTAATGCATTACAACAGCTATGATGTGACTAGGTGATGGGAATTTTTTAGCTCCATTATAATCTTACTAGAGGCTGATGCACAAAATTCATGCAAAGGCCTTGGCTCCGGTCCCTGCCACCTCTGCCGTGACCCCCACCCGCTGTGGCTTATGTCCAGAAGGAAGGACATCTAGAAGGATGTCCGGAAGGACCTCCGGCCTAATTAGCATATTATGCTTTTATTATTATAGACTAGAGGCCCAGTGCACAAAATTTGTGCACGGGAGGGGGGTGGTCTCTCAGCCCAGCCTGCACCCTTTCCAATCTGGGAACCCTTGGGGGATGTCCAACTGACGGTTTAGGCCTGATCCCGCAACCGGCAGTTGGACAACCTTCTCACAATCTGGGACTGCTGGCTCCTAACCACTCGCCTGCCTGATCACCCCTAACTGCCTCTGCCTGTCTGCCTGATCGCCCCTAACCACCTCTGCCTGCCAGCCTGATCACCCCTAACCACCTCTGCCTGTCAGCCTGATCGCCCCCCAACCGCTCTCCTGCTGGCCCGATCGCCGCCCCCCAACTGCCCTACCCTGCCTGTCTGATCGCCCCCAACTGCCCTCCCCTGCCGGCCTGATCATCCCCTAACTGCTTGCTCCTTCATACCAACCTGATCTCACCCCTAACTGCTTGCTCCCCCGCGCCAGCCTGATCTCACCCCTAACTGATTGCTCCTCTGCTGGCCTGATCGCCCCTAACCGCTTCTGCCTCGGCCCCCACCACCATGGCTTTGTCCAGAAGGTCTAATTAGCATATTAACCTTTTCTTAGTATAGATGGGATACAGTCATATATATAGTCTGGTCCATCATTGACAGAAGTGTCCTTATGCAGCACATGACTGTACTTGAACAGCTTCTTGTTCTCCCAATCAAGCAAGCATCTCAGCAATTCTACCACCCATAATTTCCTCATAATAGGTGGCCAAAATGGACCTTTTCCAATGTAAATCTAGCCATTTCACAGCTCACCATAATACTAAACTGCTCCTCACAGCTCTCTGAATCAGGCTGAAACCATGCAGCAGGACTACAAGGCCCTGCATGTTCTTTTCTCATCTTCAGGCATTCACCATGCATTCTTTACACTCTAGCCACACCACACTTCTTTCAGTTCATAAAAGAAGCCCACCAGCACGGCTGGTGTGGCTCAGCAGTTGAGTGTCGACCCATGAACCAGGTCACTGTTTGACTGCTGGTCAGGGTGCATGCCCGGGTTTCGGGCTTGATCCCCAGTGGGGGGTGAAGGAGGTATGCAGGAGGCAGCCGATCAATGGTTTTCTCTCATCATTGATGTTTCTAGCTCACTCTCCCTCTCCCTTCCTCTCTCTGAAATCAATAAAAACATTTTTTAAAACGCCTACTACATTCTCACCACCACGTCTTTGAACACGCTTTGAATCCAAGTTACATCATCTATAGCTCCACCCCTCTAGAGTGGGAGACCCCTTGCACTATGTTCCCAAGACACCCACTTCTATCACCTGGTATTTCCTCACTAGCCTATAAATTCGATAAGGGCAAACTATGTCTATGTCTAGTTTACTATATCTCTAAAACCTAGTACAATGCACAGCACTTTTAAAAGTGGAATCAGCTCTTGGAATGAATAAAGTTGTTAAAAGTGAACATGACTGAGGGTCTAGCCAGATAATATAGAAGAAAAGATGAACCACTGATGGGGAAATATCAGAACAAGGCTCGTGAGATACTACGAGTCAAAAACCAGAAAAATGTTGGACAATGAAGACAGACAATTTGGTAAAAAACCCTAAATCCTTTTAGGAAAAGACATAGTATAAATATCCCAGTTGTGTCACCATTAATTAATTTTAAAAAGTATAGTCAATAAAGAAAGAAAAATTATTCTGTTAAGAAACCATAAGTATATATAAGACTTACTTACTCTTTTAGTTAATATTTTTTAATTGTTCTGTAAAGTAGTATTTTAAACCATGGAAGAATGGTTTTATTGCTATAAAAATATTTTAAGTCCTACACTGATTCAAATTGAATGTGTTAACTATAAACACTTACCATTGCCATAAGGAAAAGCACGTGCAGAACGACTATCATAACCAGAGGAATGTCCACTGTTGAAGAAAAAAATGTATTTTTATGTGTTCAAGTAAGTTCTAAATTTTAATAGTTTGGTACAAAACATAAAGGCAGAATATGACTTCTTTAACAACAATAAGCTTTAATTCTACAATTTAAATTTTAATAGCAAAAACACAGTATTTTTAACCTCCAAATATCTTAAACCTAATACTCAGTTGTAAAGAAAAATATAGCTTACCAGTATAACATGAATAATCCAATGAATTCATCTTAACTCACAAGATAACAGAAACTTTGAGGCTAACATTATTTAAAATTTAATTAAAATTTAGTCTTAAGCCCTAGCTGGTTTGGCTCAGTGGATAGAGTGTGAGCCTGAGGACTGAAAAGTCCTGAGTTTGATTCCAGTCAAGGGCACATGCCTGGGTTGTGGGTTTGATCCCCAGGGGGCATGCAGAAGGCAGCCAATCAATTATTCTCTCTCATCATTGATGTTTCTATTTCTCTCTCCCTCTCCCCTCTCCGAAATCAATAAAAATATATACTCCCTCTGTCCCATGATAATAGTAGCAAGTGAATATTTAAACGGGAATTACTGGCGAATGCAGCTGTAAGTTATGTTGTAGCACAAAATTGCGAAGCCTTCAATCAAAATCAGTGTTTCATGACATCTGTCACTTGTTTTGACACATCTTTCAATTTTCAGTTTAATTATTACAAATTATAACTATTTTTCTAATTTCATCCACTGATCGAAATCAATTGTTTTATTTCAGTTGAATATCAACCCATTGTAAAAGTAAGATGAAAAAAAAAGAGTTTTCAAGCAAAGATCAAGTTGCGATTGTCCAGTTCTTGATGCATCAAAAGAAAAAGGAAAAGTTGCAGAAAGGTGCAATTACATTAGCTGCAAAACAATTTAAGTGCAACAGAATGACCATATCAAGAATTTGGAAACATGCTTTCGAAAATAATTGTCAAGGAGAATCTTATGCTAATGTTGACTCTTTGAAAAAACAAAACAGTGGACGTAAATGCAAAGATTATGGAGAAAAACTTGAAAAACTTAGACATATTCCTCTCAGCAGAAGAGGCATCATATTCGCCTTTGATAATATTTCTCCCAAAATGCTGGATAATACATTTCTGTCACTTCAACAAGTTATGCTGGAAGCAATGAAGAAAGATGGCTCCAATAATTTTAAGCTCACGCATATAGGGAAAGCAAAGCTTCACAGCCAAGGATCCTACCTACAAGTTTAAAATGCAGTAACGAAATTATTGAAAAATCCAGAAACTATCTGAACACTCAAAATAAAAACTAGGAGTACTATTTTTAATTTATTGTTTAATTTAATCTAGTTTTTTGATAATAAATGTTGCGTTCTATATTTATTTTCTTTTGCTACTATTATTATGGGACAAATTACATTCATCAACTGGTACTATTATCATGGAACAGAGGAAGTACTTTTTAAAAATTTAGTCTTAAAAAAGTTGGTCTAATTGTTAGAAATTCAGCTCCACTGACAGGATCAACAAATAATACTTAACATTTTGATTGAGAAAACAAATATATATTTAAGAAGGACTTACTAATAAAATTAAATCTCTATGTTCTCACAAGTCACACTTCACTGAGTTTTATCATTTTCTTTGAAAATCATATGCATGGTTTTGATGCTATTGATATAATATGGTTCTCACAATTTTTGTCTTCTTATATCATTTAAATCACTTTTTCAGAAATACACTAATTTTGTAGAGTTTATTTGCCAAGTAAGCAGAAATAATTGTAGCCACCATTAGTGATTTCTATCTATCAAGAATTACGTTGATGCTTTAAATTCACCAGCTGTTTTAATCTTCACAATTCTATCAATCCCACTTGGTAAAAGAAGAAACTAAGTCTCAAAGAGTAGTCATAAACTTAGCCTAGCAACACAAAGCTGATAAATTATGAAGGCAAAATGTGAACCAGTTCTTTTTTATTCCAAAGCCTCTGTTGTTAAACACCATATTGCCATCCATGAGGTAAATATTATTTAGTACAGCATTCTAACTAACAAAAATCATAAATGCAGAGTATAAAAATAAGGCTTTCCCTATGCAGAATAGACCAAATCTTCCATTGTGGAAGCTGAGTTGCAGCAGGGTAGCAAGGAATAAGGCAGCTTTTCTTTATTATGGTTCCTGATAATAGTTGTCCTTACCTAATCCTAAAACAGACATGCTTTATTCATGATTACCAGTCATCTTTTTGTATTTTCCACAAAATTGACTATACTAAATTTTTAAAAATCAATTTCGGAGTTTCTTTAATCAGTGTGTTATAAATCAAGGGAAGGTATTTCAAAATACTATCATTTAGTTTTCTTTGTGTTTTGTTATTGGTCCAAAGTCTTATATCAAAGTAGCTAACGTAGATCTAGACTTACTCACTAAAAAGCAGGTACTACTATTTATAAAATTAAATCTTTGAAAATATTACCAAAATATGTATGATTCTTCTGTCAAAAGCCTATCAATGATAAAAATTTTACAGTATACACAATTATTTACCTTTCTATTGTTGGTATAAGAGATGGAGGTGGAGCACCTGGTGGAGGAGGAAAACCTGAAACATTCAATCATAAGAAAAAAAAGTTAAGAGAATATTTATTGAATTGCAAGAGAGAAACAAAGTTGCTACATATCACTAAATTTTTCTGGGGACATAACATGCTTCTCTATGTTATAATAGACAGAAAAAAAATGGAGCTTAAACTTATAAACAGGTATTAGAGTAATAAAACTTTAAATAAACAGTCTTGTCTAATACATAGAGCACAAATTGGGAGTCAGGACACTCGGTCTTATTTTCAGCACCACACACAGCCCATTTTGTGAGTATGAGAAAGTTAATTTCAATGCCTTACCTTTTCCATATATAAAACAGTAGTGTTGCCACCAGATCTATTATACTTGAAATATTTTAGTAGAAAAGCAAATAAAATAACATTTACCTCTTTTTAAAATTTTTTTTGAGTTTTAGATGTGTAGAAATTTCCTTAAAATGTATAATATATAAATAAAATCTTACCAGTAAATATAATAACTGCTTAAGGCTGAGAATATCCATCATAAAATATGTTTTAATAGCACAACCCTAAAAACTATTTTACAAAGAAAGGCACATAATTATAGTTTTGCATTAGTCTGGAAAGAAAATAATTTGCACCTTGATATTATGAGGTCTGCATTCTCAATAATTCACAATACCTAAATGTAATACCATGGAATGTGGCTAAGTGGGACCTTAAACAGTTAATCTATTCTACACTTTCCAATTCAAATCGGCAAAAAGTATCCCAACAAAGAGTTTAAGATTCTACAACTTATGATACCATTTGCTTCCTAGTTTTAATAACAACTGTCACTACTGGGAAATGCATTAAAGTATCTTACTTAAATTTCTCACACTGCAATACATATGCTATCTTGAATGAGGACAAGAAACAATCTAGTGCCATATTCTCTAAAACCTTCTACATATTAAAAACATTTCCACTACACCTCCTTTTTAATATTCTAAGTAAAAATGAATCCCAGTTCTCTTAACCCTTCTCAAAAGTCCAATTAAATCAGTTTTGGCCCTTTTACAAGCTGTTTCAAATTCACCATGCTCATCTTCCCTGTATCCAGTTTTGGGATTTATAAATCCTCTACTGAACATCTTAGAAGTATACAGTTTAGGAATTACCACATTAGTACTCAAGAGTCCACAATCCTGCTTTATACAGTTTTAAAATCACATTTCTTTTTAAACTAAAAAGACACACCAATGATTCCTTTATAATGTTTCCTGGTAAGTCTTTTTCAGCCACATTCATAGACTATCAATGACTATCTCACATCTAAATATGTAAACTCACCTACGCTATCTAAACTCCACTGTTTCTGTTTATCAAGGTCATTTTGATTTTAGACCCACCCTTCCAAGAACTGTCACTTCTCATTCTCTTTATGCTCCTTGGCTTTTAATGCTGAACTAAGTTAACACACTTGCTGCCACATTTGTATCACGCTACCAAAAAACCCTAATTTTTTTTTTTTAAATAACACTGGGCCACATATAACTATTGACCATACCATTATAACAGTAACAATTTAACCACTCAGAGAACAACCTTCTGTCCAGTTATCAATCTACCTAATAGTGTGGGTCAGAACATATATTCTCATAATATTGAGTTATGCCAGCAGGGTGAAAAAAAAATCAGAAACCATAATTAAGTCAAGATAAATGATCTTTCTTGTCTCTTGCACTTTATCATATAAAGAATTCCTTGGTATTTTTAATTCAAAAAAAAATTTTTTTTTTCCTATACTCAGTTTTCTTCAACCAATTGACATGGTGAGAATTTTCTCAGAATCTCTATTTCTACAGAGATGGGTAAGACAGGTATAAGAAAACTATCTTAATCAAAACTGGAATGAAGCAAAGGCAGAGCTGAAAATAGGACCTTGAAATCCCAATAGCCTATTCCATATTCTAATCGTATCAACACTGTCCCTCCTGTAACTATAGGCTTGAAATTTCATGTTTATTAACAATGATGGAGAAAACATGGAAAAAGTTTTACCTGGAGGTGGTACAGTTATTGGAATACCTAAAAAACAAGTGATGAAATTTAATATAGTAACTGGATTTTATCATCTGTAATGTATTTATGCCATCACCAAAAAACACCTTTGAAATAAAACCCCTCGCCTCATTATCCTGGCTTATTCACTCAAGAGAAGCATTCTGTTTTCTTGCAGAGGACCAACAATTCGAGTACAACATCTGACTTCCTGATGAAAAACCCAGTCTAACAACTTGATAACAGGTTTCCCCACAAGTTGTAATCACAAAGTTAGACACCAGTTAAAAAAGAGCACACTTGTGCATACACAAATATCCAACTCTATGAAAATAACACTAAGTTTGATCATCAACATCTGATCTTGTTATTTTAACATTTTAATAGGGAACTTGATCAATGGGCTCTTTAATGCTGTATATACTGCAAGGTAACTCTGAAGTTGATGAGTATTCACTTAGTAAAGCTTTGTGGGACATTCAAGTGATGATCTGTATTGTTTTCACTGTTGTTGAAAGGAGTGGGGAAGGTTATTTCCCTTGATTTGTGGGAGTAGAGAAAGGGGGATAGCCAATTCATATATATATATATATACACCCACAGAGCATGTTAATGTAGACAATTTACTTCTGCAGGAGTCAGAAAATATTAATTTGAGTGACTCTCATTCATTTGCATACATTACTGTATTAACTTTAAGAAATTTTCAATTATGTACAGACATTCTAAGTTTATCCTAGTCAAATGTGCCCTTAAATTCTAACGTAAAACTTATGTGGCATGTACACTGTAACTACTTTTTGTTTTAAGAAAAATAGCATTGCTAAGTAGGAAAATAGAAAAAAATTATTTTATACTATAAGTAACTTCAACAGAGCCAAAACGGTTTACTAAACCCTATCTTAACTGTATCAAAATTAGTCCAAAGAGGGAAAATAATTATTTCATTAACTGAGTGCATGGGGAAAAATAATGAAAACAGAATCACTTTCAAATGTTTTCTTGTCAATGGGAAATCTGCTAATAATTTATTTTAAAATTTTCTCTAGGTTTTACCAGAATAGGTTTATATAAAAAGATCTTAAGGCAGCAAGTAGCCTTAAAATGGAGAATGACCACCTGATTTAACCACCATGAAATAAAGGGTATGATAAACTTATAAAACCAACAGGACTGAAAAAGGTATGTAAAGCAGCTATCATCTTTCAAAAATCATTATGCCTCCATGAGTCTACATACACTGATCTACACTTAATGGCGATTCTCCTCCATCCCTATGGTTATCTTGCTGCTTTCTAAATTACTAAGCTAAAAGAATCCAGCAAACAATACAAGCCAGCAGAATCCCAAACACCTAACTGAATGGAAAAAGTAAGAAAGGCAGAGCATATTCAATATTCTTAATATCCACTATTATCTGATTTTTAGAACAGTAGAGGTTTTTGTCTAGCACTACTGAACTTCACTATGTAATCTAATTTTTACATTTAAACACCTGACTATATTCTTGGATGTATAAGACAAAGAACTATATCAAATTCAGCACTCTGTAATCTTAACAACTTTACCTAAATGAACACATGAGCAGAATGTATCATTTCAGCTAATGCCCACATTCACTACAGCTAACTAAAATGTGAATTCATGCAAAATAACCAAGAAATTACTAATCAGCCCTCTCAAAATTTAGTCCTCAAAGATATTTAAGTTGTCAAACTTTCACAAAACAGTGATAAAAGACATATAATCAAATTGTTAAGTATAGTCTGCTTTTAATTTGAATCTTACTACAATAGTATCATAGCACATGCTTTAAAAAAAAAAAAAACAACTGGAAGGAATCAAGAACACAAAGAAAAATCATGCTATCTATATAGATGCCTTTCCAATCAGTATTTACACCTCAAAAAAGTTGGCATGACAGCTAGAAGAGACCTTTTTACGAGGCCTCTACTCTACCTAAGATATATCAATGCAGCTCTTTATTGGTAAATATTCACTGAAACATAACTATAAAGTTGAGTAAACACTATACAATCAATTCTTTGACAATTATCAAATGTATTTTCAATGCAACTAAGAAAGTTTAACATGTGATATCATGTTAAGCCAACATAATCCTCATCTACAAATCGCTCTTTAGCATTTGACTTTTGTTAACAAGAGAGAAATAGTGTAAGGAGAGAAAAATTTAATCTCAAAATCCCATGCTCTCCCTCAACACTCCCACCTTATTGACAAACACATGTGCTGCCTAGCCAACAGAATTGAAAAACACAAGGCAAGCACTGTGTTTCTTTTCTGTATTCTTTATCTGTAAAATGAGTAGGAGAAAATGTTTATTTTCCTGGAAATAAATGTTTTATAACCGTTTTATAACGGTAATAAAAGATTTCTAGTACTGGCCAAAAGCTTTTAAAAAAGTAGTATCCAAATTCTAAGAACCTGAACAGATTAGTAGTTTTGGAACTTTAGCAAACCATAAGAACCTCCTGGAGTTTGTTAAAACAACAGCTTGCCGAATCTCTCCCCAAAATTCAGAAGTCTGGAGTGGAGCCAGAGAATTTGCATTCCTAACAAAGGGGAGATGATGATGTCGCTGACCAAAAACCATACTGTGAGAAACACTGGATTAGATTCTAAACTTCTCATTTGCACTACTCAGTACTTCAATATTCAATACAGGCAAAATAAATTCCATTCCAAATTTTTATGAAATGAACAAAGTGTATGACACTTTGAAGTAAAACAGTACAGCTGTATGACAGCCTATACTATCTGCAACCTCAAAAGAAAAAGGAGAGAATTTAATTTTTCTGGTATGTAACACACACTCTTAAATGTAAAGTGTGCGTGTAGGGGGACCTGAAATCCTACTTGGGTGACTGAAAAACTAAAGCAAAGAAACACAAAGACAGCATACCTGCAAAACATACTAAAATAATTTTTTAAATTCTCACAAAATTAAGAGGCATCACATTCAACAATAGCAGAAAAAAACTAATAAAAAATATCTATGAACTCATTCTCAATGTTGCTCCTGATTATTTTGTACTATAGGCCCGGTGCACGAATTCGTGCATGGGTGGGATCCCTAGGCCTGACTGGAGATCAGGGCCAATCAGGGTCAATCTGATTGGGGACTACCAGCCAGGGGGGAGGGACAGGGTGAGGGAGGTCAGCTGGCCCTCGGCCTCCCTAGGAAAGGGGCCATGTCCATTGCCACCCACCATCGGTTCCCCGTCCCAGCCCAGGGCCCAAAGGCCCAAGCAGGGTCAGGAGAGGAGGCGAGGTTGCCAGGCCAGGCGCAGAAGGAATAGTCGCCAAGTGCCACCCATGGAGGTTGGCTATGGGAGCGCACTGACCACCAAGGGGCAGCTCCTGCGTTGAGCGTCTGCCCCCTGGTGGTCAGTGCGCATCATAGCAACTGGTCAAATGGTCGTTCCAGTCGTTTGGTCATAATGGTCATTTAGGCTTTTATATATATATATATATATATAGATTTGGTCATAATGGTCTCTTAGGCTATACATATATATATATATATATATATATACATATATATATATATATATATATATATGAATATATATATATATGTAGAGAGAAAGAGAGAGATAGATAGATATATAGATATATATATAAAGCTAAGGCAAGAGTTACAGGACATGGCTTCCAATGATCCCTGTGCCTCCTGATATTTATGTCTTTTTATACCTGTGGTGTTTATAACCTCCCCTTGAGTCCTGGTTGGATACAATAACTTGTTTCTAACAAAAAACAGCAAAAATAAGGGGATGTCACTTCCATGATTACATTTCAAAAGACAGTGACTTCCATTTTACTGGTATCCTCTAATGACTTCTGGGCATTCATGCTTTGATGAAACAAGCTGCCACATTGGAGAGAAAATAAATCTTTTCAACAAAGAGGTTAGTGAGCTTGGAGATGAATCCTTTCTCAATAAAGCCTAGCAAATGACCATCTCAAAGTCCGTAAGAGACTTTGAAGAGAGGACCCAGCTAAGCTGTCCCTGCATTCCTAACACCAAAAAGGCTGTTCAATAATAAATATATCGTTATTTTAAGCCACTACGTTCTGAAGTAATTTATTATGCAGCAAAAGCTAACCAATAAATATAATAACTACCTATCATTTCTCTATTCACCTCAAATTAAAAAAAAACAAAAAACGGCATGGCTGAATTATGTGATAGATTCTCACTGGTAACTTCAAATTTCTAGTTCCTATTTCTCAGATAATTTCCAAATTTCAACAGCACTATTATGTTATGAATAAAAAACCTGATTACTTCCCTTAAGTCTCAAATGATTTCTACTTCAAATTCATCAAGCTCATACATAAATCTCTACATAGAAATTGAGTACAAAGTCAAGATTTATAAAATCATTAAATATCACCTTCCATACATGCTTTTTTCTATGTACCAGTATTCTTAAAATTATATACACACATATATCATCTATCATTTACTCTTTTTAAAACAAGTATAGGATATAGAATACTGTAAAACTATTTTTTAATAATTAAGGTGAAACAATTGTAAGATATAAACAATGGAAATAATTTTAAAGAAAAAAATGTGTTAAAAGGTGCTATGGTTATAAAACTTAAAGTAACAAAGTTACCAGAATACTTTACACCTAAGAGGTAAATAAGGTGATTTATGCTAACTATAAATGAAATGAACTGTCTAATCCTTATTAAGATCTCTTAATCCCCCAGTTTATAAAATAATCTACAGGCTACAAAAAATTAAAATTCTGTTAAACAAAAACATCTCTGATAGAAACTTCAATATTTTTACAAAAAATCTTGTAAAGGAACTGATCTCTATTAGCTCATATATAATCACAAAATGATTGGAAGAATCAAACAAATAAGAGGCAAATATTAAATTAAATTATATAAAATGCAGCATCTATGTTATTAAAATAAAACAATTATAAAGGCAGCATCCATGGACAAAGAAGACATTTTTAGAAGACATCCTAAAAATCACCATTCAGAAGAAGCTTTTAATTCTATTAAACTTACATTTAGGTTAATTTTTAATTGTGCCAGAATATACTATTTATTATAGGTAATTAGCATTAGTCCCTATTTTCAGTATATTAAAAACACAACAGACTGTTAAGTTTCTTTAACATAGAAAAACAACACATAAGAGAAAATGAGTATAGCTCTCAAAAACTTCAAAGAATACTTTTTGCAAAGTACTTCTATAAAAGACATTGTTGAAATGCTTACATTGTGGGCAAATAGCATCAATTAATAAGCAGATTTGCTGTGTAAAACCAAAAACCTTCATGGAACTGTAACAGCTTAATTAATGTTATATCCATGAAATAGCTTATTAATTAAAGGGACAAAACTGTACTTCCTCAACGGTGCTAATAATAGTAATCCAATATAGGCCAATCTTCTGCCAAAGCAGCAGTTCTCAAAGCATAACCTGGAGATTCCTGTGGGTCGCTAAGTCCCTTCAAGGAATTTGCAAGGCCAAAACTACTTTCATAAAAATACTAAGATAACATTTGCCATTTTCACCCTCATTCTCTTACAGTGTACAATGACATTTTCCAGAGGCTATGTGACATGTGAAATCACAATAGATTCAATGCAGGAACAAACAGGAGAATCCAGTTTTCTATTAAGCCACACAGTAAAGAGACTGCAAAAGTATAAAACAATGCCACTATTTGCACTAAATATTTTTTGTTGTTCTGGAAAAATAATTATTTTTCAAGAAAATATATTCTTAATATTAATACATAATAGGTGTATTCTATTTTTAAAAATAAATATTTTAAGTATAATATTTTAATTCCTCAGTTAATATCTAATACAAAAAATTAGATGTTAACACAAATAAAAGCTCTTTGGGGTCTGCAGTAATTTTTAAACATGTAAAAGAGTCTGTGACCACAAGGACTGAGAGTCACTGTGCTACATACTGCTAACAGAAAAATAATCTAAAGACCTGGTAGGCCTTGGTGGAAATGCAGAAGACTCCAGATGTAAGCTGCTTTTCTTCCAAACCCCATGTGTCATCACTAACCCCAGATTAAGATATTTAAGGAATAAACAAGATTTTCAAGTTCATATCAATTGAAGTACTAGACAAGTAATAAAAGACACTGAATACTTAATTCCTTTTAAAATGCAGAAGCTTACACATATTGAAATCTAGGTAACTAGCTAAACCTTTTATCTGGCTTTAAGAGCAGGGATGACTTGTCTGGGGTCCAGACTATTGGGCTACATTTCAGTTAAACAAATAGCCTTCTTCGATGTAGAATTGTACTTCTGAGCTAGATTTCAACTGTTCCCAAGACATACAAAACCACAGTCACATGAGCCTTAATAATGACTGATGTAACAAGAAATAAATTATACCATATATGCCTTGTGTCAATAAACTCCATTATTAAAAAATGACACTAAAATAAGTTAACATTTAAAGGCCTACATTAAAAGTCTACCATTTAAAAACAAGTAAGCCAAACAAATATTGAATGATTCCACTTATATGAGGTACCTAGAATAGGCAAATTCATAAGAAAGAAAGAAAAAAAAAAGAGGCAACCAGGGGCTGGTTGGGGTAAGCAGAAAGGGGTTTTTGTTTAATGAGTACATAGTTTTTGTTATAGATGATGAAAAAGTTTTAAGTGCAGATCCTAGTGATGGTTACACAATGTTGTGAATGTATTTAATGTCACTGAATTATACATTTACAAAATGGTTAAAATCATAAATATTTTGTTATATATATTTTACCACAATCAAAAAAATAAAAATCAACTACTCGGTAACATCAAGCCTTCCAATTTTACAAATTTTCTTGTAATAAACAAGTATTTCAGAACTAGTTTATTCAGTAAACAGACTTCTTAACACAAATCAGGCAAATAGGAATACCTCAGTGTACTGGAATTTAAAAAAAAATTCTCCTATTCTTCACAACCTTCCTTACCCACAGATATGTATATATGCATGTACTTCAACATCAAGGAAATACTTAAAAAGAAAGAAAAGGCTTTTAAGACATTTTATTGGGATGAGTACACATAATTCAATAATATAGTCTTCTTGACACAGGTAATGATTCACTTCAACATTGTTAATAAAATAGGCTTTCAAGCTAAATTGCCTGGATTAGAATTCTGGTTCTGCTACTTTTATAGCTATTACTTAAACAACTTGAGCTCCAGAGTTTCCTTATCTATAAAATTAGAATATTTATTTCAGATGCTATCAAGAATAAAATTGAGTTAATACAAGAAGTATGCTCAGAACAATGTTTTCAATAGTAAGCATTCAATAAGTATTAGCTATTATTTGTATTATTACTCAACCAATGCATGAAGTCACACTAACACAATAGATCTGGTTCACTAGAAAATGAAAATAGATTTTCTGAAAATTAAAGAAGATCTTGAATAATCATTTTTTTTTCAAGCTGTTAGTATGGCAACAAGAAACCATATTAAATATTTTCCCTTTTAAAAATTCCAAAAGTCTCAACATTAATTTAGGAACACATGTCCCTTAAATGTTTATTCTGCTCTCTAATACAAAGTTTCCTCTACTTTTCATACTAATCTATTGTGGCCAGAAATACTTTGTTCTCTCTGTTTCTAAGGTTTCATGTATGTTTGTAGATGTGTGTTTGAGGAGAAGAGGAGGCAACATACCTCTCCTCTCCTGTTAACTATCTGACAGTAAATGTTCCTTGAATAAACACTGTCTACCACTCCTCTTCATTGCTAAGGAGTACTATCTACTTATGCTATGAAACAACTATAGAGTTGACTACAAATATTATCCTCCAAAATAGGGCACTTGTGAGTGAATAATAATCATTCAAGGATAAAAGGTATAAAGTAGGATTATCCTAGGCAAATCTATTTATGAAAGAACTGGTTAACACCCAAAACTATGGGCTGAATATATCATTACTTATTTGTCCCATCATATATAGGACTATAGTTTTAAAAACTTATGCATTTGAAAGCTAACAAAGGCAAAATTAAAATGTTTAAATTCTCAAAAGAATTTTTTTTCCTTTTAGTATTTCTCAGCAAAGCACAAAGAAAACCTAGGGTTTCTACTAGAAAAATAGAGCTTACTTATAAAGACAGCGGTTCTCAACCTATGGGTCGCGACCCCTTTGGGGGTCGAACGACCCTTTCACAGGGGTCGCCTAAGACCATCGGAAAACACATATATAATTACATATTGTTTTTGTGATTAATCACTACGCTTTAATTATGTTCAATTTGTAACAATGAAATTGGGGGTCACCACAACATGAGGAATTGTGTTAAAGGGTCGCGGCATTAGGAAGATTGAGAACGACTGTATTAAGGCAATGCTTACAAAGGACTCCTGAGCCACAGAGCTTTCTTTCATTAGCTGCATATAATTATGATTGTTTTTTGTTTTGCTTTGTTTTTAGAGAAACATTGATGACAGAGAAACATTAATTGGCTGTACATCCTCTACTGGGGATCCAGTCCACAACCTGGGCATGTGTCCTAACCAGTAATTTAATTGGTTACTTCTTGGTACATGGGGCGATGTTCAACCACTGAGCCATACCTGTCAGGCTAGTTGCATATGGTTCTTAAGGTGATATAAACAACGGCAAAGTCAATAGAACATACTGTAATCATGTGGTTCTTTGGTAAATGATGTCAAAATGTGTCTTTAATCAAAACCTACATTCAGCTGATATGTATCTATGCAGCTATAGTGTTATTTAAAGCCAGTGGCCATTCTGATTGGTGACTATGTGACTGTACCAACTATAAATCTGAAAATCCCCATGTTACAGTTGCATAAATATGTTTCTAACTCAATTAGCTAATATATTTGGAAAATTTCAAATACACTAAAGACATCTGTGATTAGCACTGTGGGGAAACATACTCTCTTCAACAGCTCACAAAAATGAGAGGTATTTCAGTTAGCCTCCACTTACAAATATTTGTTTTTTTGTATGAATTGGTATCTTCTCCCACATCAATCTAGCAAATATACCACGGTTAGGTATTGCTTAAACCAGTATCAGAATTTATCTATATTTGTATTTCTTAAATGTGATAGGACATTATGGAAGTATAATCTAAAAATAAACATCAAAGGACATCTGGACAGGTATTTAAAATATGAAAAGCATGTACTTGAAAATTAACATGAAATACATAGTTTATATAACAAAAATAATCTATTACAGAATTCCACAGATAATGTGAACATTAAAAGATTTATCCTTTAAAAAGATTATATTGCAAAAAATGGGGGTAAGGTATCATTTTGAAAAAGCCTACTTTCAGATAATGCCAGTGCCTATCAGCCATATCTCCCAGAGCTACTAAATATTCTTATACCAATGAGATATTTATTTTTTCATCATTAATACATATCACCACTCTCTCACCTTAACAGCTAGTATTGAACTATATAAAATGGGATATACTATTTAGCTAGTAAATAAGAAAATCCTTCTAAAGTTAGTACCTAGTAACGTTTAAATACAATTATAAAGCAATCTAGCATAAGGACTATTATATATATTAATCATCTTTTAAAAAGTCTCATTAAATCAAATGTTCAATATTAACTATTTGTACATTTTATCTTTTTCAGAGGACAAAGAAATCATTTATGAATCATTAAGTCATTACCTTTTTATTTAGTTCTCACCATATTAAAGACACAAGAATCGTGGGTCCAATCACAATTTCTGGCTTATGTTTCAGAACAAAAATTCTTGTTGGAACAAGAATTAACTGAACTTTAGAAATAATGTTGCTTGGAGGAAGGACCTCTATCCTTATCCAGTTTTCTCCTTTATTTTAAGAAAATAAGATTCTCTATAGCTGGAGTAATTTTCCATAATTTTTACTCCTTTTGAAGGTAGAGATGACAAGGAAACCAAAAGTGTTCTGGCTTTAGGGCTGATGTGATAACTAACATTTAAAGGCCTAGGATTACCTTATTCTGATCATAACTGGCACCTTAAAACAAAAACAGCTCTCTTGTAAATGTGAAGTGAGTGGTTGTGGCTCTTAAATATAAACTGACATATACTATAATCTTAACCTGTATTTTACATTCTGATTAGGATCAATAGCTAATATTTACCATTTATTATGGACATTCTCCCTAGGAAAAAACTATTATCTAAATCTATTTTGTTAGTTTCATTAAAAATTGGTTAAGGGGGGTAAATATTATAAGTTTATTGGGAATAAAATAAAGGCCACTGGATGAAGGCCACTGGATGAATGGTTAAAAGTATTAAAATTTGGGGATTATTTATAATATTTTCTATTGACACTAATCTAGTTTTTAATAAATAATCAAAAGTGACTACAAGTATAATAAAAATTTACATTTATTTTCTGTCTCATTTAAAAGAAGTAAATACCAGGTACCTGGCATCCAGAAGTAGTCTCCTAAAAGGAAACCAGTATAAAGACAATAACCAGACTGAGATTTTCATTTCAAAAATCTCTTCATGGGATAGAATTTTTTTAACCTATTCTAATTCTAAAAGCATCTTTAAAAAAATTTTAAAAACAAGTTAACATTGTTTATAATTCAATATGGGCTTATACATATATAATTAGCAACTTTAGTTTGGGGAATATGATATTTTTGGATCATTTTAGCATCTGTACATTCTCAATTTTTGTATACTGTCTCTGCTATGCTGAATTAGCAAGACACATATGTATCTGATTCAGTATAAATCTACTGAAGACGATATAATTTCATAATCTATTACCTTTAATGTAATGCAATCAATGGAGATGTTATCCTATATAATAGAATGGTAATATGCTAATTGAATGTCACACCCTCACAAGATGGCAACCCCCAGTACTCTCAGCCCTGCGAGGGGGGGGGGGAGGGGGGGGTCAGGGGTTGGGGGGGGGCGTCTGCTGCTGGAGTCCCCCAGTCCCCTCAGCCACGCCAGCAGTAAATTTTCATGTGACCATTACCTTTTTAAAAAATCCCTACCCAAGGATATGATTATTTCTGTTAGACCATCTGTTCTCGGGGAGCAGGCCTAAGCCAGCAAATGGCCAAACCCCAAGGGTCCCAGACTGTGAGAGGACGCAGGCTGGGCTGTGGGACCCCTCCCACCCCTGTGTGCATGAATTTTCATGCACCGGGCCTCTAGTTTTCAAATATATACATACTAGAGGCCTGTTGCACAAAAAGATTCGTGCAATAGGCCTTCCCTCCCCCTGGCTGTCAGCACCGGTTTTCCTCTGGCACCCAGGACCCAGGCCTTCGCTTCGGCTGGAGCCGCCTTCAAGCCTTCGCTCTACCGTTTCGCGCCTACGTATGCAAATTAACCGCCATCTTTGTTGGCAGTTAATCTGCATATCTCGCTGATTAGCCCATGGGAGTTGTAGCGAAGGTACAATCAATTACCATGTTTGCTATTATTAGATAGGATTTTAATTGTTAAATTAAAAAAAACATTCATGGGTTATGTACTTGTTATTTTTTTTCAAAACCAAATGTCTTATGTACTATTTACCTGGTGGTGGAATCAGAGGTGGAGCAGTGCTGACAGTTGGAGGAGGTGGAAGAAATGGAGGAGGTGGAAGATGGGTGGGAGGAGCTCCTGGAGGGAAAAATGGAGGTGGTTTGCTAAAATTGTTGTCTACTTCAGTAGCAGATCTTTCAGAAAGGACCTAAAATTAGAGCATAGTTTATTTTTTTAAATAAATAAACATTCTCATCTGCAATTAAACTCAAGTTAATTTCATTTAATATAAAGAATCAAAGTAAAAAGCTTTATTCATATACACATATTTTGAGGAGGAGAGACTAATTTTCTGTGTAATGTGTGTGTATATACACAGATGTCAGGTCAGTATACACTCACACACACGTACTTAAAACCCAGGAAAAACAACTGAATCATTACAAAAAGACTTCTGAATATAACATAATTGATAAAATATTCTAAACAAGAAACAATTAAGCACTTTATAAATATAATGTAATAAAGATTATCTTTGTTACCCAACCAAAGTTAAAGTATTCAAATTAAGGGCCTTAGCCAGTTTGGCTCAGTGGATAGAGCATCTGCCTGCGAACTGAAGGGTCCCAGGTTCGATTCTGGCCAAGGGCACATGCCTGGGTTGCAGGCTTGATCCCCAGTAGGGGAGGTGTAGGAGGCAGCCGATCAGTGAATCTCTCTCATCACTGATGTTTCTATCTCTCTATCCCTCTCCCTTCTTTGATCAATAAAGATGTACAAAAAAAAAAAATTAAGGCAACGTAAAAAGGAAGGAACTCCTACCATTTGCAACAGCATGGATGGAGCTGCAGAGCATTATGCTAAGTGAAATAAGTCAGTCAGAGAAAGACAAATATCACATGCTCTCACTCATTTGTGGATTATAATGAACAACATAAACCAATGAACAAAAACAGATGTAGAGACAGAGAAGCATCGATGAGATGCTCAAAACTCAGAGGGAAGGTAGGAGAGGGTGGGGGTGAGGGGGAGAGATCAACCAAAGGACTTATATGCATGTATGCATGCATATAAGCATAAGCGATGGATGTGGACAACAGGGGGTGAGGGTGAGGGCAGGATTGGGGGTGGGAGAGGACGCTGGTGGGATAAGGACACATTTGTAATATCTTAATCAATAAAGGGACATTATAAATAAAATAAAATAGGCAAAAAAAAAAAAAGAAAGAAAGAAAGTAACATGGCATGAGGAATTCGGGGGGTAGGGGGGGAGAATGTGTATGGAAGAGATTAACCAAAGAACTTATATGCATAACCCATGGACACAGACAATATTTCGGTAGGTGGCGAAGGGGGGAAGGAGAGAAAGGAGGATGAAATAGGTCAGTGGGGGAGAAAAGGGGACATCTGTAATACTTTCAACAATGAAGATTAAAAAAAAAAAATAAAGACAGTCACATGGCAGCAGAACCAGATATTCATTGTAACAGGTCCTGTCATCACCAGGTTGCAAAGTAAGAGACTGTAAAGTATGCATCAACAAGATGCAAGAGGCAGCCAAATATATAAATAACTTATTGATATGACCCTTTTAACTTTAAGAACAAGGGTTAATACTTGAAAAGTAAAAGTGATAACAAAATACTGATCTGTGTGAACAGGTAAGGGACAGGCAGGAAATCTAAAGGAGATTTGCACCAAGAAATTTGGATTTTTGACAAGCTCCCGAGGAAATTGTAACACACAAACATGTTTAGGAAACAGCAGAAACAGGCAGCATAATGTTGTATATTTAGCTTATTCTTCTAAAATCCTTACTAGCTAAAGCATATCGCTTAAACATATAATCCTTCCTTTCGTTAACTTTTTCTCCATTTATGCACAGTAATTTTTGTAAGGCATATACTGATGTTATTTTTTTAATGAAGAGAAGAGATTTATTTTAGGAAATTATAGCATTTTGATGGTGGGGGAAAGCAAGGACTATCTTCATTTTAGAAATCTCTTTATGCCCCTTTAAAGATGCTAAAAAGAACATTTTACATGATCAATTTATGAAAGATAATAAAAATCAAAACACTTGGTACATTTTTAAAGTACACACAAAAAAATAACTAAAACAAATAGAAACAGACTCATAGGGGAGGTGTAGGAGGCAGCCGAACAGACTGACAGCGGTCAGAGGGAGGAGGTTGAAGGGCCTGGGTGAAAAAGGTGAAGGGATTAAGAAAAAAACACCTTATAAACACAGACAACAGTATGGTGATTACAGAGAGGAAAGGGTGGGGAGAGGAAGAAGAGGATAAAGGGGCGACATAAAGGGTGATGAAAGGAGACTTGACATGGGGTGGTGAACACACAATACAATATACAGTGGGGCCTTGACTTAAGAGTGTCCCAACTAACGAATTTTTTGAGATACCAGCTGTCTCTCGGCCGATTTTTTGCATTGAGTTAATAGAGTAATTTGAGTTAACAAGCTCCTTAACCAGCTCCTTAACAAGCTCGGTCTCGGAACGAATTCAACCAGTAAGTCAAGGCCCCACTGTACAGGTGATAAATTATAGAATTGTACACCTGAAATCGATATAATTTTATTAACTAATGTCACCCCAATATATTCCATTTAGGAAAAGGAAATAAATAATAAAACAAAAAGTGTGGTCAAGCTAATAGCTGAAAGTTTCAGTTGCTAAAGTTCTAACTTGAATTATCCCAGTTACTCTTCCCCTTTCATTCTTTCATTTGAAAACAAAGGGCTTGGAAACCAAGATGGCGGCATAGGTAAACACCGGAAATTGCTGCCTCCCACAACCACTTCAAAAATACAACTAAAAGACAAAACTGACATCATCCAGAACCACAGGAAGGCTGGCTGAGTGGAAATTCTACAACTAGAAGGAAAGAGAAAAGCACACTGAGACTCAGAGGAGGTGCGGAAGTGGAGTGCAGAGGTACAGGGGCACGTGCGGAAAGGGCTGGCAACTGAGGACACGGTTGTCTTTTTCAATCGGGAGGGAGACACAAGCTCCCGACGGCCCTGACTCCAGTTCCAGGCCAGTCTCTGGGGACCCAGACTCATACGGGAAGAAACTGGACTGTCTGGCAGCAGGCGGAACTCGATGGGTGACTTTCTCTCCGAGGTGCTTGCAGCAATTACTGGGACACTGAGACCCGGGGCCTCTTAGGGCAGGACTGAGCATCAGCAATAGCTGTTTCCTCCACCCTGTTGATTCCCTGAGACCCCGTCCCACCCAAGCTCTATCAACAAGTGATTCTAAAAATCAAGTGAATAAATAATCTGATGAACAGAATAAACTGGTGAATAGAACAGAATCAGAGGCATAGAAAGGGAGTGGACTGACAATTCTCAGGGGGAAAGGGGAGCAGGGGTGCAAGAAGAGACTGGACAAAAATCGTACACCTATGGATGAGGACAGTGGGCGGGAGGGAGGGGGAGCTAAGGGCAGAGGGTGGGATGGGAACCGGGTGGAGGGGAGCTATGGGTGGAACACAGAGGAACAACTGTAATAATCTGAACTATAACGATTTAATTTAAAAAAAAATTTTTTTCAGGTGCAAAAGACAAAAAAAAAAAAAAAAGGATTCATTAGATCCCTTTCAGTTCGCCAAAAAAAAAGGGGGCTTACAAATTTGTTTTCCATGAGAAAAACCATATTAAATAAATTATGATATATCCACATAATAAAGTTATCATGAAGAGATTTTAAGTTATATCTTTAAGAATATAAGGAAATGAAAATGATACTTTCAAAAGAAAAAAAAAGGATACACAAAAATAGTATCTCAAATCTTGCTTTGTGACAAGGGAAGAGATGTACCAGAATGTTAAGATTGATTATTTACATGGTAGAATTATTAGTGATTTTATTTTCTTCTTTAGACTTTCCCCAAATTTTCCTCTTTTGGTCCAATGAAGCCATATACTATGTTTATAACAAATATTTCTTACTAAAATATTTCTTATTAAAAAAACAACCCCAAAGGTTATAAAGAGCAGCTTTTGTAATAAAAGGGTGATTGACTCCATATTTTAAACCTCTTTGTGCACCCAACACATAGCAAAGCACTATGAATATATATTGAATAAATTAAATTAGAACATGCATATAATTTTTCAGCTAAAAATATAATAAAGTACTAAACCTGTATGTTGCTGTTTTCATTTGCCCGTCGCCTTCCTTCAACTCGGCTGATGGTTATTGTCTGACCAATAACATCAATTGATCCAGGTAACCTCCTGTAACATAAAAATTCAATCAATTCACTTTCACCTAATTAAATGGTTAAAAATAACCAAATATCAAGTGAGAAATAAATCTAAAACCCTTTGCAATATACTTTAAAATAAAATCAGCTTACAATACACACTGTAAACACTTCAGTGAATTAGATTTCCCTAATTTGCTTTGTCACAAACACAAAATCTTATTAATAAACTTATGTCAACACATCCAATGATGATGTCAGACTTAAGTATTTTTATAGGTTTTCTTCTAAATGTACCATTTTTTAATAGTATCCAACTGAATTTATCCTTGTGGAACTGAACCAGGTAGCAAATGCTAAATAAACAAATGGAAATAAAAATTTTGTGCCACTATAATTATAACACGTAACACAGTTCTATTACAAAAACTTTTAGAAATTCCCCAAAAGGGCCTAAAAAGAAATACTTATTTTGATACACAAAGGATATTTTCCTCAGTGACTTATTCCGAGCATTAGAAAGCACAAAAAGGGAAGCAGTTTTACATTTCTAATAACTTGCCTTTAGATAGAAAAACTCATGTCTGCCACACCTCCAATTGTATTTACAATCCATTAAAGTATATGAGTAGATGGAAAATAGTCTACCACAAAATGCTGCAAATTCAACAGGTAAATCTAGTAAGTTAAATTTTTTTAAAAAATGTTAAAAGCCATTTAGTATATTTAAGGACTTCATAGAAGTATATATGCTTCAGATACAGAAGTAACTTGTAGGAATAGGTAATGAAAATTAATACAAATTAGATGAATTTCTCTTCATCTATATTTGTTATAAACAATTCTATCTTTAAAACTTTATAAAAGTAGGCCTTGCTGGTGTGGCTCGGTGGGTAGAACACTGGCCTGCAAACTAAAGGGTTCCGGGTTTGGTGCCAGTCAAGGACACATACCTTAGTTGCAGGCTCCAGCCCCCGGCCCTGGGCTGGGTGCATGCAGAGGCAACCAATGCCCAGGCATTGTTATACACAAACTAGTGGCCCGGTGCACAAAATTCATGCATGGGAGGGTGTCCCTCAGCCCGGCCTGCATCCTCTCCAATCTGGGACCCTTCTGGGTCCCACAAGAATTGGGCCTAAACCGGCAGTCGGACATCCCTCTCACAATCCGGGACCGCTGGCTCCTAACCACTCACCTGCCTGCCTGCCTGCCTGCCTGATCGCTCCTAACCACTCTGCCTGCTGGCCTGATCAACACCAATTCTCTTGCCTTCTGGCCTGATCACCCCTAATGGCTCCCCCGCCGGCCTAATCGCCCCCAATTGACCCCCCCACACAGGCCTGATCGCCCACAACTGCCCCTCCTGCTGGCCTAATCTCCCCCAACTGACCCTCCCACTGGCCTGATCGCCCCCAACTGCCCTTCCCTGCCGGCATGCTTGCCCCCAACTGACCCCCCTGGGGCCTGCTTGCCCCCAACTGCCCACCCCCGCCAGCCAGCTCACACCCAACTGCCCCCCGCCAGCCTGCTTGCCCCCAACTGCTCCCCCCACCGCTGCCCTGCTCTCCCCCACCTGCCACCCCCCTGCTCGCCCCCAACTGTCCCCCCCACCGGCCTGCTCACCCCAACTGGCCCCCCTTATCAGCCTGCTCACCCCCAACTACCCTCCCCTGCTGGCCTGATCACCCCTAACTGCTATGCCTCGGCCCCACCACCATGGCTTTGTCCGAAAGGATGTCTGGAAGGTCTCCTGGCCTAATTAGCATATTACCCTTTTATTAGTATAGAAGATTAATGTACCTTAATCAGAAATGTGAAGGTTACCATTTTGTTTAGAAACATTTTATGAAAGATACATAAGCATGTACTAAAGCAGGGGTCCTCAAACTACGGCCCGCGGGCCACATGCAAATACAAATATTGTATTTGTTCCCATTTTGTTTTTTTACTTCAAAATAAGATATGTGCAGTGTGCATAGGAATTTGTTCATAGTTTTTTTTTAAACTATAGTCCGGCCCTCCAACAGTCTGAGGGACAGTGAACTGACACCCTGTTTAAAAAGTTTGAGGACCCCTGTACTAAAGAAACAGAGTACATAGTAATACAGATGAGTAATTAATTCAATGTTATTCTTATGCTATTGGAAACAAGTATTCAACTGTATTATTCCGTAAGTTTTTGATGTAGGACTTTTTATTTCAATACATAAAAGATGTAGTATAGCTTCATAATGAGGATCTTTTATAACTTGAATTTCCACACAGCACAACTTGAACTGAGCTTAAAAATTTGATCAGTAGGGCAGACAGCTAATGTAGCTATCAAGATTATCTTCCTTATACTGAACTCAATCATAGAGTACACAAAGCTGAAAGAGACAAACTAATTACATGATATCTAGTTTCATTAATCTACAGTGTAATATAGGCAGTGAATGTTCTCAAGAGGATCTACCTTTCCTTCTGGCACAGGTGAAAGTGAAAACTCCTCTGAAGCTATAATATAATTAAATTAAAATGTCATCCTACATAATAAAGCCTAATATGCACATCGACCAAATGGTGAAAACAACTGAACAACCGGTCACTATGTTGCCCACAGACCACCAGGGGGCAGACACTCAGCGCAGGAGCTGCCCCCAGCCTGCAGGCCCCAGGCAAGACAAGGCAGGTACCAGTGCCCCCTCACACCCCGATCGCCCCACAGAAGGAGGCGACCATGGCGAGGGCCAGCTGGCGAGCGGGCCTGCGCCGCCCCCCAAGTGCCCCACTCTCCAATCACCCCACCAGTCTCGCATTCCACAGAGGCAGGTGCCAGCGGTGGCCCCCCCACTGAATCACCCCACCAGTTGCCCCACAGATTGTCCCTTATCGCCAGCCAGGCCTAGGGACTCTAGCCATGCATGAATTTAGTGCATCGGGCCTCTAGTACTTTGATAATTCTGATGTACCAGAAAGGGTATTAGAGCTGCTTACAGAGATAAAACAGAAATTTTAAGTGACAAAAATCAGAGCCAAGGGAAGATAACATGTACAGTATATAAGAAAGATTCCACAGGGAATCATTTAGGGGTCTGGGATTAATTCACTTTACATTATTTTCAATGGGAAAAAATGATTCAGTTTTTGAACAAATCACTTCTCAAACAGCATTCCAGAACTAGTTAAGTTCAAGAACCAAGTTTTCACTTTATTTAATTCACAAGTAGGTTGCAAGTAAGGTATGCACCCAATTAGTTTCATTTTTACAGATATGGAAAAAGGCTCTTTTGTGCAGTAAAGGCTCAGATAAGAACTCCAAAACTTTTCCCTTCTTCGACAAGAATTATTTTCTATGCTAATTTTCTGGGGCCTGAATTTTTTAAATGTTTACTTTTTAAGCTATATCAAAACAAACAAAAAACCGTAAAATGTGCTCATTGGGTAGTCAAGTGTGCTCATTTTTGTGCAGAGCATGGAATAAAGCCTTATCTACCATATTTATACTTAACTTCATTTTTAAATGTATCATTGATAGGAAATGATATTCTGCAGTCAAATGTTTAAAAATCAAGGCCTTCCTTTATCTAATCACATAAAATCTTATAAGCTGCACAATATAGTAAAATGCAGAGAGACCAATCAAATGCTATAAAGGTACAGGTGCATCTCTTTGGTGCATTATTTCATCAAGACATAATAGTAATTGGTGTAAGAACAGATGTAAAGGTCTCTCTTCAATATAATGTTCTTTTAACATCTAGTCTTATCACTACAAGTTTTATGTTTGTCTATTATAAGAATGCAAGCACATTTGAGTGGTTCTACATCAAAAAACAATTTTACTATTCCTCTTTCAAGAAGTCGATCAGTTAAAAAGCACTGACATTGATAAACATGCTTAACAAAACAATGTTGAATCTGTAACTAATTACCTAAGAGGATCAGAATTTGATATTATAAAATGAAAACAAAGAAATAAACTGTACATTATGATAAGTGTAGTAATCATCCATATTGCCAATTTCATACTGTGTTCACTAAAATGGCTTCATTCTTACTAATTGGCTTAAGTCACAAATCTGAATTTATAACACAAAGTTGCAACAATAAAATGCTATTGTTATGTACACATAGTTAGCTTGCAAAGCACCAATAAACAAAGTTTGAAAAATACTGTTTTATATAAGAACAAGAACGACATAAGCCCGAGTCACCAAGCACAGTAAACCCGTGATTTTGCAGACCTCAATTTAATGAACTTCGGATTTAACAAAATTTCCAGTCCATGTTATATGTGAAAATTAACACCCTATTAATTTTAAAATGCTTTTAAGCAAGATTTGCTTATAATTAAATTAACAGGTTATTTTTTTGTTATTAATTCATTTTTTTTTAATTATTAGTAGTTAAGGTATTACAAATGTGTCCTCACCCCCCCCCCCATTAACCCCCAACCTCCCCCACACACACACACACTCATACTCCCATCCCCCTGTTGTCCATGTCCATTGGTTTGGCTTATATACATGTATACAAGTCCTTCGGTTGATCTCTTCCCCTTACCCCCGCCCTCCCCTACTTTCCTTCTGGGGATTGATAGCCTGATCGCTGTTTCTCAGTCTTTGGGTCTGTCCCTTTTCATCATAATTCATTATTTTTAACAAATTTTAGCAAATAGGCCATATGTTAGAAAAAACACTGTAGCAATTTTGCTGACATAAATATTACATGTTTACAACCAGTCTACATATTTAAATCCAAGAGTAACCGCTCGGAAACAATGTTGGAGAATGATTAGCACATGATCACACCTTATCTTGGGTGGTAATGGTTCTGTTGTCACGTGGCATGACTTTCTGCAGTAGTTTTGCGCTAAGCCATGCCTCAGCTGTGTGCATTTGTTTACTCATGGTGACTGGTGAAGGCACGCATTTACTAGACCTATTCAGTATAAATTTAAAATTACAGTAATACATAACAGAAAACTTTTCTATAAAACTAAACTTTAAATACATACTTAATTTCAATGACACAAACATGTCTACATAAGTAAACAAGTAAACTAATTTGTCCATTTGTTAACATACATGTTTGGAAAACCTACTTTATGACTACACCTTTAACAACACCCCTCTCACCCAAATTAGTGCACTATATTGAGGTTTTACTGTATAGTAACTTATGAAAAGGATCTCAACCATTATTTAATTGCTCTTTACAAAGAGACTTAAGCAATACTTCAAAAAATACTCCACATTCATTAAGAGCTGGAATCTCATTTTCTACCTTATAAGTATGTGTGTGTGTATGTTTATACCATTTAAAAAAAGAAAATTACCTTTTATCTAAAGGCTTTATTTTTAATTTTTAATAACATAAAACGTGAAAAGTACAGTCTCAAATTTATTACTACCTACATTGCCTGAAACTAATCAGAAAATCAGAATGAACAGTTTTGTTTCCAAAGTATCATTTTTATGGGGGGTGGGAGGTGGATTATGTAGTATAAGTACTACAATGTATCACTTTCAGATTCGAGAATATTTCCTCTGTAAACTATCTTATTTGAAGAAAAAACTACTGTACCAAAAGCAACTATTCTAAGTAAAAATTTCTAAGTCAAATAATTGATATAAAAGGATTTCCAGATGTTAAAATAATACTAGCAAAAGAAACAAATGTAAAGTTTAAAATTACATTAAAAATAATGGATTTTTAAAGTATTTCTATGTCTCTACTTATGAGTCAACTTGCCTGAACTGCAGATATTAAAGCCTGAAAACATAAGACTCTAGCCCTGACTTTGCCTCTTAATTAGCCAGGAATTTGGCTAAATTCCCTAATCTCTCAGATCCCATTTTCCATGTAAACCAGGGACTAGGCAGAAAATAAAATTTCAGGATCAATAAAGCCTTCCAGATAACACAGCCTAGAGCTCTACCATTCTACAAATGTAGAAACAGAGGCCTAGAGATTTTAGAGAACTGTCCTTAATTCACACGTGCACCAAACTAAATCTAATATACAAATCTAGTACTTATGCCATGAAACAGATATAAGTTTAAGAAAATAGTTATTCTTTATATAAAAAAATAGCTGATTCATTACCAATAGTAGCATGATGAAAATGAAAGCTCTTATTGTCTGCCCCTTTTCGGATCAGTAAATTGCTTGTTCACATCATTGAACAGATTAAATATGAATCCAGTGTTTCATTATGTACTATGTGCTATAATAATGTAGTTAGTTATTATATACTAGAGGCCCAGTGCACAAAATTAATGCACGGGGAGTGGGCGGGGGGGGAGGGGGGTCGCGTACGGGATGGTCATTCAATCCTGCATGCACCCTATAACAATCCAGGACCGCTGGCTCCTTACCACTTGCCTGCCAGCCTGCTTGATTGCCCCTAACCACTCTGCTTGTCTGCCTCATCGCCCCTAACTGCTCGCCTGCCTGCCTAATCACCCCTAACCACCTCTGCCTGCCTGCCTGATCGCCCCTAAACACTCTGCCTGCCTGATCACCCCTAACGGCCTCTGCCTGCCTACCTGATGGCCCCTAACTGCCTCTGCCTGCCTGCCTCACTGCACCTCACATTACACTTTTATTATTATAGATACATGCCTTGCTCCAAGTTGTAAGGAAGTGCTTGTCATAGAGATAAAAAAGTTTTAATTTTTATTCTTGATTATGGCAATTAACTAACACAGATGGCCACCAAAAAGGTGACTTACCAGTGTATAGCAAATGGTCCTGTTAAGTCCTCTTCTGTGGAAACGTGCATGTCGTGCATTGTATCTGCCTGAGTACACGAAAGAGTTAAGCTTCTGTCTGTCTTTGCAATCATATGAGCGAAATGTGTGAGACCCCAGCCCAGTCTGGTTTGGTGCTCACAGAAAAATAGAGCTTTTTTTTTTCTTTGCTCCATTGTTAGAGATTTCCTAGACATTACAGGATATCTTCCTTTTAATTTTCCCTCGACACTGACTTAAGTCTCTCACCTTTGCTTTCCCTCCATCCCCTACCTGCAACAGTAACTTGCTCCAGGCTCAATTCACTTGAGTGTCTAGGACAGTGGTTCTCAACCTTCCTAATGCTGCAACCCTTTAATACAGTTCCTCATGTTGTGGTGACCCCCAACCATAAAATTATTTTCGTTGCTACTTCATAACTGTAATTTTGCTACTGTTATAAATCGTAATGTAAATATCTGATATGCAGGATGTATTTTCATTGTTACACATTGAACATAATTAAAGCATACTGATTAATCACAAAAACAATATGTAATTATATATGTGTTTTCCAATGGTCTTAGGCGACCCCTGTGAAAGGGTCGTTCGACCCCCAAAGGGGTTACAACCCACAGGTTGAGAACCGCTTGTCTAGGAGATCGCGAAACTTGTCCACCACCAGAACCACGATTCCCAGCATTCCTGGTGCTCCCCGCGCTCTCGGCTTCCGCTTCCAGTCCAGGGGCCACCATCAGAACTATGATTCCCAGCATTCCTGGTGCTCCCTGCACTCTCAGCTTCCACTTATGGCCTGAGGTCCCTCGCCTCCCGCCATGCAGCCAGAGCCCCTCCTCTCCTCCGTGTGGCCAACGTCCCTCGCTCGGGCCCGAGGCTGCTCTGGCCAGAAGCCCCTCCCCTCCTGCCGCATGGCCAGGGCGCAGCCGCTGGACTCATGTTACCAGGGCAACACCGCCAGCGTCCTGCCCCTGCCACTATGGGTGCCGCCATCTTTGTCATGGAGTGATGGTTAATTTACATATTACTCTTTTATTAGATAGTACTAGTAGCCCTGCGCACAAATCCATGCACCAGTAGCTTGCAGCCTTTCTCCAGTAGCTCTCTGCTCGCTGCCTCGCCTTCCTGTAGTTCCCTCCGCCCCCACCATGTCCCCCTCATAGCTTGCTGCCCTGCTCTCTTCTGTAGCTCTCTGCCACCCACTTATAGCTTGCTGCCCCACCCTCCTGCTAATCCGTGATCCAGTTGTTACGTGGTCAGTCATTACACTTCATGGCGTAACCAACACTTGCATATTACATCTTTATTATATAGATAGAAATTATACTATACACACTGCTATTAAACTTTGGGGTTCCACAGAAATACTAAAGGTGGAAAGATTCATAGACTATAGACTCCACTCCACACTCATCAGATCTAACTTTTCTTTAAAATAACTCTTGAAATTTCCATTGGTTCTTCAAGCAGAATTTTAGTTTTAAAAACTAAGATGAAGGTTCTGTCCAGCTAACTCAGTTGGTTAGACAATCATCCTGACACACTAAGATTGTGGGTTAGACCCCTGTTCAGGGCACATACAAGAAACATCCAATGAATGCATAAATAAGTGGAACAATGAAGCAATGTTTTGTTTTTCTCTCTCTCTCTCTCCCTCTAAAAATCAATCAATAAAAAAATATATAAAATATAAAACATAAAAACCAAGATAATTCAATACTGTATATATCTGAACAAATGTCAATTGGTACTTTTAAAATAATAGTAATATATACAAGTTTTCATTCTTTAACCTGTTAAAGCAACACATGCAATTGACACTATTCTAAGAATATAGATAATACAGAGTGGGACAAAAGTAGGTTTATAGCTGCTTGTATGAAAATAAAATAATTAATAAATAATATAAGAATAAGTTGTGAGTTTTGCACACTCACAACTGTAAACCTTCTACCCTACCCTGTGTATTTCTATCTGCATAAACTACTATACTTATAGTTTAGATAGCCTTTAAAAGGTTGAAAATGTTTTTGACCTTGACACAAATACCCACTTTTGAGAATGTCTAAGCTTATTTTCTCCTAACAAGAAATCCAATCAAAGCAAGTTGACTAGAAATTCCTATTACTCATGAGGAATATATAAAGCCCCCCTCCCCACAAAAATAAAATTTTGATGTTTCTTTCCTCTCCCTACTTTTCTTTTACATGTTATAGTCAAAGATATCTAATCATAATTTACGTTTTTTAAAGTCTGTAAATGAAAATAATTAAAAGCATCTAATATCAAGCTGCCCGGGAAGAAAGCTTAAAATTCTGTAATGAGAACGTAATACTTTCCATCCCCCAATATACCATCATTGTTTAAGACTTAAAATAGCAAATTAGAAAAGTATTTTAGTCTGTATTTCTAAGCCAAGTTAAGTATAATTGCTCAGACTTATTACTGCTGGCATTTCACTTTCATATTTACTTCTCACTACATCCCTTAGAATAAAAATTATTATTCCCATTTTACAGGCTCAGAGAGTTTACAATACCATCCAAGGCTGTAGACTCTGTAAATGTAAGATTTAGAACACAAACCAAAATTTTATGATGGGTGGATCATGAGTGAAAGCATAGCAACAATAAGGGAAATAGCATTTCCTAGGATAGCTGGTACATCCACTTACTATTAGCATATTTATGCACTGCAGTTGGGATATAAAGGTTGGAAAGAATCAGTGGAGTCCAATTTTATAGCTCCTAAATACTGACTCAGAAGGTAAACTTCTCCAACAAACAGTGAAAAGCACCCAGGGATTTTTAAATAGGGTGCGTTATGAGAAAGAAGAATTAAACTTGCAGCAAGGGGGAGAAAGACATTTACTGAGGACCCATTAGCGCAGTTCCATGTGGGATGAGGGTAGGGAGAGATTAATCCAAGGATTTATATGTATATATGCATAACCCATGGACAGAGACAATAGTGTGATGAAGGCCTAGGTGGAGGGGTGCAGGGGGCAGATGTGGGGAGGAGGGGGGTCAATGAAGGAAAAAAGGGAGACATAGTATTTTCAACAATAAAGATAATTCTTTTTTTAAGGCTGGAGAGATGAGAAGCATTACATGAGGTGGTAAGGCCTTATTTATAAAGCAACTTGAGCCCTCAATACTATACTAAAATATCATAACTTATGGAGTAAAAATACAGCACAGTCTAATAGAAATTTATCATCTTACCAATAAGACAAAACAACACTGATGATCTAAACATCAAAGAGTATCCAATGTTTATAAAGAGCCTTACCTTAGATCAGGTGACTCGGCCCTCCCATATCGATCCTGCCACTTCCCAACGCTTGAATTGGCTTTTCTGGAGGCAGAACTTGTCTGAGACTGAGAAGACGTGCTGTTTCTGGTGAGATAAATTTTCTATGTTTTTTTCTTATATATTGTTGCCTCTGACCTCTCCCCTTTCTGTCTCCCCCCCTTAACATGATTTTTCTAATATCCTTAATTATGTTCCTATAGTATCATTCTCTTCAAGTCACACAAAATATTTGCTGTGGTACTAAGACAACTAACAGTGTTTAAATATAGACATGTCATCAACATTTTATTAACTCCAGAATATTTTTAGAAATATTTCACATAGATGGTAGCATGTAAAAATGCAGAAAAGAACCAATACATTCTTCAGGTTGTACTATGTAGCTGAGAAATAAATTTCTGAGCTTTTATGAATTAACTAGAGGCCTGATGCATGAAATTCATGCGCGGGGGAGGGGAGTGTTCCCCCTCAGCCCGGCCTGTACCCTCTTGCAATCCGGGACCCCTCAGGGGATGTCTGAATGGCGATCCAAGGGATCGGGCCTAAACCGGCAGTTGAACATCCCTCTCGCAATCCTGGACCGCTGGCCCCTGACCACTCTGCCTGCCTGATCATCCCTAACTGCTTGCCTGCCTGCCTGATTGCCCCTAACTACCTGTACCTCGGCCCCCACCGCGCGGCTTCGTCCAGAAGGATGTCTGGAATGACATCCAGAAGGTCATTCGGCTGTCCAATCTAATTAGCATATTATGCTTTTATTATTATAGATAACATTAATTAATACAGTTTCACAAAATCTTATTCAAAATTTTGGTATTTCTTTCCCCATATTCTTCCCCTGCTCCTATACTCTTTAATAAGGTATAAGTATTATAATTAGGGTAACCAGTTAACAGTAACACTGATATGTTTCATAAAAACCTACACTAGTAAGTATTTCATAAAAATTCAAAGTATTAACTCTTTAAATGATTCTAAAATATACATATATTTATGTATCTGTTTATGTATAAAAACACCAACACAAAGAATAAACCAGAAACTAAATGAAATTAAACTGATTATTGACAAAAGTGAAAGAAATAGAAGAAAGAGTGACAAATCTGAGTATACTTTGAATAGCCTTGCTTTGGAACTATGTTAAATGTTTTATGTATGTAAAAAGCAAACATGTCAATAAGCATGAAGAAAAAGAAATGCAAATACTGAATACAAACAGAAGCAATGGATCAAATTATATTTTTAAATGATTAATATAATCACTCTGAAGGAAACTTTTGAACACAGTATTTTGACTATCTAACCTCAATATAAAAAAAAGAATTGCGAAGGTATCTTGAACTCTTAGTTTTGTAATGGTAGGTGTTGATGTTGTAATGTATTTTGTACGTATTATAAAATGAAGCAAATGAGAAATATTGAAGTTGTTGGAAACTAGGTTTTCACTGCAGGAAAAGGGAAATGCGCTAGGAAAAGAAAAGTAGAACCTTGTAGTGTCAAATTTTGAAAAAGAAACATGATGATTGTATAATTAAAATTTATAAATAGAATATACACATGGCAAATTTCATATTGAAATTGCTTGGGTTTTTTTCTAGCCCTGGGTGCTGAAAAGATCTGGAAATAACAACACCCCAGTGGAATGAGCATAAACAATGGCAAGATGTTGTTTTCTAATGACCATTTCCCAGTAAATAGCATCAGAGTGCCTTTAAGAAATGGCTACTTCCAGGGAAGGGGTAGGGAAAGTACAAGATAAGCCTGGAACATCTGGTCATGCCAAAATATAAAAATAAAAAAATTCAAAAAAGAGGAAGGGACATATCAACAGGTAACAGGAGCTAGTTTGAAGAGGCCCCCATGGACCAAATCTGAAACAATTTCAGTATCAATTACAGTATGTATGAATCATATATGTAGTTTATATACCACACATACAAAAAAGCCACATACATGCTCTCTCATGCATAAAATAAAAATACGTTTGACTGATAAATATAAGTGTGGGAGATATAAGATATAAGAGAAGCCGAAACCGGTTTGGCTCAGTAGATAGAGCGTCGGCCTGCGGACTGAAAGGTCCCAGGTTCGATTCCGGTCAAGGGCATGTACCTGGGTTGCGGGCATATCCCCGGTAGGAGATGTGCAGGAGGCAGCTGATCGATGTTTCTCTCTCATCGATGTTTCTAACTCTCTATCTCTCTCCCTTCCTCTCTGTAAAAAATCAATAAAATATATTTTTAAAAAAAAAGATATAAGAGAAATAACAGAGTTAGATAATCACTATTTTGAGCCATTACATTAATAATTTAGAAAGCAAAAATGATCAATGGATAGTAAAATTCTTGGAAACTTCAAAGAGAAACAGGATATATTCACGTGATCTCCTCAGATTACTTATTAAATACACAGAGAAAACTAAGGGTGCAGAAATTCAAAGGACACCACCACAAATAAGTTAATAAAGTTATCATCCTATATAATAAAGCGGTAATATGCAAATTAACTCTCACGCCCTCACAAGATTGGTGCCTTCGACCAGGCCAGCAGGGAGGTTAGTGAGGGACAACAAACGAGTGAACAAGCAGGCTGCGTGGAGCGACCAGGCCAGCAGGAGGGTTAGTGAGGGACGACCAAATGACTGAACAGCAGGCTGCGTGGGGTGACCAGGCCAGCAGGAGGGTTAGTGAGGGACAACCAAATGACTGAACAGCAGGCTGCGTGGGGCAGGGGGGCCATGAGGGGCAACCAGGCTGGCAGGGGGGGCAGTTGGGGGAAACCAGGCCAGCAGGGGGGGGCAGTTGGGGGTGACCAGGCCTGTGGGGGGGGGGCAGATAGGGGTGACCAGACCGGCAGAGGGGGGTGGGGAGGACAGTTGGGGGCAATTAGGTTGGCGGGGGGTAGGGGGGGGCAATGAGGGGCAACTAGGTTGGCAGGGGGGCAGTTGGGGGTGACCAGGCCAGTGGGAGGGGCAGTTAGAGGCAACCAGGATGGCGCAGGGGTGGGGGGCAGTTAGGAGCGAACAGGCCAGCAGGGAGGGGGCAGTTAGGGCGACCAGGCAGGCAGGCGAGCGAATAGGAGTCAGTGGTCCAGGATTGTGAGAGGGATGTCCGACTGCTGGTTTAGGCCCAATCCCCCAAGGGGTCCCAGATTGGAGAGGGTGCAGGCTGGGCTGGGGGACCTCTCCCTGCTCCCGTTCACGGATTTTGTGCATCAGGCCTCTAGTCACTATTAATGGGACAAAGTGACATCAGGTACCTTCAGGATGATGTGGTGAGGACAAAACATCACTTACATAATATTCCTGCCAAAAACCAAAACCTGAATCTAGTAACAAGGAAACATCAAAACAATTGGAATGCACTCTTCACAATCAATGTTAACAAATACAAAGAATGTCTGAGATGCTGCCCCAGATTAAAGAAGAAAAAAGAGATAAAAAAAGAGATAAAAAAGCTAGTAAGTGATCCTAGACTAAATCCTAAATCAAAAAGGAAAGAACTTCCATAGAGATAATTACCAAAATTTTTGGTTGCATTATGTATTAAATGGCATTACTGTCTTCTCCCTACAGTCAATAAAATTTTATTACTTCAAAGATGTCTAATTTCCCTAAAAATAAAAAATAGAAATAAAAAAACAAATATTTTTACTTAGGGGAATACTTCACAATCACTGAAAAGTATCCTTTTGAGCAGAAGAATCCAGAAAACAAACTTTCCTAATTAAAAATGGGTACTATTCTTTACATCCAAAAGTAACATGTTAGGTATGTTTCTATAGATTGTGTTGGTAATTATCCATTCTTTTTAGTAAAAGTGCTAATTTTTCTATCATTTCTTCATTTTCTTTATACCATCCCTTACCCACCACTGTCTCCCATCTCGCCTTAGATCCATGGTCCATCAAGACACTCCCTCCCTCAAGTATACTCTCACCTTCCTTGTCCCTGCCTATCCCCTGATATAATCTCAACCTCTGTAAAATCCAACAGTAGCTACTCTTCATAAACACATGAATACCTAACAAGGGCAAAAGAAACACAGCAGAGCAAAATGACTTATTTTAAACCCATGGTCATTAGCCTCAAGAAAAGCTGGGAATGTTATCTCTTCCCCCCATGTCATCAATTTTTCACTTTACTAACTCATTCCTATCAGCATATGTAATGCTGTAATTTCTCCCATCTTGAAATAAAAGTACTCTCTTGACTCCACATTTTCCTATAGATACTGCCTAGAAATCCTACTCCTTTCCCTAGTTTATTCACCTCCAAATGACTACTTCAGACTTCCTCCTCTCTTCTCAAACATTGAACACTCCTTCCACAAATCCTCAATTTTTACCAGATAAGCCTGTATCTCTGCTGCTGACAAAACACTGAAGCAATAACAAGAGAATTTTCCGTTGTTCCCATCACCATTATCTACACAGTGCCTTCATCATATCCTACTATCCCTTCTGTTATTGTAAGTGAATTGTCCATGCTCCTTCTTAAGGATAATCTCTCCACTTGCATACTACATCCCATCCTCTCTGACCTTAAGGTCACTGCTCTAACAACTGTCCATTCTCTAGTAACTCATTCTTCTAAGTGTACAAACATGTTGTAATTTCTTTCATTAGAAAAAAAGCTTTCTGCTGACGCCACATTGCCCTCCAGATAATGCCCTCCTCTCAAAAAAAAAAATAAAAATCCTTAAAAAATTATCCCTATTTTCTCACTCTAATTCCTCTCTTCCCATTCTCTCTTGAATCCAAAAAAATCTTTTTCTTTTTCTTCCCCAAATCTTCACCTTAAACTACTGAAAATGATTCTGGGAAGGATAAGTAATGACCACTACATTTTAAAATCCAAAAGTCATCTCAGTATTCTTCTTCTTAGTCAATAAGTATTTGATGTAATCACTCCTCCTACTTTGAAATGGACCCTTTTCAAGATATACACTGGGTTTGCTTCCAACTTCAGTAATCATTCTTCTCTGTTGGTCTCCCTCTTTCTGGCTCATCCTTATTTTTCTGACCTCAGAGTGCCTCAAAGCCCTACCCTCTTACCACTTCTCTATCAATATTTACCTCTTCTGAAATCTGATTCAGTTTCATCTCGTATTACTTAAACACTGCTCACTTCCAAATTTGTATCTCCAGCCAATACCTTTCATCTCTACTCCAGATCCATATTATGTACTTGCTACATAAATTCTCCACTTATACATCTAATAGGCATCTCAATTTTACTATGTCCTAAACCAGTGGTCGGCAAACTGCGGCTCGCGAGCCACATGCGGCTCTTTGACCCCTTGAGTGTGGCTTTTCTTAAGCCTTAGGAGTACCCTAATTAAGTTAATAACAATGTACCTACCTATATAGTTTAAGTTTAAAAAATTTGGCTCTCAAAAGAAATTTCAGTTGTTGTACTATTGATATTTGGCTCTGTTGACTACTGAGTTTGCTGACCACTGTCCTAAACTGAACTTTCAGTCTTCTCCCTGCAAAATCTCCCCTCCTGTAGTCATTTCGATCTCAATATAAAAGATGCACATGATCTTTTACTGGTATACCTCTAGAAATGTATCCAATATCTGGCTATTTCTCATCATCTGCACCATTATTACATTGGTCCAAGTACCATTATCCCTTGCCTACATAATCATTGTAACTGTCTAACCAGCCTCCCAGTTTCTGCCCTTAATATATCTGTAGTCTGATCTTAATATAGCAGTTGAGACTTTAAAAACCTAAAGGAGATTATTCCATTCCTCTGCTCAAAATCTGCTGGCAACACCCCATTCATTTCACTTATAGGAAAACCAAAGCCCTTATAATGCTCTACATAATCTAGCCCAAGTTTAAAAAAAGGGGGGGGGGGAGGAGGGAGAGGTACGCAAAGTAGAGAAAAACTGCTATTGATTTTTAAATAGTTTAGTTTAATTATAATAATAGCGTATTTACATCCATAGAGTATTTATTTACTATGTATGGATGTACCACTATTCTAAAACACTTTACAAAAATTAATCCATTTAATATACATAACTATCCTGTAAGAGAAGTATTATTACTATGTTTTATGGATCAGAAAATGAAAGAACAAGATTAGGAGATATGCCCAAGGACACACAGCTAGTAAATCAACAAAGCCAGAATTTAAAGTTTGGGCTCTAGAGTCTAAGCTCTTAACATCACTCTACACTGTAGAATACCATAAATTCAATGAATGAAAACTGATTTCTTTTAAAATATGAAAAACAAAAGCAAAAGAATACCACATATTAAAAGAATCAATATTTCTCTGGATCATAAGTTCTTAGCCAAACATTTTATGAAACTGCATTTAGTTTAAATAATCATATTTGGAAATGCCTATCACCAGTAATTAAGATGAGAAGAGATAGTCAAATTCCAATGGCTTTGTGACATTTAATTTTAGCTAAAAGTTTCAAGAAACTATTTCAGGGCTAAACTACATAAGGTCTCTTCCTACATTTGTATATTATAAAATATAATCTCACAGCAATTCATAATTGCAGAATAACAAAACAGAGAACTGTATACAATAAATATAAACAAGTAACACAAAAGGTAAATGATCTGGCTAAGAACTAGTAATAGTAGGGTTATTAACTAATTTTCAGGCTCAAAGAAATGACTGATTTAAGTCAAGTTTTGTAATGTGTTAAATCTAACACATTAAACTGCTAACATCGAACTTCCTTAGTCTTATCTAATCCTTCACTATTTTCCTGCTAATAGGCTAGCTATTTATCATGTTTAAATTAAAAGGACACCTTCCAGCATATTTACCTCTTACAACTGATATCTTGAGGAACTTAAAAGTTAGATATTATCACAACAAACCAAGGAAAGAAAAGAACATGTTTTTAATATGAAGCATCTCCCAGACTGGAATTTCTAAAATCTGTTACTAAAAATCAGTAAAATGCCTTTAGGAGAGTAGATCTGGATTTAAGGTAGTCCAATAATCCTATATAATAAAGTGGTAACATGCAAATTAACCATCACACCATAACGCCGTCACAAGATGGCGGCGTGCACAGTGCGAGCGGGGCAGCATGGGGCAGGGCTGGAGGCTGCTCCGTCCAGCTTCCGCCGGGGTTTCCACGGCTCTTCACATGCATGCCGTGGGGTCCCAACGGCCGCTTTACGTGACTTCTGCCAGTGTTTCCACAGCCTCGCATGCGCACCGCAAGAGTGGGGCCCGGCAGCTGCTGCGCGCGGCCTGGAGGCGGGGCATCAGGGCGGCACTCCAGGACTCGGAGCGATCCCATGGCGTGGGGGGGGGAGAGGTCCCAGTTCTTGTGTAATTTCACGCGACTGGAATTCGTGCATGGGGGCTTGGGGGTCCCTCAGCCCAGCCTGCACCCTCTCCAATCTGGGAACCTTGGGGGATGTCCAACTGCCAGTTTAGGCCGGGACCGCTGACTCCTAACCACTTGCCAACCTGCCGGCTGGCCTAATCACCCCTAACTGCCTCTGCCTGCCAGCCTGATTGCACCTAACCACCTCTGCCTGCTGGCTTGATCGCCCCCTAACTGCTCCCCTGCTGGCCTGATTGCCCCTAACCATCTCTGCCTGCCGGCATGATCATCCCCTAACTGCTCTCCCCTGCCGGCATGATCACCCCCTAACTGCTCTCCCCTGCTGGCCTGATCGCCCCTAACTACCTCTGCCTCGGCCCCCACCACTGTGGCTTTGTCCGGAAGGACGTCTGGAAGATGTCCGGTCTAATTAGCATATTACCCTTTTATTAGTATAGATAGCATAATACAAGGAGAAGATACCAATGCCTTCAATAAACTGAGTTATAATAATCTTACTAACCTGCTTGGTGGGAGTCCACTCTTGAACAAAGAAGGAGGAGAAGTAAACTCAGCTTTTGTAGATGGAAGTGCTGCTTCCTTTTCTGAATTTCCAGTTCTTCCCTGCTGTACCTTAAAAACAAAAAAAGTTATTAGCTTGTTTAATGAAATGAAATAGTCAAAAATAATACAATGAAGGTGTCCAAATAAATTTGTGACATATGATTTGAAATTAAATAAAAATAATGTTTTATTGCTGGATATTTAATAAAATTTACCTATTTTATAATAATATTAGGTGAAAGACACCAAAGATAGATTATGGGAATAAAGTATTCCCAACAATTAAAAATTTCACATTAATGCCACTTAAAAGTCCAATAAAATATAGCTCTTTAGGACTTTCATTAATTCCCTTAAATTACCACTTTTAAGTCCATGGTTACCACTCCATGTTTCAGAGTTCAAGAAAGGGTCTGAACAATATTTCCCTTCTATATTCACTACCCTTTAGCTAAGAAAGCCACCAGTGGCCATTTTAGCCATTCTAATCATTTTTTATTCAGACTGTGATTTGCTATAATACAACTATTAATGATCTACTCCTGCAGTTCTAACCACTCCTCACATTTTCCCACCATTATCAATATCCTGCCAGATCTATACACTGGAAAGCTGGAAGTTAGTCATCTGTCTCCTTATTACATCTTTTCAATGTACTTATTCCGTAACTTCTCCCAGATTTGTCCATCTTTTCTGTTCCTATCAGATCCTTTGAGTATGAACCAGTTGTTCTCCTTTACAATGGTAAAATGAATCTCCTTTATGCACTGTTTTTATACTCACCTTCCTATCTTAAAATGGTAATTAATTTATATTTAAACAAAATAAGTTCACGTTGCCCTACACCTGAATATCATCACACCATAATTTGTGCCTATTTGTATTCTAGTGCCCTTGTTCAGACTAAATTTAGCATCTCTCTCCTTTCCCCATGAGGCAAAGGCCAAAAGAATCTCAGAAACCTAGCCTGAATCAGTCAAACCACTGATTCAAATCCAGAAAACATCTAACTCTCAACTAATCATTGTGAGAAAAAGAAACCTTTACTTCTATATTTGAGCCATTAGAGTTGGATCTCTTATTAATACTTCTGAACCCAATCCCTAATTGGTGCCCCCATATAATTAGGGTTTTACATTGGCATTTTATTTGAAAAAAAAAAAGAGTTCCACTGCTTAAAAGAAAAACATCCATTTAAAAGGCACTGACCCTAATGAGGAATGATGAGGATCAGAAAAAAATGGATTTGATAGATGTTTGACAGGTAAAATTGACAGAATGTAGTGATGGGAACTAAATATGACTCATTCATCAAACATTTACTAAATAATATTTGTACCAGAAGCTGAGACCATGTGGAGAAATACAACAAAACTCCAGAATGTGGGAAAAAATAGACATAAAAACAATGAGAGCAATACAATAAATGCTATAAAAAAACGATGAGATAAAAGATGCTATGAGAACATAAAAAAGAAGTGCAATATTCTTCCACGGAATATCAGACACATGGTCTCAACTGTTCCCCTGAGCTCCAGTAATTTATATCCAACTTCTTCCATGTCTGATGAATATCTCAAAACTTAACATGGTCAAAACAAAACTACTGATTTCCCACTATCCTCCAATCTGATCCTAAGTCTTTATCACTCAAGTAAATGGCACCATCATCTACTGAGTTGCTCAAGACAAAAACACAAAACAAAACAAAACAAAAAAAACTCGCAATTATCCAATACATATGTACATCCAATGTTAACTTTACCTTTATAATATACTAGTAGCCCGGTACACGAAATTCGTACACTGGGGTGGGGGTGTGGGGAAGGGCCCCTCAGTCTGGCCTTCACCCTCTCCAGTCTGAGACCCCTCAGGGAATGGCCAACTACCTGTTTGTGCCCACACTTTTAACAGATAACAGCTCCACTGTTGTTTCTTTCTTATGCTTAAAACCATTGGAATTAGTAGGTATTCAAAGTGTGAATACATTTTGGGGGGACACCTTGTATATCTCTAGTCAGCAGTGAAAGAAACCAACAGCAGATTTGGAACCCCCAGACAGGGAACCTTGCTCACTCCCCACATCTCCCCACTTCACTTTCCACCTTCGTGGGCAGCAGGAGAATCAACGTTTTCTCTCATTAATTTGGAAAAGCACGTCCTGTCACCCGCTGCCCAGCAGGAGTGCACTAGGTCCCAAGCAAGTGAGGCTCAGTCAGGGCAGCCTTCACTCATGGGTGCTGGCACCCAAAGTGCACATTCCTCCTCTACAGTCACCCCGAATATCCCACTGTTTCACTGAGAGGACGGAATTCCTCTCCACCTCTGGGTTCTTGATCTTGAACGCTGACCGAAGGCACCTCAGCGAGGGCCGCCCGTGCCCACCAGGTGTGTCTGTCTGCACCTGCTCCTGCCTCAGCACCTGCATTAACCCCCCAGAGGTGATCTCATAGTTGCACTGGCCTCCGTGGGAACAGGGCATCACCACTCCGCCCTCTGTCATCTCACAGGCACCCACCCTCAGCACCCAGAACATCCAGACACTCTCCAAAGGACATGAGCCCATCAGAGAGGATGTGTGCACATCCTGTGGGGGTGTTAGGCATGCCGGGTTGATGGAAGTGCGGTGGAGAGGTGGGGGGAACTTGTGCAGGCCTTGGTTTGCAACTGTTGCAGGTGTGGGAGGGTGACAGTGTGCTGGGGGATGTTCGCACGCCAGGGGAGGATGTGCACACCGGAGGCCTCTGGCTTTGCAGATCCGCAAACCCCCGTGGTGCAGCCAGGAGGACGTCAGTCTGGCCCACCACGGTGGCTGTCCCTGCAATCCTGCACTTTCTGGGCCAGGAGGCGGATCTTACGCAGCCACTCCTGGGAGCTGATGGCCTGCAGGTGCTACTTCAGTTCAGCCTGCAGGCTCCGCTTGGCGCGCTCACAGCTGTCACCACTGCCATGTGGGGAGTACAGGCCGCCCTCCGCCTGCCTGCCTCCCCTGTCCAGAGGCTCTCTGCACTGCTCACCTGCCCAGAGTGACTGGGGCTGGGCGGAAGCCAGGAGTCCTGCCCTGCCCAACCCCAACTGATCTGCCCCTGTGCGAGCTGCCGCCCCGTCGGGAAGGGTCACAGATCCGGGTCCCGGGACCAGGGACAGCCTCAAGTGCTGCCCCCCGCCTGGCAGGGTCACAGATCCAGGTCCCGGGACAGCCGACAGCCTCCTGCGCTGCCCCACGCCCAGCAGGGTCACGGATCCAGGTCCCAGACCGCGGACAGCCTTGCCCACTGCTGCCCGCCTTCAGTATGCAAATTAGCCGCCATCTTGTTGCTTCAGGGTGGGAGTCCCCACTGGGGTGTCTGGCCAGTCTGGGTGAGGGGCTGAAGGCCGTTTTCAGGCTGGCGGGCGACTGAAGCTCCCAACCTCTTCTTTTTTTCATTCTGGGATTTATTTACCTTCTATGGCTGTCACTGGAACTGAGAGCCGGCTTTAGCTCTGAGGCTCGGCTCCAGCTCTGAGACCTCAGCTGCTGAAAGCAGGGATCTGGGTTTGTTTGGATTCTATAATTGAAACACTGTTGCGGTCCTGCTGGCTGAAACCCGGCTGGCTGAAAGCAGGTTTCTGGAGATTGTTTTGCTTCTATAATTGCAACACTGTTTCTTAGAGTGCAAGCTCAGAGGCCGGCAGCAGCAAGCGGGGAACCTTGGCTTCCTCCTTCACTGGAGCAAGCAAGCCTCCAGTTCGCTTCAGCTGCCTGGCTGCCGGCTGCCATCTTGGTTGGCAGTTAATTTGCATATCGCCCTGATTAGCCAATGGGAAGCATGTCGGAGGTACGGTTAATTACAATGTCTATTATTAGATAGGATATCAAACTCAAGCATTTATCATTATGTCCACTCCTAAAAGCCAGGTCAAACCCACTGACACATCTCAACCATTCTACTAAATTAACTTGTATTTCTGCTTTGGTCTCAACTGTCTAAATTCCACCCTCTATATACAGTCAAAGCAATCTTATTAAAGTATAAATGAATTCATGTCTCTCCCTGTTCAAAATTTTCTAATAGTTTTCCAATGCAAAAAGAGTAAAAGCTAGCCGAAACCGGTTTGGCTCAGTGGATAGAGCGTCGGCCTGTGGACTGAAGGGTCCTAGGTTCGATTCCGGTCAAGGGCATGTGCCTGGGTTGTGGGCACGTCCCCAGTGGGAGATGTGCAGGAGGCGGCTGATCGATGTTTCTCTCTCATTGATGTTTCTGGCTCTGTCTCTCTCCCTTCCTCTCTGTGAAAGATCGATAAAATATATTTAAAAAAAAAAAAAAAAGAGTAAAAGCTAAACTTCTTATAATGGCCTGCAAGGATTTACATGGTATGGATTTGCAAACCTCTCCGACCTTATTTTCCTCTATTCCTCCCCAACTTATCTTTATTATGCCTACTCATAATGGCCTTTAACACAATGTATGCGGGAAGCGTATTTATACGTTTTACATATTTATATGTTCTACCAGTGTAGTAGAGCGTGGGACACGTATTAATACTTTTTTATAGACTAGCGGTAGAATGCGGGTAACGTATAAATATGTAAACTGAAGTTACCGTAATTTTACTGAACGTTGCCATTTGCGAAAAAATTAGCAAAAATGGCCCGCGCCACCTGTTAGCGCACGATAAAAACTACCCGCAAACAATGTGTTAAAATTTTTTTTACCTTATTCCTCTTTGTAACAACTTTTGCACTAGATATTCCTTTTACTTGGAATATTCTCTCCCCAGTTTGTCTCATGGATATCTCTAATCATGCAACTATCGTTCAAATGTCTTCTTGTTGTGGCCTTCTCTAATCATTCCTAAATAATCTCTATCCTATTATCATTTTGTATTTTCTATAAAGAATTTCTCATTAGTATCATTATCTAATCTATATCCCAACTACGGAAAAACAGTGCCTGTCATGCAGTAAGTGCTTAATATATTATATGTCATTTGACTAATTTGGGATTCTGCTGAAATGTCAGTTCTCCCAAGTTTTTAATAGGACACAGAGGTTATAACTAATTTTTGGCATTACCTAATTAACACCTAAATTATCCATGAAGTCAGATAAACTCTAAGATACAGAATCTAAGTATGTCTAAAATGTTCACCTCCCCTCAGCACCCAACCTGAGAGACTTCCTTGCACAGTCAATGCTCAATTAAAAATTGGGATGGGGGAGGAGGAAGGGTTGGAAAAGCAGAAGAGGAAAGGAAAAAAAAAAAAGAGCATAAGTAAAAGAACAGTAAGAAAATGTAGCAGCAAGACAGATACATTTTTAAACATGTAAAAATTGCTTGTGTTTCTTCAGTTTTCTTTTCTTTTTAATTTCTTCATAGTATATTCCTTATATTAAACAATTCTGAAAACCACCATTTTGGCAACCTTGCTAATCTACTTCCATTATCATTATCTGCTTGTTTATCTTTAGGATTGCACTCAGGATTATGCTCACTCAAAATTTGTTTAATCAGAACCTACTATTTTTTCACATGATCTAATTTTTTACTAAATGACTGTAAGACACCATGGGTGATTTTCTAAAAACAAATTCATGTCAGAGCTTACATGTACAAACAAAAGTTGACTGAAGTCTGTAACCCTGAGAAGCTGAATATTTACCTAAATTATGCTACCACTGTTCCAAAATTTAAATTATTTTGTGAAATTTCCTTCACCTGCCCTACGTAGCATTTTTTATAAAAGTTTGACATTATAAACAAAACTAGAGGCCCGGTGCACAAAATCCGTACATGGTGGTGGGGGGGGCCCTCAGCCCAGCCTGCACCCTCTCACAATCCGGGACCCCTTGTAGGATGTCCTAAACTGGCAGTTGGACATCCCTCTCACAATGTGGGACCACTGGCCTGCCAACCTGACCGCCCCTAACCACCTCTGCCTGCCTGCCTGCCTGATTGCCCCTAACCGCCATTGCCTGCCTCATCACCCCTAACTACCTCTGCCTTGGTCCCCACCACTGCAGCTTTTTCCAGAAGGATGTCTGGAATGACGTGGGAAGGTGATTCGGCTATCTGGTCTAATTAGCATATTATACTTTTATTATTATAGATAGTATCAAAATCCCAAAATAATGGATTATGAAACTATTTAAAGTATTATTTATATAAAAACTTTACTAACCTACGCAAATATTGACCATACTAGGGGCCCGGTGCACGAAATTCGTGCACTGGGTGTGTGTGTGGGGGGGGGGGGAGTGTCCCTCAGCCCAACCTGCCCCCTCTCACATACTGGGAGCCCTCAGGCCTGGGCTGGGGGCAGAACCAGTGATGGGGGGAAATGAGGGTCCCCTGCTGGGCGGGAGAGCGGGTTGGGGGTGAGTCGCCCTGCTGGCCCGTGTGATCGGTCCCGGGCGACCACCGGCACTCACACCCCCAACCCGCTCTCCCGGGTTGAGAGCATGAGTGCAGGCAGACGCCGCAGCCGCCCCGCCGGCTCGCGTCCCGGTTTGCCGGCCGGATCGGGTCCCAGGCGACCGCTGGCACTCACGCCCCCAACCCACTCTCCCGGGTTGGCGGCGTGAGTGCGGGCGGACGCTGCAGCCACCCCGCCGGCCCCGCGTGATCGGGTCCCGGGCGACTGCTGCAGCCGCCCCGCAGGCCCGCATGATCGGGTCCCGGGTGAGTGCAGGCGGATGCCGCAGCTGCCCCGCCAGCTCGCGTCCGGGTTTGCCGGCCGGATCGGGTCCCGGGCGACTGCTGCAGCCGCCCCGCAGGCCTGCGGGATTGGGTCCCGGGCGAGCACCGGCACTCACACCGCAGCCGCCCCGCCGGCTCACGTCCGGGTTTGCCGGCCGGATCGGGTCCCGGGCGACCGCTGGCACTCACGCCCCCTACCCGCTCTCGCGGGTTGGCGGCGTGAGTGCGGGTGGACGCCGCAGCCGCCTCACCGGATCGCGTCCAGGTCTACCAGCGGGATCAGGTCTCGGGTGACTGCTGGCACTCACACCCCCAACCCGCTCTCTGATGGCGCTGTACCATCCTGCCTGCAATATGCAAATTAGCCACCATCTTTTTTGGCGGTTAACTGCCAATCTTAGTTGGCAGTTAATTTGCATATCTCACTGATTAGCCAATGAAAAAGGTATCGGTCGTACGCCAATTACCATTTTTCTCTTTTATTAGTATAGGATAATGTTAAGGTGAAAAAAAGAAAAGTAGAAAAGCACATAGAACAGTGATGGCAAACCTTTTGAGCTCGGCATGTCAGCATTTTGAAAAACCCTAACTTAACTCTGCTGCCGTGTGACATATAAAAACTTTTTGATATTTGCAACCATAGTAAAACAAATATTTATATTTTTGATATTTATTTTATATATTTAAGTGCCATTTAACAAAGAAAAATCAACCAAAAACATGAGTTCGCATGTCACCTGACACGCATGTCATAGATTCACCATCACTGACATAGAAAGTTTCAAGATGGCAACAGAGTAGGTGGATCTCACTCACACCTCCACTCAGAACCAAACTAGAAATAAAACTAATCAGGGAAGCAATCATCTTGAATTACCAACTAAAGACTATCTGAAGAGGAGACTTATAATGAAAGACTGGCAGAAGAAACCACCAAGAAACTACAACTCTACGGCAGTTTGCATGCTGTGGCTGGGGTTCAGCCTCATAGTCAGGCAGCCTGAGGAAAGATCCCAACAATGAATGGGCCAACAGCAATCAAAACCCAATAACAAAAGCAGGGCCCACATAACACACACAAGGGACATTCCTAGAGCACACAGCTCAGGAGATCAAGGAGACTGCACCACTGGGTCCCAAAGGGCACCTACTACGTAAGGCCACATCATGAAGATGGGGAGTCACAGTGGTTCTATCTAGTACATAGGAACAAACACAAAAAGAGAGTCAAATGGGGAGACAAAGAAACAGGCCCCAACTGAAAGAACAGAAGAAATCTCAAAAAAAAAAAAAAGGTAAATTAAATGGAGCAAGTAATTTATCAGATACAGAGCTTAAAGTAATGGTAATAAGTATGCTCAAAAAACTTAGTGAAAACCACAACACATGAAAAATAACATACAAACCATAAAAACTAACCAGTCGGAAATGAAGAATGACATCAAGAATACACTGCAAGGGCCCAGCTGGAATGGTTGAGCATCATCCTCTGCCCAAAAAGATTCCCGATCATGGAACATACCTGGATTGCAGGTTGGATCCCCGGTCGGGGTATGTATGGAAGGTAACTGATGTCCTCTCTTTCTCTCCACCCCTCTTCTCTCTAAGCATGTCCTCAGGTGAGGATTTTAAAAAATATGATTAAAAACTGGGCAAAAGAACTAAGTATTTTCCCAAAATGACACCCAAGTGGCCAAAAAAAAAAGACTACACTGAAAGGAATAAAGTAGGTTGGATGAAGCAGAGGATTGAATCAGCAATTTAGAAGACAAGGTAGAAAACAAACACTCAAAACAGCAGAAAAAAGAAAAATAATTAATCACAATGAGGATAGTTTAAGGGCACTTTAGGACAACATGAAATGTAAAAACATCAGCATCATAAGGGAGCCAGAAAGAGAAGAAAGTGAGCAAGGGATAGAGAACATGTTTGAAGAAATAATGACAATAAACTTCCCTACCTTGGTGAGGCAAAAAGTCACACAAGTTCAGGAAACACACAGAGTCCTAATCAAGATGAACCCAAAGAGACCCACACCAAGACATATCATAATTAAAATGGCAAAGGTTAAAGACAAAGAGAGAATCTTAAAGGCAATAAGAGTGATAGTTAAATATCTACAAGCGAGTTCCCATAAGGCTGGCAGCTGATTTCTCAACAGAAACACATCAGGCCAGACGAGATTAGCATGAAGTATTCAAAGTAATGAAAAAAAAAAGACCTGCATCCAAGACCACTCTATCCAAAAAGCTATCATTTAAAATTTAAAATAAAGAGCTTCCCAGACATAAAAAGACTAATAAATAAGTTTATGACCACCAAACCAGCATTGCAAGAAATGTGAAAGGGTCTGCTTTAAGAAAAAGATAGAGGAACACTGGTATAAAGAATAAAACGGCAATGCAACATCTGATTAGGGGTTAATTTCTAAAATATTCAAAGAACTTAAAAAACTCAACACCGGGAAGATAAACAATCCGATTAAAAATAGGCAAAGGACCTGAATAGATACTTCTCCATACAGATGGAAATAAGTATATAAAAGAACTGTTCAATGTCACTAATTATCAGAAAAATGCAAATTAAAACCACAATAACCTATCACCTCATACATGTCAAAATGGCTATCATCATAAATCAACAAACAACAAGTGCTGTCAAGAATGGAGAGAAAAGGGAACCCTCATACATTGTTGGTAGGAAGGCAGACTGGTGCAGCCACTGTAGAAAACAGTATAGTTTCCTTAAAAAATTAAAAATGAAACTACCTTTTGACCCAGTGATACCACTTCTGGGAATATATCCTAAGAATACTGAAATACCAGTTAGAAAGAATATATGCATCTCTATGTTCATAGCAGCATTATTTAAAATAGTCAAGTTCTGGAAAGTGCCCAAATGCCCATCAACAGGGGAATGGATTAAAAAAGTTGTGGTAAATTTACACAGTGGAATACTACATGGCTGCAAAAAGAAGGAAGTCTTACCTTTTTCAATGGCATGGATGGACCTGGAGATTATTATACTAAGCAAAATAAGCCAACAGAAAGACAAATACCATCTGTGTATTTGTGGAATCTAATAAACCGATGAACAAGATAGAGTCAGAGGCATGGATACATGAAACAGACTGACAGCAATCAGAGGGGAGGGGAGCAGAGGGAAGGAGAATGGAGGGGACTGGATAAACGAGGTGAAGAGATTAGCCAAAGAACATTTATGCATAGCACAGTGATGGCGAACCTATGACACGCGTGTCAGAGGTGGCACGCGAACTCATTTTTTTGGTTGATTTTTCTTTGTTAAATGGCATTTAAATATATAAAATAAATATCAAAAATATAAATCTTTGTTTTACTATGGTTGAAAATATCAAAAAATTTCTATATGTGACACGGCACCAGAGTTAAGTTAGGGTTTTTCAAAATGCTGACCCGCCAAGCTCAAAAGGTTCACCATAGCTGGCATAGCACATGCACACAAACAACAGTATGGCAACAGCCAGGAGGGAAGGGAGGAGCAGAGGTTGGATGAAGGTGGGTAAAGGGAGGAAAAATGAGAGACACCTATAATAATGTCAAAAAAGGAAGGAAGGAAGGAAAGAAGGGAGGGAAAGGATGGGGAAGGAAGTAACCACATAACTTAATTATCATAATTTTGTTACAACAAAAAGATTGGGAGAGCAATAAAATTTAGGACTTTGAAAGCAGATGAAAAAATAGTAACTGATTTAGCAGACCAAAGAAAACTGAATCCTAAATCAGTGACAAAGCAATGATAATTTTCATGGCAGGATCCCAAAGGTTCAGGAACTGACAACATTCCAATCACCCAAGTGTAAATCCTCTAATTAGAATACTGGAATTTTTTCTCTGAAAAAACCAGTTACCACAAAAAAGGAAATTAAAAAAAAAAGGAAAACAACCTAAAGACATCAGGGGCTCTGAGAAAAGCTTAGCCCTACTGCAGGGGTGGGGAACCTTTTTTTCTGGCAAGGGCCTTTTGGATCTTTACAACATCACTGAGGCCCGGTGCATGAAATTCATGCACTCGGGGGCAGAGGGTGTCCCTCAGACTGTCCTGAGCCCTCGCACAGTCTGGGAACCCTCAGGAGATGTCCAACTGACGGCTTAGGCCCGCTCCCCATCAGTCAGACATCCTTAGTGCAGCCGCAGAGGAGGGAGAGGCTCCCACCACTGCCACTGCACTTGCCAGCCCGGCTTCTGGGCTTCTGGCTGAGCGGTACTCCCCCTGTGGGAGCACACTGACCACCAGGGGGCAGTTTCTGTGTCGAGCATCTGCCCCCGGTGGTCAGTGCACATCATAGCGACTAGTCATTCTGCCGTTCGATCAATTTGCATATTATCCTTTTATTATATAGGATTCTTGGGCCATACAAAATTATCAACTAAAAATTAGGCTGCTATATTTGGTTAAACATTTCATTAACTCACCCCTAATGTCTTGACAGGACTAAACCAAATGATTTCTCAGGCCTTATATGCCCTGAGGGCTGGACAGTCCCCACCCCTGCCCTACAGTAAGGCCTACATTCTGCATGTTATATTCATTTGCACAGAGCTTCCAATCACGTTTTTGGTGGTCAACTCTCTCATGGTTGAATGGCCAAGGCACAATAAACATTTGAGAAAAGTCGAAGTAGAAGCCAAATATAATAAACTTAAAACATCAACTTGAAGCCCTGTCCAGGTGGTTCAGTTAGTTGAGTGTCATCCAGGTTGGGGGTTTCATTCCCAGTCAGGGTATATACTCAGGTTGCAGATTCCATCCCCTATCAGGATGCATATGGGAGGTAACCAATGTTTCTCAGATCAGTGCTTTTCCCTCTCTCTCCCTTCTCTTTCTAAAATCGATAAAATCATATCCTCGGGTGAGGACTAAAAAAAAAAAAATCCACTTTAAGAAAACAGACTATGCACGGGGAAAAAAAACCCATCATTAATATTAATATATTGTGAGAGACAAAGGGGACAAAAATATTGCATCACTGCATGCATGAACAAAAACAGGATGCTACAGTTAAATATTGAAGACAAATCTTCTTGGCTATCTATAATAATAAAGGCATAATATGCTAATTAGACTGGATGTCCTTCCGGATAAAGTTGCGGTGGGCGGGGCTGAGGCAGACACGGCCACCATGGGGGCCAAGGCCCTTGCCCAAATTTTGTGCATTGGGCCTCTAGTTAACAGTGTAACAGCAGAAATGAAAAAAGTACATAATAGGATTGTAAGGTTGAAGATATCTCCCAAAATATGGAAGACAGATATAAGAGGAAAGATACAAAAATGAAAAGGCCAACATAAGAAGTCTAATATTTAAACTGGGGGTCCAGAAGGCAGAAGCAAGTAGAAAGAAACTTAAAAAATAATAGAAGAAAATATTCCAGAAGTGAAGGGTATGTGCTTCCAGATTAAGAGGGTATAAATGAATGCCTGGAACAATGGGTGATAATAAGCCAAGACACATAGTTATGCAATTTGAGAATACTGGTGACAAAGCCCTTAAATACTTTCATAGAGAAAAATTATGTATGTGCACTCATGGACATAAAATATTTTAAGAGAAGGATGTGGTCAATCTTTTCTTACACATACATGTTACCCATACCCACCAGTAACTCCTCTTTTGCCCCTTGCTCCAAATTACATAATTACACAATTATTTTTGTAGCCAATTGAGTGACTATTTTTATACTTATTGAACTTGACCTTCTTTCATTTCACTAAAAAAACCAACACAACAATAAAACCTATTTGTGAAGTATATAAAAGACTTTAAGAATATTAAATGTGTATCATCACGAAGCACTATAATAAACACATGGAGGGGTTATTTGTACTATTTCTCTCATCTTGTTAGTATGTTTGAAAATTTACTTAATGAAAAGTAAAAAAAGTTAAGGAGGCCAACAGGTTGCTTATCTCCAAGGATAAAAAAAAAATCTTTGCAGCAGATGTAGATATTAAAATAACTTACAATTCCTCAATCTGTTGTTTTGTCTATTTAGCAGATTAAGTTCGGATCCTAGTTCATTTCATTCCCACAGTACTATAACAGCTTCCTACCTGGTTTCTGACTCCCTTCTCTCCCCCTACAGTATACAACTTACTCTGGTGCCAGTTTTTTGTTTTGTTTTGTTTTGTTTTTTCTATAAACCAGATTTGCCCATGCTATTCTACTCAATTTTCAAATGGCTTCCTATCGCTTACACAAATGTCTGGTAGGCTAGTTTAAGATTAAGGTCTTTCTCATCATGGCCAGGCTTCTCTCCTATAGTTTCTCTCATCCACCTCCATTCTCCTTTCATGCGCTATCTGGTTTTGTTCATGTTGCTCTCTCTGAGAACAATGTTCTATATTCCCTTTTCTCCTAATAAAAGCTCTCTCATCTTTCAATTATGACCTCTCTTATCTTGCTTGACTACACAATACAGGATAACTCACTCTTCTCCTTTGAACTCCCTACTGTACTTTGTCAAAGCCATCAACTTAACAGTTGTCACAATATATCGTGGCTTCTTCATAGGGACACTTCACTTAGATCATGAGCCCCTTATGTGCATGGCATTCATCATAAGCTCCTTGAACACAGAAACCGTCTTTCTGTAACATCTAACACAATGCTAGGCACACTGGAAGTGCTCAGATATAACAAGAAAGTTGGCGAAGGTATTTTTCTTCTTTTTCTCACCAATCCTAATAATTCCAGTTCAAATGGTGTATAAATGCATAAGAGCTTAGACTTTCTTTACCCAACCACAACACAAAATGCAGTCAGAATAGTGTTAACTTATTAAATCACTCTCCTGTTCACAATAGGCTGTAACTCCTCGAACTCATACTCTTTGTTTCTAGGCTTTCTAGAATTCAACCACATTCCACGAAGCCATCTCTCTTCTCCTTTCCAAAAAGAATTCTCTGATCCAATACGATTAATATTTAAATAATTCTCTCATTTACTTCTACTTAATTAAGACACGTTTCTTTGTCCAAGCCATTTCCTCAATCTCCAATATGTTTTCTTCTCTTCTCCACACTCTCAAGGCTCTGATTATAATGAAATATATTTCTCTACCATTGAAGCCAACTTTAAACTTAATACACATACACACACACACACACACACACACACACACACGCACCACACAAAACACACACCAGAAATAGAATGAACCAATGCAATTTCTAATACAAAGTACTTCCTAACTCTCATTTCTCCAATTTCTATAGCATTTTGTCTATAAAATATACATTTTAATGCTACAAAATTTGCCCCCGCATATTTGAAATACCAATTACATCTTAATTTTTTTTGTACTCTATTGCAGAATAGATAAGAAAGAATCCCACAGAAATCTGAACAAGGATATTTCTTAAATTTAAGGTGACAAACTTTTCTGAAATTCAATGTAAATCAAATTGTAGCCTAAAAATGCCAAACACTCTCACACACCATTATTTGCAGATTTTGAGCATTATCAATAAAATATATCCTACAAACCACAATATACATAGAGAAAAAAATGTGAGCCACACATATTAAAATACATACCCTATTTATTTTTAATAGGTAAGTAATATTTAACCACATTATTGAGACAGGAAAAGTCCTTAGACTACACCGATCAAATTCATGCTCTTATTCATTCAGAATCTAATAAATCAGAATGAAACAATGACTTTCTCTCATATAACCTAAAGAAACTTCAAAAATAATTTTTCAATAGACAGTATGTATATTAAAAAACTCATTCACAATGGCTACCTTCAATATGAGACCAGTCCCTAGGAGTTTCTTTTTTGCATTTTAGTTATGCAGTTCACTGCAAAAAGACAAAGTATATAGAAGCTGGCAGTTTACAAAGGAAGTTCTCAATTCTGTTAGAAGAAAATACAAAGCACCACTGCAAATGAACTATTTCATCATCAAAACAACTTTTCTATCTATTCATTGTAATCATATATAACCACTAGAGGCCCGATGCACGAAATTCATGCAAGAGTAGGCCTTCCTTCCCCCGGCTGCTAGCACTGCCTTCCCTTTGGCACCCGGCAGGCACCAGAGACCCGGGCTTCCCTCACTGCCCCGGCTTTGTCCAGAAGGACATCCGGTCTAATTAGCATATTACGCTTTTATTATTATAGATCAGTATCTAAATAAGTAGATATCACCAAAAAGAACCTGAAGACCACTTAAAATATGAAAAACAGCATCACACACTTTCAAAATAGTTACAGCAGAACAAGCAGCAAATACCCAGAGTAGAACATATATTACAAGTTAAATTCTGTGCAGAGAACTGTGTCCAGCAGAGTAGCTATATCTGTGACTACAGCACATGCATAAGGCACTATTTCAGTGGACAGAGCTGCAGTCCCAAAAGAGGCACAAAAAGTTCCTGTCCAAAGATTTCCCTAAATATACAAACCAGTCTAAAAGCCACTCCCAGTCTTAATCCTAGTGTCATTCAATACAAGTATCAAGAATTAAGAATTAAGGTCAAGAAAGCAGTACACAAATAGGTTTTAAGAAGAGTAGGTGGCTATGTATTGCAGTAGTATGAAAATACATTATTCTTTGGATTGGGTCTGTGATTATATGAAATTAAGAAGTCAGAAGTTGCCAAAACCGGTTTGGCTCAGTGGATAGAGCGTCGGCCTGCGGACTGAGGGGCCCCAGGTTCGGTTCCGGTCAAGGGCATGTACGTTGGTTGCGGGCACATCCCCAGTGGGGAGTGTGCAGGAGGCAGCTGGTCAATGTTTCTCTCTCATCGATGTTTCTAACTCTCTATCTCTCTCCCTTCCTCTGTAAAAAATCAATAAAAATATATTTAAAAAAAAAAAAAAAAAAAAAAAAGAAGTCAGAAGTCAAGACTTGACACCCATGTGGTAATAGTATCAACATGCAAGTCCCTCACTAAACCCTACTCCTCTTTTAAGTATTAATTTAAAAGTCAATGGTTTTATCCTATTTAATCCTATTTTTTCTCTTATGAGAGACTCAAAGAATGAGGAAGATTTTTGATCTATCTTAAAGTACACCAATAATTTCAGTGTCAAGCTGATAATAAGCCATCTTCCTTACCATTTTTTAAAATAAAATTAGGAAAAATAGCCCTAGCTGGTTTGGCTCAGTGGACAGAGCTTCGGACTGCAAACTGAAGAGTCCCATCAGGTTTGATTCCAGTCAAGGGCACATGCCTGGGTTGTGGGCTCAATCCCCAGTTGGGGGTGTGCAGGAGGCAGCCAATCAATGATTCTCTCTCATCATTGATGTTTCTCTCTCTCTCTCCCTATCCCTTCCTCTCTGAAATCAATAAAAATATTTTTTAAAAATATTAGGTAAAATAAATCCCTAAATCTGATAAAGATTATAGCGTGATCTACAATGAGCTTAACCTGCTGGCGTGAACTATTATCTCCTACAAACATATGACTCAAAATAAAATTACAACATACAGCAAGAATAGTTTTACTTGGCAATTATTAGTATAATAGGCTATAAATTCACATGCTTACAAAAGTGGAGATAAAACAACAATCAGCAACTTTGTAAGTCACCAGGAAGCTGAAGGTTTGGAAAAAAGGAGCTATTCCACTTTATTATTGTTCTTGAGTAGTGGATGGAAGCAGACTCAAGAACAAAAAAATGAGAGCAACCAAGGATAATTTACTAAAATTCACCTTAAAAAGATTGAATCTGCCATCTTGGATCTCTGCACCTGGTGTAACTTCCATAGTACAGTCTTCGGCCTAAGTTAAATAACATTCCCCATTAAGATACCACATAATTTTTAATTGATAGGCCATATAAAGACAAACTAGCTGTGGCTAGTCTGAGACTTGAAACGAAGAACATCAGAAAATCATTAACATAAAACTGAAAGGGAAGAAAGGGAAAAAACCCAACATGGTAACAAGAACATAATTTTTAAACTCATATAGCTTTTAGCTACCTTTGCAGAAAAAAGTGACTTATTTAGAAGTAAAATTGGTACAGTAGAAAGTGCTGGGGTATTTTGGAACATTTTATTAATTACCGTAATTTTATTTGTAGTAGAGGTAACTGGTATAACTTCAAGTCCCATTCGTATCCTCTTTTGTTTTTCACAGTAAGCTTTCCAGGTATCTTCATTAAACCCGTAATTAAAATAATCAGAAAGATCAGCACCTAAAGATAAAACACACTTTTAGTATACAAATATTTCAATTCTATGTTTTGCAGCATATAAAATGTAATAAACTGTAAAATATAAATTTAGAGTTCTATTAGTCTAGTCTTATCACCCTTTCTAATTTTACCAGCTCTCCCAATTACCATAAAGCAACAGAACTATAAGAACTTTTTATCAGAACTATTTCCTTTAGAAATGCATTGTAATAAAACAATATGCAGGTCTACTTTAATATAATGCTAGGCTATCAGCAAGATTTAATAAATTCATTATTATTAATGATTAGTTTATTACAGTAATTCATTATTACTCTCCTGAGCTTAAGACTACAAAAATGACATTAAAACAATAATATTCTAAATTGATACTGAAAAATACTTTCTAATGACTTGTTTATTCTACAAATCTTTTGAAACCGATATAATCCATCATTAATCTTACCAGGTTTACGCCATGGCTTATCTTCAAAAGAATCCAAATCTACCTCCGAGAGTGGAACTCCATTAATGCTTCCAGGTGCATCAAGGTCTACTCCTTTGACTTTTGTTCCTGTTTTATAAAATTACAAAATGGTGAAGGAGCTACATTAGCAAGAGGCTGAGAGATACTCTGACGCCTTTTTACTGTTGCTAGCACTCAATATGTCTAAGGTTCCAAACAAAGCATTAGAGTAATGCTTACCATAAATAAAAGTTAAGGTCAAACTTTATGGTAGAGCTGTAACATAAAATGGATAGAGACTAGCGACTTGTTATTTACAATAAGGGATTCCTGTCCCACTAGGAAATTGCTAACTTCCATGTTTTAATCAGCTTTTGTACATTCTGTGAGATAAGAAATGCTTTTACCTTTTTAAACGGTTGTATGACAAACAAGTTAAAGAAACAAGCAAAACACCATGGCAGGAATCCTATGTGGCCCATATAGACTAAAATAATTATCTAGCCCTGTGATATATGGTCAAACTGTTATTTTTAATTGACCTATTACAACCTATCACCTACTCAGACATATACCTTATTTTTCTACTGATGCAGCTGCAAATAAAAATTTTACCTGTAGTTCCATAAACTCTACCTCCTGTCTTGATGTTAAGATTTACAGGTGCTGTACCATAACTCCTAAAAACAAAATAAAAATTATCCTGAGAAACTTAAACAGAAACAGCAATACATTTAATTATACAATCACATAGTAACTGAATAAACTGACAATGACACAATTTAGAAAATGTTTTAAACTAATTTAAGTCTGTCACTTGCTCAATAAAAGATAAAAATATTGTTTAAAAGTGTGACTTGTTTTCCATCTCAAAAACCCACCTGCCACTAACTCAATATCCCACTACAGCACACTTCACAGAAACTTTGGCTGGGAAGAAAATAAGAGTTTGCATGCTTTGTCTTCATTTCCTCATCTAGCTGATGCAACATACACAGCAATCCTGCAAGAATGAAATTTCTCTACCTTATTCCCAAATACAGTGTTCTCCCTTTAATCCTTCCTGCACTTGATACTGTTGATAAATCCTCTTTCAAATACCCATGGAGTACATCCGTCCATAAAATGAATTTTCATGAAATTCAAAAATAAGTCTAGAATAAAAGCAGAGCAGTGCTTGGTGGTGGTCTGTTGTTAATGACTACAGAAAACAAGAGGGAAGTTTCTAGAATACTAGTGATATTCCATATCTTAATTTGGATGGTGGTTACATGAATCTATACACTCTAAAAAATTACTGAGCTACATCTTTTTTAATGTAGTATAGCATACATGTGATCGAGGGGAAAAATTCAGAGTCACACAGACTCAAGTTCAAATACAAGTTTATTAATTGTATAATCTTAGCCAAGTCACTTAACACCCCACAGACCTTGTATACATTTTCTTTAATGAGCTTATAGATACTTCCCTGCTTTTCCATATAATGCATTCTTATGTAAGAGTAGGAAAATCAAATATACTGACCAAAATAGGCTTATACATTATTGGGGAGGTTAGGGAAAAGGGGACAAAAGAGAGTAGGTAAGGAAGAAGGCTCCATTCCCACAGAGCAAATAGGTATTAGTAAGACCTCAAGTTATAGACAATGTTTTCAATGACATATTCTCACATTATATCCATATTTTTTAACTTGGTTCTTTACCCTAACAAGTTTAGCTAACTGAACTTTCCTAATAATTTCCACCTTTTGGTCTCCAATGTACTAAATTTGAGACCTAGGTTATTCACTTATATAGTACTGCTATGTACTCAATAAACTGCTCTAGAAACCTCTAAGTCATTGAGTCCTTTTTCTCCCTCTCCATCCACAACTAATCAGTTACCAATTTATTTCTAATTAATACTCAAATATACCTTATTTTCCCATTCATCCCTATACTACTGCTGTTGGCTTAGTTTGGATTATCTCATGTGGACAATCAGTTTGACAACTAATATCTAACTAGTTTATTGCTACTATTTATCTTTGCAAATAAGCTGACTTGCCTAAAAAAACCTTCAAAGGTTCCATGATAACATAGCAAAAACAGTCTAACTCCCTTCTCAAATAGTTTCGACCATCCTCTCTCATTTACCTTTATCCTTCAGGCATGTGGTTCCTTAAACCATGCTTGCATTACATCTAAACAGTATCCTCTACCTAAATCATTTTAACTGAAGAATTATCCAAACAAGTTAAAATAGCCCTCTAACATCTTCCAACACCTGTAGGCTTAAAGCAACTCTCCTCCCAAAGCTTTCAAATCATTTTGCATATGTTCCTACTCTTGCACTTACACTCGCTAAAAGTATTGCTCTGTCTTCCTCACTAATTCCGATAAAAAAAGGACTATTATATTATTTTTTACTAGAGGCCTGATGCATGAAATTCGTGCAAAAATAGGCCTTCCTTTCTCTGGCTGCCAGCAGGCACCCGTGACCCAGGCTTCCCTCCCAGCCCGGCTTTGTCCGGAAAGATGTCCAGTCTAATTAGCATATTACGCTTTTACTATTATAGATAACCCCATCATCAATTAGTACAATGCTAAACTGTCTTTGAAAAGTGCTTAATGAAAGAATGGATGAATCTCAAAGACATAGCTAAGAAACTACTTCTCTATACAAGATATTGTTCCTAACAGCTTTTCTTCCTACTGTATAGATAAAATGAACTTTGTAGCAAAAGTATGTTGTCAAAAAATTCTATTTTGTACTTTCTAAGAGCTAACAATAAACCAATTCAGTATTGTTTCTCAAACATAATTTGTTCTTTAAACATGCTTGTGAAGTGTACACAAAGTAAATAGCCACTAAATTTAATTTTCTCACTGGTTTTCTTTCAGTTTTCAAGGAATATATCTTGAATTATCAAAGTTAAATAAGTTTTATACCCTTCAGAAAGATCTGTAGCTTATTTTGAAATGCATTAAAAATACATTTTAAAAATAAGATTGAGGGTTCAATACAAGGTCAGGGCGCATACCAGAAGTAACCAATCAACATTTTTTCTCACATCAGTATTTCTCTCTCCCCCTCCTTTCATCTCTCTAAATTCAATAAAAAAAACAAATCCTCAAATGAGGATTTAAAAAAACACATTAAAAAACAAAACACATTAAATGCATGGGTGGATGTGTGTGTATATATCTATATATCTCCATCTAGCCAGGTATATATGTGTGTATATATGTACGTGTGTGCGTGTATATGTATAGTATATTATAAAGCAAACATAGAAAAATGTAAATTGTATAACCTAGGTAATGAGTAAATAAATGTTCACACTTCAATTCTTTCAACTTTTCTGAATATTTGAAAATTTTCATAATCTAATGTTGAGGAAAAAATATCCATATGGGCAAAAAATGTTGGTAAATTTCTTTGTTAAATGGCATTTAAATATACAAAATAAATATCAAAAATATAAATCTTTGTTTTACTATGGTTGCAAATATCAAAAAATCTCTATATGTGACACAGCACCAGAGTTAAGTGTCACTTGTTTTAACATGTAATCTACCAGGTCAATAAAGAGTTATTGAATACTTACTAGATGTAAGGCAATATAAGGAATAGAAAAATTCATAAACCAAGATTTCTACTCTTAGGGAATTTAGAGTTCAAACATGTATAAACATAAGTAGAATTTATGAACTGGAAATTGCCGTAAGAAATAAAGTTCAGAGAAAGTACTATGGGAGTCTGTGCATTTAATATCTGCATGTGATTCCTACCAAAAATTGGTCATATTAATAAAAGAAATCACCATTTGCTTTAATTGTTCTATACTTGCAAATACAAATTTTATATAAAAGTACTTGCTAAATACGCCATGAGTGGTATATCATATTAAAGTGTTTCTTTTGCATAATGCAGATGGTAAATGTCTACTAGCCTAGAGGCCTGCTAACATATTATAAGCCCAACACTATTTATTTTAAAAGTGGGGATAAAGAGAACTTCAAAAGTTATCTACCTCATCCTAGCCAGTGTGGCTCAGTGGACAGAGCATTGACCTGCGACTAAAGGATACCAGGTCTGATTCCAGTCAAGCGCACATGCCAGGGTTGTGGGCTTGATCCCGAGTAGGGGGCCTACAGGAGGCAGCCGATCAATGATTCTCTCTCATCCTTGATGTTTCTATCTCGCTCCCCCTCTCCCTTCCTCTCTGAAATCAATAAAAATATATTTTAAAAAATAGTTATCTACCTCTAACGTAAGTTATTTAGTCTCTTCTCAACCCTGCTCCCAAAAAAGTTGCTAGGGTTTTAAAATTACACAGGCAATCATTATTATATTGTAAAATTGACTCCTGAAATAAAAAACTTTTGAAAACAAAGGCTCTACTGAAGAGATAAAATGCAGGGGTGGGAAAGAGTAGGTTTACAGTATGAATATAGCAAACAATTTATTCTTGTATTATTATTTATTACTTATTATATTATCATCAGTATCATTATTAATAACCTACTTTTGCCCACCCATCTTCAAATGTACTGATGTGTACTGTATATATATGTATTGGTTGATTCCAGATAAGGCTGCTTAATAAACTATATAGTACAATTAATGAAAAGTTTATTTTATGTGTCCAATGCACAACTACATTACACATTCAAACTAAAAACACATATAACCTTGATTCTTATGCTACCACCAAAACAAAATCACAACCTGTACTTTAATATATTCCCTTCCAATATTTCCGTAAGATTTTATACATACTTATTGAGTCACTCGCTTGATTCAGAATTTTACTGAAAAAAGTCTATAGGATAATTGATAATTTAAAAAAAACACTATGAAGATCAAAAAGCAATACTTTTGATATTGTTTTTATTGGACAAAAAAATTAAAAACCTAAACTCAGCTTTGGATAAGTAATAAAATCGCAAAACAATACAGATACAAACTTCAATTTAAGGTGTTCTAATTCTACCTAAAGAATTTGTTGTATTCAATTCATTTATAAAAACTTTAATTTCAGAAATCAAAAATACTGCTGATCCCATGTAATTTTACCTAATTATCTTTAGAAAAGGAATACTGTCATGGTGAAATTCCTTTTATCATGAGCTGCAATTAAAATATAACATATATTGCCCTTGCCAGTTTGGCTCCATGAGTAGAGTGTCAGCCTTCGGACTGAAGGGTCCCAGGGTCGATTCCAGACAAGGTCACATGCCTGGGTTGCGGGGCTTGATCCCCAGTAGGGGGTGTGCATGAGGCAGCCAATCAATGATTCTCATCACCAGCGTTTCTCTCTCTCCCTTTCCCTCTCTGAAATCAGTAAAAATAGATTTTAAATAATAATAACATTAATTTTAGGTGTACAGCCTGATGCAATATGTTTAAATTGCAAAGTTTAGTTAACATACATCACCACACTTAGTTACAAATATTTTTCCTTATGCTGAGAATTTTTAAACTCTATTCTCTTATCAACTCATGGTAAGATGCAAAAATATAAAAAACAATTAAATCAACCACTGATGGCTTGATATAGGCATACTACCTTTGCTTTAGTCACACAATTGTTACTTAAAAATAACTTACCCATACTGTGGTGCTCCGGTTTTAATGTCTCCTATAGTGACATGAACATCATCCTCATCATCATCACTGTCGCTATCACTATCATCTTCAGTCTCAGTCACTTTCTATACCAACATAAACAATTATAAAATACATTCAATAATCCATTTCAGTACCTGACATGAATGAAAAAGTAACCGTTTTGTAATTAAGCTATAGATTTACAGAAAAAAGTTACAAGCTCACAGAACTGATCCTTATTTCAACTCATTTATAACTTCAATACTTTACATGATAAAAAGGATAAGAACGCGAAAACCTTTTTTCACCATCATCTTTTTGTAAATAATGTATTTTTTTTCTATCATTTATAACTGCTCCCCTTGCAAAAAGGATCTAAGACAATTTACTAATATATAAAGAAGATAAAATTATTAAAAAGTATTTGAGAAATTCTTGGTGAAAAGAATATATAAAGTTAAGAGGAAAACAATTTTAAGAGTCACAGTGTCAAGGTTAATATCCACCAAATAGCCCTGGCCAGTGGTAGAGCACTGACCAGAGAACCTAAAGGTTGTGCATTTGATTCCCAGTCAAGGGCGCATACCTGGGTAGTAGGGTCCTTACTGGCCTAGTAGGGGGTGTGTGAGAAGCAACCAAATGTTTCTCTTCCCAGCCACTCTAAAAAAAAATCAATGACGGCCCCTGTGAGGTTGAAACGGCCCCTGTAAGGCTGAGACGGCCCCTCAGAGGCTACGCCGGCCCCTGGGAAGCCGAGAAAAATACCACATGATCTCACTCATTTATAGATAATAAAGACCATTATAGATTGATGAACAAAAATAGATACAGAGGCAGAGCAGCATTGAACAGACTGTCAAACTACAGTGGGAAGCCTGGGGAGGGATGGGGGGGCGGGGGTAAGAGATCACCAAAAGACTTGTATGCATGCATATAAGAATAACCAATGGACACAAGACACTGGGGGGTAGGGGAGACCAGGGGAATGTCAAGGGGGGGTGGGGGAGGAGACATATATAATACTCTTTGTAATACTTTAAGAAATAAAACAAAATTTTAAAAAAAATCAATGGGAAAAATATCCTTGGGTAAGGATTAACAAAAAATTTTAAAAGCCCCAAATAGTTAGGGAGCACCTCACTTATTCCTGGAATTCATTTACACCTACAAGAGGCCCTGCATGCAAATGATTGAGGGAATATTTTGTTTCTATGAGTAAAAGAAAGGCCATTTACAAGCTTTTGTTTTGGCTCTAAAAGGCCATTTTGTGCTTTGTCACATAATTGTAAATTTTAAAAGTAGAAAAACTAGGCGAAATAATTTTTGATACAAACTTGTAGAGTAACTAAACTATGGGGAGGGGGGGAGTAAAATGTTAAAAATAGTCATAGGACCCATAATATGTTCACACAACTCCAAAAAATATCACTTTCAATAGGGACGAGGGCAAATACTGTCACTTATACAAGAAAACTTTTTGCTAAAAAACATGGCAATCAAACTTAGGTTTTAAGACTCAAATGTTGGCTTTGAAAATCAGGGTATGAGCTAATTAGATGATCTATGACCATTCAGTTCCTTGAAATAAACATCAAGCCTATGCACATGCCCTATTTCATCTGAAATCTTCCCACGACTTCTCTTCGTTATGCTTTTGATGGCACCAGATGAGGTAAGTGATGTAAGAGGGGGCCAGATCAAGCAGGATAATGAAAGTCATATTGAATTTTGGCTTTATTCCTAAATGAAGGCAAAACTATTGATAAAGATTTTAAACAGAGAAGTAACTAGATTTTCAAATCCTTATATTACCGGTTTAGGTAATCCATTCTCAGCAGTTTCATCTTCATTTCCAGATGGAGGATTATTGGCACTACAAACAACAAAAATAAGTACATATGCCTAGTATTACTTCTGAGAAGTACAGATAAGGTGTCCTAGTATTTTTAAGCTATGCCTGATAGTTTTCTAAAATTGTCTCCACTAGATGGTAAGAAAATGAATAGTAAAAACTACAGACTCTGTATTTCTCATGCCTTCCTCTACATTAGAAATAGAATGGAATTGCCTACAAATTTGTTAATGGTGTCAAATTTGCAATTTAATGGTGGAATATAATTTGAGGTTTGTTTTTTTTTTACATTTTATAAATATGCGTAACACTTATACTTACCCTAAATCTTTATTGAACATCTTCTGTATGCCAAAACTAATGTAAATGTCAAGGACTATGTAAGTTTCCTATTTTCAGATTTGTAATATGATCACATTAACTCTTTTGTTATTGAGTTAACATACATGCTTCTTTCCTGGCTTTCTGTTTCATCACTTTGGATGTATGTTCCTTGTCGTATAGAAAATAAATTTGCAGATAAAAAAGTTTACCTTCATTTAAGACTGCTTTCCAATTTGATACTGATAGCTGCAGACTATTTTTGATGCATTAAAAAACTAATTATACTGACACAATAGTAAGACACTCTTATTTTCTTATATCTTCTTCGCAAGTGTCTCATCACAAACACTTGGCCATTAACAATCAAATACAACTTCTAGTACTATAGTGTTAATTGGTTTCTGTATTTTTAATAATTATAATTTTCATAATGGGAATTAACCACTAACCTCATTTATAGATATAAGGAAATGCAAGTACAGAGCAACTAACAATTACTCAGCTCAAAGACCTCATTAGACTTCTGCTATCTTCTAAACTTCATTCTGTGTCAAGCAGTTTCTACATAAGTCAATTTAATCTCTCTACCTTGGCATTTTATAATACTATCTCCAAATAAAGTAAAATGAAGAATAAAAACTATAGTTTATCTTACATTTTCACTGTTCTACGGCTTGACTCAAGAAAACAAACGTGTACCTATATTTCTTTGGTACATTTACTCCTGCTTAAATAAGCTTCCAGGTAGCCAGGAAGAAGTTCAACTCGTTTATGTCACAAAACAATATGGTTAGCCAAAACATGGATAGATAAAACATGAGAGAATTGGAGATAGTATAATGCAATGGTTAAGAAGAGCAGTGGGCCGAAACCAGTTTGGCTCAGTGGATAGAGCGTCGGCCTGCGGACTGAAGGGTCCCAGGTTCGATTCCGGCCAGGGGCATGTACCTGGGTTGCGGGCATATCCCCAGTAGGAGATGTGCAGGAGGCAGCTGATTGATGTTTCTCTCTCATTGATGTTTCTAACTCTCTGTCTCTCTCCCTTCCTCTCTGTAAAAAAATCAATAAAATATATATTAAAAAAAAAAAAAAAAGAAGAGCAGCGGTTTTAATAATGAACCAGTCACAAAGAAGCTGGGGAAAATTCTAACAAGAACTCAGCTCACTTGGGGAAATGCAATGATGTACCAAGCTAGACACTAGAACTCTGTCTGGGTTGTTGCTCTCTTCCCCAATAAACTTTTAAAAGTTTTAATTCTCTATCACCATTAAAATGCTAAAAACATGGTAAAATTATAAGCATTTTCTAGAAAAATAAAATCTGAAGGGTAGATCTTTCCCATAAGATTAAATTTAATAGCTCACCAAATAAAGTTTTATTAAGAAATATAAAGACATATTTGGCAGTGCTCAGGCAAGGCAAAAGGCACCTCTCCAATAAATTTAATCAAGCTGTGTATTGTGGAATTAAAATTAAAGAATGTTCAACCAGAAAATAAGCTTCAAGAATTATAACCAAAAACGGATATTAACAAAAATGAATGAAATAAAAATTAGCTCACAAAAAGGTGTATTTAGTTGTGATTCTGGACCTCGTTATCAATTAATTTCTTAACTAACTGAAAAACAGGCTATAAAGAAATATGTAATTACTTTCCAAATTATAAATTACACAAATCCTTAATTTGCGGCTAAGATTAGCATTAGAAACTGGGTTGAATACACACATTTAAAAGCCAGATGATAAAATTTCAAATATAGCAATGAGTGTTTTTTTTTAATATTTTCCGATATAAGGGATAGTTTTAAGTGAGGAAGAACAGACTAATTTCAGCACCCCCAAAGCTATTTCTATTTATACTCCTCATTTTGTCTCTCCACTCACGTGTATTCAAAGTAACAGCTTTGAGATATAATGCATACAGCACGCTATCCACTCATTTCAAATGTGCAACTCAATGGTTTTTAGTATGTTTACACAACATTGCAACAATAACAACTATCTAATCCCAGAACATTTTCATCACGCCCCTCCCCCCCCAAAATCTTGTATATATTAGTCACTCCCATTTTGCCCTGTACTCAATCTGGGCAACACTAACTACTTGGTATCCCTATGAATTTACATATTCTGTCCATTTAATATAAATAAAAGTATACAATATGCAGTCCTTTGTGACTGGCTTCTTTCACTTAGCATGTTTTCAAGATTCACCAACGCTGTAACACACGAATACTTCATTTCCTTTTACTGTCAAATAGTATTCCACTGTATAAATATACCACGTTTATCTATCCATTATTTGATGGACACTGGTTATTTCCATTTTTTGGCTACTATAAGTAACGCTATGAATACTCATGTGCAGAAGGTGCCCGAATAACATCCTTTCACTGAAGGTCATTTTGTTGTAACGTTGATGAGATGCTTAGGAACATAACTTTGCTTATACCAATTAGCGTATGGCAGAATTGGTCTCGTTAAAGGTAGTTTCACTTAAATCTGCAGAACCTATCGACACGTTAAGTGAGAATCTATAGTACAAGTTTTCGCGTAGATGTATGTTTTCATTTCTCTTAAGGTACAGAACAAAGATTGGTAATCCTAAATCATATCGTGCCTCTGTGTTTAATCTTTTAAAAAACTGCCAGTCTGTTTCCCAAAGTAGCTGCACCATTTTACAATCCCATCAGTGTATGAGGGTTCCAATTTCTCCATATCCTCACCAACACCTGTTGCTGTCTTCATTACAGCCATCCTGGTGGGTGTGAAATACTATTCCCCCACTTATTAAAACCAAATACTCTCTAAAAGCCTTTGTTTTTAACCACCCCTTCCCCATTGTAGAACTCTAAGGCCTCTGGTCAGAGTAATGTCAGCATAGCCATTAACTTGTACGCATAAGCTGCTTTGAAATTCAGATTTCAGTTTCTGGCTCCCTGGACATGTTCTATAAAGGATACTCATACTTTTCTAGTCACCTAAAATAGGGAACTAATCTTGTGACAAGTTCATTAATTCTACTTTGCATTTAAATACAAAATGCTAAAATTATAACCAAAGTGCATTACACCATCATAAATATTCACTGTAATTTAAGATTATGTATTTAAAAAAATTGTTTTAAAGTTTTTTCTTAATAGTCTTAATGGATATACTGTATACTCCACTTAAGAATAAAAAGTTACTTAACACTGAAAAGTATTTAAACCCTTACTTCAAAATCTTTGTCCCTTCAGCTACTAGCAAATAAACAGGCTGGTATAAATAAGATTAGGTCCTGAAATAGGAATAAACTCCCAAAGATTCGATGTCTTCCAACCTTTAGTCAGAGTGTAATCAAACCCACGATTATAATGAAATAATTTTAACAATTTGTTGATAGAACCACTCTATCACAGGATCTGTGTTAAGTATCAACAAGAAATCTCACTAACCTGGTATTTTCTTCTTCTGGTCTTTCAACTTCATTTTCATCTACCAAAAAAAAAAAAAATACATAAATAAATAAAATTAACACACAAACTACTCTTAAAGAAACTAGTAGTATGAAAATCTGAAGTGATCATCACAAGCACTAACCTAGGTCCTTTGCCAAATCACTGTGCACATGCACGTCCCATGGGCCTATAAGCACATCCAAAGTTAGATCACCTTGTAATGACTTAACAAGATATGACTTTTTATGAAAAAATAAAATCAGACTTTACTCCCATAAAAATAAACTTAAAATGGTATTAAAGACTTCTAGGTCTTGGTAAAAAATAAACCTTACACATTTACATATCAAAGAATATTACTACTGCTAAATCTTGCCACCAAAGACAAATTATTTTATTTTACAAGTTTATCAAAATCCAAGTTTGTCCAAGTCACATCATCATGGTGCCGAAGCCTATACTTTCACTGTATTATTCTAAAGGCAATCAAGGACATACATTGCTGGCAAGGAGCAAATGTTAATTTTCAAATCTAGTATCTGTAACCCACGAGAAGGGACTGCGACTTAATAAAAGTTAGAAACCAAATATCCAAACAAGTCCCCTTCAAAACGGAAGTGCAAGATGTACTAGATTTATTTCGTGAGAAATGAATACATGAGATGAGACTGAAAACCGTAAGCCGAAGGGGCATGTTGCTGCCATGATGCGGGCTGAAGAGCAGCCTCTTAACGAAGAAAACTTCACCTTAATGCATCAGGAGGCATTCGGGGTTTCCTGTACGGGCCATACTGTACTCCATCTCTTTCTTTCTCTCTGAATTATTTTTAAAGCACGACTTTCAGACAAGGTGCATTCCACACCAACTGACCATCAAGAAACAAGACGTTAGTTTCACAGCATCGACTTTATTGAGCTTCTGCAGAGAAACTGCTGCTTAAAGGGACAGGAAGGGGCTGGAAGAGACACCAGCACTGCTCAGATCGATTTTAAACGGTAAACAATAAAAAGCGCGGAGGCGAGGGGGCCGAGCCGGGCGGCCAGGCGGAGGGCGAGGGTCTGGGGCCCGGCCCCGCCGCCGCGGGGTGCGAGCGTGTTTGGGGGTGTGGGCTGCGCGAGAGGAGGCCGAGGCGGTGGGGAGCACGCACACCGCGCCCGGCCTGACTTAGGCCGGACCAGGTTCCGGACCAGAGGGCCCCCGGCGCGGCCGTGGGGGTCCAGACAGGACGACCGTTTGCGCGCCGGGAGGGGAGGCCCGAGAGAATCCGGGAGAGGGAGCAAGGACAGGAAGTTCCGTACCGCCATAGAGCCACTCTTCCTCCTCATCCCCTCCGGTCCCGCCGCTCAGCTCCGACACTAGACGCTCGACCTCGCCGGCCGACATGGCCGCGCCGAGCACACCTTAAAGGCAGCGGTCAACAGCCCCCTCCAACCCCTTCCCCAGCCTCGCTGCCGGAGGACGTGGAAGAGGCGCGAACCCGCCAGCGAGCGAAGGAAGAAAGCGCGAGACTCAAATCCACGGGATGCGGCCGCGGCGCCGGAGGCCGCAAAGGAGACTCGGGCCCGGCGCGCCTGCGCATGCGCAGCAGCAGCAGCCCAGCGGCGCGGCGTCCGTAGGTGGCTTCCGCGGCGGCGGCCCACCTGGGCCGAGTTGCGCGTGCGCACCACTTAGCCCCGCCCCTGTGGAATCCCACTTTGCCTTTTTGACTCTGGTTTCTAACGTGGCTTCCTGCGTAGACCAGGATTCCCCCTCCTCCAGCCCTTCCTCTGATAACCCACATTGCTTTGCCTGCGAGTAATCCATTGTCCCATTCTGCCCTTGAGGCTCTCTCTTCTCAACCTTACAATCTGTTTTTTTAATCTTCCCAAAGCCCTTATTTTATTCATATGTTGTAGCAGCCTTTATACAGAATAATTACCTCTCAGCCCTGTTTCTTATTAAATAAGAAATCATAATTCATGTCTAATTTCTTGAAAAATTTTTAACAGCAAACAAAAGCAAAACTAATATATATGTGAATAATGCATTCTCCTTGTTAAAACAAAACATTACAGTTGAGGTCGAAAACCCCTCATCCAGTAGTCCTTTCCAAAGGACTTGTTTGCTGTGAATCATCCTGAAATTTTTCACACATTTACTTCAGCTGAATTGTATTGTTTTATTGGGAGAACCCAAGGCTTAAAGGGTACAGCACAGAATGTATCTCTCTGTGAATTGCTTTAAAAAAACAAAACAAAAATAAGTCAGCAATGTCTTCAAGATCCTTTCACATTAGTACATATATATCAAACTATGTCCATTTTTAAGTGTTTCATAACATTCCATTGCATGGCTTTCATAAAGTGAATATGGCTATATCTCTGTTGATGTCATTTGGATTGATTTCAACTTTTCACTTTAACACACAAAAAAACCTACAATGAAGAGCCTTGTCAATGACTTATTGCAGATTTATACAAGTCTTTCTCCAAGAGAGATCATAAAGTATGTGCAGTTTTTGTTTTAGTAGATAATGTCGAATTTTCAGGCCACTTTTGAGAGCACATCTTTCAAGACAATGATACATCATTGGTTAAAACTGGTGTTCTACTTCTTAATTGTAACTACCTAGTTGCTGACCTCAGGTAATCAACATTTCTATGCTTGTTTTCTCATCTATAAAGTGGGAAAACTGAATTAGATGATCTCTAAATCCCTTTCTGTTCTAAAGTTTTCAAACAATACACTTTTCAACAGAAAGAAATCCATTTTAGTTTTAATAATCAATATGTTTCCGTATGCTCGAACCAATAAATACCATTTTCTGTTTATTTAACAGTTACTGAATACCTGCTGTTTAAGAAATTCAAAAATAAAGATATAACTAAAACATAATCCACATCCTTAAAGAACTCTCTATTCGGAAAAGATGGTAAACAATTAGTTCTCCTACATGAGAAAAGGGGTATATGCTATAAAAAAAGCACAGAGTGTTTACATCCTAACAATACAACACCATTTTGTTTAATTTAAATAATTCATGCAGTTTTAATCCCCCTTACTTTTGAACTCTCTTTTATCTGCTATTCCCAGTCTCCCTTACCTGTTTAGGATAATCCCTGTATCCTTCTGAAATCTGTTGAGATATAATCAACTTTGTGAAATCTTTCTTAAATTCCACTTTATCTCCTCCCATTTTTTAATTTATTCAATAAATATTTATGTAGGGTCTACCAAGTGCCAGGAACTATTCTTTGCTATGTAGATTCAGCAGTGAGGAAAACAAAGTCCTCCTCTAGTGAGCCTTCATTCTAATGAGGAGACAGCCAATAAACCTAAGTGTACAATATCCTGCCCTTTACTGGCAGTAATGGAGTGAAGGTCTTACATTCTGCTTGGGAGTATCATAAGGCAATCACTTATAGTTCTGTTTATTTATCACTAGTGGCCCAGTGCACGGATTTGTGCACACTGAAAGGAAATTAATAAGAAGAAATATTTTAATATCGCTATTCGCCCTTTCTCTATAATGGAAGTGTCAACCAAATTCACAAACAATGACAGATAGAAACACACTCAATTGGCACCAACGAGAGATTATATGTACTGCATATGTGCAAGTCAACATTTATTTTTATTTTATTTATTTATTTTTTAAATATGTTTTATTGATTTTTCACAGAGAGGAAGGGAGAGAGATAGAGAGTTAGAAACATCAATGAGAGGGAAACATCGATCAGCTGCCTCCCGCACATCTCCCACTGGGGATGCGCCCGCAACCCAGGTACATGCCCTTGACCGGAATCGAACCTGGGACCCTTCAGTCCGCAGGCCAACGCTCTATCCACTGAGCCAAACCAGTTTTGGCAACATTTATTTTTAAATTGCCAGTGTGCATTAGATGTACCGGCCAGTCGGTCAGACTGTCAGACGGACAGATGGTCAGTCACTTAGCCTTTTATATATATAGATTCCATGAGCATATAATGAACTTTGGTGGTTTCATAGAACAATTGTTTTTTGCTGAAGAGCCTCTTTTTCCTTTCAGCTGTCTGAAATGAACTTGTCTTTCAAGGCATTAGTTAAACTGAAGAATTACTGAATAATAACTGATGCATCAGAATTGCCTTCATGGAGGTAGCATTTGAGCTAAGCTTTGAAAGGAAGATTCCCACAAGCAGGGAAGCCCATAAATCACTCATAGCCAGTCTTAAAAGTCCTCTTCCTGCTTGCTTTTGAGTTGAGTTCCTTGTCTGGATACACTTCCTTAGTTAAAAGTGTCTTTTTCTCCTTACTCATTGAGGGAGACGTCAAAGACAGATAGTTTGAAGATGAATAAAATTAAGACCTTATCAAACTACAGTACTCCATATATTCTGATAACATTTGTTTTCCCTTTTATTATTTTTTGTGATCTGTTGGTTCTTGGCAAAACAATAACAACACAGCGTCAGTTTTAATATAGCTAGCTCTGAGAATTACTGAAAGGAAATGCTTACTAGATAATTAAAATGATGACAAGAGTACAAGAGTTAAAGATCAAATAAAAGTACTTTGCTCAGTATCTAGTAGATAGCAAGTACTCATAAATATGTTTTAACTGAATGTCATTTAGGCCCAACTGTGCTATTTCCTGCCAACTTTAAATATGTTGCTTAAATCTCCGTGTTCTTCAGTTTCCTCATCAGTAAATCAATCTATTAAAATAAATTTTACACCCACTTCTTGGGAGGATAACAAAGCTAAAATGTCAAAGCATTTAACAAGTTAGTGGCAAGCAGGTGGTACGTTACTAGTTACTGCCTTTTGTCCTTTGAACAACCTGAATAACTGCACATGTGCAGAGGTTTTCTTTCTCTCTAGATATTCCATGAGCAATTAAGCCCCAATTATCCATCTTCCTCTATATTCTTATGTATTTTAACAGTAAATTTTACATTGCCAGTTGTTTTTGGAAAATTAAATCATCTACTACATCTAACTGTTTTATAACCTGCACAATCTTTTTTTTTAAAAAATATATTTCTTTATTGACTTCAGAGAGGAAGGGAGAAGGAGAAAAAGATAGAAACATCAATGATGAGAGAGAATCATTCATCAGCTGCCTCCTTACACCCCCTACTGGGGATCGAGCCCTCAACCCAGGCATGTGCCCTTGGCCGGAATAGAATCTGGGACCCTTCATTCCGCAGGCTGATGCTCTATGCACTGAGCCAAGCCGGTTAGGGCCTGCACATTCTTTAATGTTGAGAACAGTTTGGTTTGTGTGTTTTTCTGTAGTCAGCTGATCCTCTCTTAGAATGTCAACCACATGGAAAGTGCTTAGTAAATTCTTAAATTGATCATTCATATGCAGGACTCAGAAATAAGGTAAAGGGAGATATGCTTGATTTTATGAGGCATGGGAAATAATTGCTGGATATTTTTAGTGAAATACAAGTCACATTTAAATAAGGTAAATCTTATTATCTTAAGCATGTCATTTTAGCAGGAATTAATTTACTCTGCCATAACATCTGAGAGCAAGAAATGGAAGGAAGAAAATTCTGACACATATTATAATACAGATGAACCTTGAGGATATTATGCTAAGTGAAATAAGCCAGTCACAGAAAGAAAAATATTGTATGATTCCATTTATGAAGTAAATAGAGTTCACTTCTTAGAACCACAAAATAGGATGATGGTTGCAGGGGCAGGGGAGGGGGACATGGGGAATTGTTGTTTAATGGATAGACTGTATAGAACGTAAAAGCTCCGGAGATTGTTCACAGAGCAATGTGAAAATGCTTAACACTACTGAACTGTACACTTGAAACTGGCTAAGATGGTAAATTTTATGTTACATGTATTTTGTTACAATTAAAACATCAGACAAACAAAAACATGTCCCAACCAAACTCAATACATTTATTCCCCAAACTGCTTCTCTTTTGATTTTCCAAAACTCAGTGACGACCACTTAAGTGGGCATTAATCGGAATTGTTCCCTCTGCTTCACTCGCTTTGTCAATCCCGTCACCAGGCTTTCTGGCCCTGTCTCCTTAACATTTCTTAGACACCCCTCAATGTCTATCACTGTTACCAGACAAGGACCTGCCCTGAGCAGGTCTGCCTCAGGCCTGCCTGGAATGCTTGGGTTCTTGACTTGGTGTAGGAAAGATTTCGCAACAGGAGTCCAGAGGGGTTTGGAGGTATGTTTATTAATGCTGAGGGCAGCGAAACAAAGGAAGAAATTAGAGTGTGAGAAACAACTGGGGAGAGCCCAGGCTGTGCTCTGCTTTGGCTCTCTAGAAATGTTATAGGAAGAAGCGAGCCAACGAGGGGCTGTTATTAGCTCACTGCGAAGTTAGAGAAAAGGGGGCCTTGACAGGATCCAGGGTGAGACCGGGGCGAACTGCAGCTGCCCACTGTTCCCCTGGTTGCAGATCTCATGGGGACCCTTAGAAAAAGAAGCTCATGCTTGGGAAGGGGCATGGGTGTACTCTAGAGTGAGCCCACATTGAGTCTTTGTCCTGAGAACTTTTTCTTCTTTTTTACTTCTTCTTCTTCTGTAGGTAAGAATCTTATGGAAGGGTTTTAATAGAATATTCATCAGCTTTCTAGGTGCATTTTTTTATATGTGGATGCATCAAAATGAGTGTATAGGGGAGTTTTGGATTGTTCTTTGGTCTGTTTTACTGTTTTACTTTTATCGTAGGTCTGTCTGGCTTTAATGGGATATTTCTTATTTGTACCCCAACTTCATCTGTCCTTGGGTGTAGCTGGCACAAATGGTATTCATTGGGTCGTTGTTCTCTATTTTCCCAGCCCAGGGTGCTTTAAGCTATGTATTTTCTGGTTAGGGAGGAGGGTATAAACCAGTGGTCAGCAAACTGCGGCTCTTTGGCCCCTTGAGTGTGGCCATGAAGTTTCAATCACACTGTACGTGCATGCCCGCACGTGGTATTTTGTGGAAGAGCCACACTCAAGGGACCACAGTTTGCCGACCACTGGTATAAACCATTTGCTTTCAAGTGTCCTTGGTTAGGGAAGATAAGTCTTGCAGTTCACAAGCTGGCTGTAAGTTGCCCAAACTGTTCGGCCTTGTTTAATTTTCTTGTCTCAGTTTCTTCATTCCACCTGCACAGGGATTTTCCTAACTTCTTAGTATCCTACTACATCACCTGTACTTACCTACTCCAGCCTGAGCAGTTGCTGTTACTGTTCCTAACTGCACTCAGCTCAAAATCTTACTGCATTCAAATAATTGTCCATGTCTTTACTAAATTTTTTTCTGCACTCCAAATGTGAACAAATTATTTCCACCCCTAAAAATACTTTAGTAGTTCCCCCTTGGCTGCTACTATTTAGAATAAAAAACAAGACTCACCCTAATCTAGTTTCTTTTCTAGTTCCTAGCTCCTATTTCTTCTTGAGTGTCTCTTTATACAATACACTCCAGCTGTACTGAACTATTTGTAGTTGCAAAGAACATGTTGTATGGTTTCATGACTAGCTTTGTTCATGCTGCATTTTCTTCCTGGACTGCCAGGAATGCTCCTCTCCACCTGGTGAGCACCTGGTTTTCTTTGAAGGCAACTAAAAACTCATTTTCTATATGAAACTTCTGACCACTTCCCTTTTTTACTTCACCCAGTCAGAATTTATTTCCCCCACTTTGTAATTTTTAGGCATTAAAAAAAATTCATCACTTTTGCAACATTTTATTGCACTTGCTTGCTTTACAAGTATGAGTTCTTTTTTTTAAAAAAAAAATCTTTATTGTTGAAAGTATTACATATCCCCCCCCCCCGTTGACCTCATCTAACCACGCCCTCACCCCACTCTCCCACCCCACTCCCCCAACCCCAGGCCTTAGCTACCCTATTGTCTGTGTCCATGGGTTATGCATTATGCATACAAGTTTTTTGGTTGATCTCTTCCCACCCACCCATCCTCCCCAGCCTTCCCTCTGAGATTTCCCAACCTGTTCCATGCTTCTGTGTATGAATTCTTTTAATTCAGGTGCTTTTGAAGGCAAGGGTGTCTCTCCTCCTCCCCCATCCTCACCCCCACCCCTACCCCCGCCCCAAGGGCAAGAATCTTAGGGGAGGGTTTCAGCAGAATATTCACCAGCTTTCCAGGTGCATTTTTAATGTGCTAATGCATCAAAATGAGGGGATAGCAGAGTTTCGGATCATTCTTTAATCTGCTTTACTTTTATCTTGGGTCTGTCTGGCTTTAATGGGGCTTTTGTTATTTGTTCCCCTAACTTCATTTGTCCTTGGGTTTAGCTGGCACAATTGCCATTAATTGGGTCTCTGTTCTCTACAGTGGGGCCTTGACTTACGAGTTTAATTCGTTCCCTGACGGAGCTCGTAACTCAAATTACTGGTATGTCAAATCAAAAAGTGACGAGTGAGACACATGATGCTGGGCTGATGTTGTGGTGTTCACGGTGAAATTCGCTGCGCCAACTAGTGGTGGGGTATATGAAGCTGGCTCGTAACCCGAATTTTAGCTCGCAACTCAAAGCAAAAAATCAGCCAAGAGACGGCTCATATTTCGAAAAACTCGTTAGTCGGGACAGTCGTAAGTCAAGGCCCCACTGTATTTCCCAGACTAGGGTGATTTAAGCTATGTATTCTCTGGTTAGGGAGGGGAGGTATAAACCATTTGCTTTGAAGTGTCCATGTTTGGGGAAGATTAATTTTTGTGAGTCACAAGCTAGCTTTAAGTTGTTCAAATTGTTTATCCTTGTTTAATTTTCTTGTCTCAGTTTCCCTATTCCAGTTGCCCAGGAATTTTCTTAGCTTTTTACTATCCTGTCACAATAAGATCTAGGATAGAAGGCAGAGATGGAGAGGCACCGTGGCTTACTTTTTTTTATATCCCCAATGTCCAACACAGTGTCTGGAATATTGTACAAGTCTATTAAAAGTTGGTTGGCTATATTATTTATTCTATGGATATGAATTGAACATTATTTTACAAACATTTATTGAACACCTATTATATTGTAGCAGAATAGATATGTTAAAGAAAACAAGTGTGTTAAAACTCATCCTGAGTCTTAGCTGGTTTTGCTCAGTGGATAGAGCATTGGCCTGCAGACTGAAGGGTCCCGGTTTTGATTCCAGTCCAGGGCACAAGCCCAGGTTGTGGGCTCAATCCCCAGTAAGGGCCATGCAGGAGGCAGCCGCTCAATGATTCTCTCTCATCATTGATGTTTTTATCTATCTCTCCCTCTCCCTTCCTCTCTGAAATCAATAAAATATTTAAAAAAACCCTCACCCCATGATATGGCAAGTACTTATCAGAGATATCAACTGTATGTTTTGTATTGGAGGACTGAGAAGGAAGATAGGATGATGATAGTAGTGGTGGTGACTTAGGAATATCCTCATTTGGAAGGTGAGGATACATTGATACTTCCTTAGAGATGAGCACATCTCTTTAAAAGTAAGGATGAGAAGGGGTTGGATTTTCAGATTTTTGAAGCAGACTAAGACTTATTGACAATGCGATGAGGGAGGAGAGATGGAGAAGGTGAAAATGAGGCCAGGAGATTGTTTATGAGGCCTGTGTGCAACAACGTATGTGACAACATCTATAAATTACAAAACATTAGGTAGTTGTTTTAGCTCAGGCTGCTCTCAGTTTATTCATTCATTTATTTTAAAAATATATTTTTATTGATTTCAGCGAGGAAGGAAGAGGAAGAGACAGAAACATCAATGATGAGGGAGAATCAGCTGCCTCCTGCACGCCCCACACTGGGAATCAAGCCCTCAACCAGGCATGTGCCCTGACAGGTAATCCAACCTGGAACCTCCAGGTTCATAGGTCGCAGCTCTCCCACTGAGCCACTCCAGCAGGGCGTTTGCTTTGAGTTTAGGTGGAGAAAGGGGCTGTACTTTTAAACAGATGTGCTCATCTCTAAGGAAGTATCCAACTTTGGATTCTCAGGGGCCGGGAAAGGTCATCTGAGCAGACAGGGAGATGAAAAAAAAGAACGTAGTTCAGCTATTCCTAGGCAGCTTCCTCCTCTTCCTCAACTTTCCAGGAATCCCGGAGCCCCGGAGCCCCGCCCACCTCTCCCCGCCCCGCCCACCTCTCCCCAGCCCCGCCCACCCCTCCCCAGCCCCGCCCACCCCTTCCCAGCCCCGCCCACCCCTTCCCAGCCCGCAGCCTTCTTACAGGAGCGGGTCTCCGGACCTGCCAATCACGCCCCGCGACGTCATCACTGTGCGCAGCTCTTGACGAGTAGGACGCGGCCCCGCGTGTACTGAGTTGACTGTCAAAGTCTCAAAGAGCCCAATTCCCGGAAGCTGTGAGTTCTGAGGAAAGTTTTAGTCCCTGAGTGTGCGAATCCCCAACGATGAGCGCCCCGGGCGTACAGTCTTTTACCCAGCAGGGTTGGGAGCAGGTGCTGGCCAAAGCGAAACGGGCCCTGGTCTACCTGGACGCCGCCTGCGCCGAGAGCCTGCACTGGGGTTGCGGACCCACCCGGCTCCTGGAGGCGGTGGGCGGTCCTGCGTGCCACCTGCGGGAGTTCGAGCCCGAAGCAGTGGGCGGCGGAGCTAAACAGCCCAAGGCGGTGTTTGTGCTGAGCGGCCTCCTGAAAGGCCGAACCGTGGAGACTCTACGGAACATCATCTGCCGCAGTCACTTCCAGTATTGTGTGGTGGTCACTGCCGTGGACCACGCTGTGCACCTCACGGCTAATCACGTGCCCGCGGCCGCCGCGGCTGAGCTGGAGGGGCAGCAGCCAGTATTCGAGCAACTGGAGGAGAAGCTGTGCGAGTGGATGGGCAACATGAACTACACCGCCCAGGTGCTGCACATCCCGGTGTTGCTAGCCCCTGCTGCTCCCTGCCTTGCCTTGACTCCGGCCTTTGCTTCCCTTTTCCCACTGCTACCCCAGGATGTGCATCTTCTTAATAGTGCCCGACCGGACAAGAGGAGGCTGGGGAGCCTGGGTGAGGTGGATGCCACCGCCCTGCCCCCTGAGCTGCTATTGCAGATCCGGTGCCTGGTGTCGGGCCTCAGTTCTCTGTGCGAGCATTTAGGAGTGCGGGAGGAATGTTTTGCTGTAGGCGCCTTCAGTCGGATCATAGCTGCAGATCTGGCCAATTATGCTCCTGCCAAGAACAGGAGGAAGACTTCTACGGGCAGGGCCTCCGTGGTCTTTGTGGACAGAACCCTGGATCTCACAGGTAAATGGGATTGTTGTGCAGGTCTTCATAAGCACTCCCCAAGGTTCTGGGACTTTCACTGGTTCAGCATATATTTTATCGACCTCCTACTGTTTGTCAAGTTGAGGATACAAAGATGGACTAGATGGACACAGTCTCTGATCTCACAGAGTTTATAGTCTCTCTAGACCAGTGGTTCTCAACCTTGGCTGCACATTAGAATCACCTGGGAATCTTTTTAAAATCCTGATTTCTGGACCTCATCCTCCGGAAATTCTGTTTCTTTGTTACTAATGATGAGGCCCAGAAATCAGGATTTTAAAAAGATTCCCAAGTGATTCTAATGTGCAGCCAAGGTTGAGAACCACTGCCTTAGAAGCACTCATGCTGGCTCTGTCTTAAGTCACTTTTATAAGTCTGATTGTAAAAGGGGAGATCTGCTATTCCTTGTCAGGTCTGCAAGCCCTTCTTATGATCTTCATCAGTAAAATTTGGCTCTCAGATTTCAATATAGTATCATCCTATGACACCATTTACCTGGCTGACTATATGCTGATTATTTATCCATTCAGTATTTATTGATACCCATCATGTCATTAAAATGTTAATTCAGCTTCTTTTTCCTTCCATTTTGTGAGTTCATGTTTTCTGTCTGTTTAAACAGGAGCCGTTGGACATCATGGAGACAACTTGGTAGAGAAGATCATTTCAGTGCTTCCCCAGCTCCCTGGCCACACCAATGATGTGATGGTTAACATGGTAGAACTCACTGCACTGCAGAATGAAGAGGAGAATCAGAATATGGTTGCACCAGGCTGTCTTGCACAATCCAAGTAGGATAAGTAGATTTTTTCCCCCTCTCCTCTTACTCTCTTCCCTTTTCTTTCTCTCCTAGAATGTTCTGTAGAAAGAAAAACAATGAAGAGTTAGTATGGTTGAAAAATTCATAGTGGATAGCATTTAAAAAACCCACATTTTTTTCCTAACCAGAATAACCATAGCCAATAAACAACAATAAGCCACATGAATTGAGTCTAGGCTTTTTCCATTTCTCTTTCTCAGTTGACTTTTCCACATGATTAAAAAACTGCCCTTGGAAACAGTGCTATTGTATATATGTAAATAGTATGCTCTGGGCATTAATGGGAACAGTTTTTATTTCTGCGTATATTTTTCACATGCTTAGAGAAATTAGAGAACAAAGATGGTGTACTTTATGTTATGCAGAGTTTCAAAAATAAAAACATTTTTTCAGAAACAGGACAATGAAAAGATACAATAGTTACCTTTTCTACTTTGTCCTTCATCAACAATTCTATGAGGAAAAAATGCATCAGAACGGGGGAAGTGTCCGAGTATCTGTTACCCTTATCTTCATGTTTTTATTGATTTTTTACAGAGAGGAAGGAAGGGGGGTAGAGTTAGAAACATCGATGAGAGAGAAACATCGATCAGCTGCCTCCTACACACTTCCTACTGGAAATGTGCCGCAACCAAGGTACATGCCCTTGACCGGAATCGAACCTGGGACTTTTCAGTCCGCAGGCCAACGTTCTATCCACTGAGCCAAACCGATTAGGGCTATGTTTTTAGTTTTTATACAAAACAAAACCTTTCAACACCATAGATTCAAATATTAACCTTAAAGGATACATTTGGAATTTCCTATCATATTTGGAATTAATTTTCAGCTCCTGAAGTTTTCAACTTTTTTGTAGCTTAGTTAAATTGGATTCTGAGTGTGTATGATCCACTGTGGGAAGAAAACTGAAAGTTCTGTAGCCTATCTTTTGTAAGCTTATACAACAGTGAAAAAATGTGCCATGTGCTAACTTCAGCAGCACATACACTTAGCTGTTCAGAGGGCCATTCAAAAGTGAATTCCTAAGGACTTGCTGAGCCTCACTCTGGACTAGGGACTATGAAGAACATAAAAGAATATGAAATAAAATTTTTGACCTCCAGGAACACTTTTTTTTTGGTTGGGGTAGTCATGATTTACATATAGGTACAATTAAAAATAATGTAAATCCAGACTAATAGAGCTGCTATAGATTATGTACTTCCTACAAACAAAGTATAGGGTTAATGTAGATCAATGTGGAAGTTGTGGTGCTTGAAATAATGTTTTAAAGGATTTAAAAAGGTGAGAGGGCCAGGGTGAGCATAGGTATGCAAACAAGACAGTCAGGCGTTGTGAGGAAGAAAGATAACTTCATTGGACCACCATTGTCATCAGCAATATTAACATTTTTTTAGGATTTACTATGTGCCAAGCACACTTCCAGGCATTTTACATTTGGGAAATCACTTAAGTTTTACAGTAACCCAGTTGAGGTATTTGTTGTTTCTCCCCCATTTTAAAGGAAAGGAAACTGAGGCAAAGAGACAGTAAGCAACATCGCTAGCAGGAGGTGAAGATAGAATTTCAGCCCTGAATGTTTGACTTGCAAGCCATTGTTTTAACTTCTATGCAGAGGCCAGAGAAAAGTTGGCTTTTGAATAGATATAAAGAGACAACAAGAGACAAAAGTAAGGTTACTTCATGATTTAATTTGGTAAGTCCTATTTGTTCAATATAATGTTTATACAAACAACACAAATCAATTTTGGCTAATTTCAGCAAAAGGAATTTATTAGAGAAGATTGGATAGCTAATGGAATCAAAGGAAGGACTGTTAATCCAATTTTGGAAAGAACAACCAGTTTCAGGGGTCTAGGGTAAAAAGTTGGGAAAAGTCTGCTCAAGGCCTTACCCTAGAGAGACTGAATTTTAACTGTTTTCTATCTGAGTCATTCTCCTGAAGATTCATGTTCCAGGGGAAAGGTAAGATTGGCCCGATTTGGGCCTTGTGCCCACCATTTGCTCAGTGGGGGTTGGGACCAATTCATAGTGACTGAGAATTGTGACAAGATTGTATGGCTTGCCCTAATTGGTTTGGCTCAGTGGATAGAGCATTGGCCTGCGGACTGAAGGGTCCCAGGTTCGATTCTGGTCAAGGGCATGTACCTTGGTTGCGGGCACATCCCCAGTAGGGGGTGTGCAGGAGGCAGATGATCAATGTTTCTCTCTCATCGATGTTTCTAATCTCTATCCCTCTCCCTTCCTTTCTTTAAAAAATCAATTAAAAAAAAAAAAGATTGCATGGCTTGGTGGAGGGGAAGTTCTTCAAAGGAAAACTGAAACATTTGACAAAAGAAGGGGAAGGGATGCTGGGCAGCTAAAACCAGTAGATGCCCCTTAATAAAAATACCACTTATAGAGTACTTATTGTGTAACAGGCATTGTTCTGATCACTTTATATATAGTATCTAGAGGCCCAGTGCACAAAATTCATGCACAGGTAGGGACCCTAGGCCTGGCTGGTGATCAAGGCCAATCAGGTTCCCCGCCTCCCCGCCTCCTCCTTCTCTCACTCCCTCAGTGCCCCGCTGCTGCCACTGGTTGCCTGCCATGTTCTGCACCGCCCCATGGTGATCAGTGCATGTCATAGTGAGTGATCAAATTCCCGTTCTGGTTGAACTCCTGAGGGGACACTTTGCATATTAGCCTTTTATATATATAGGTTTATTTAATTCTCACAACATCCCTAACATAATTACAAAAAGAACATGTGACTTCCCAGAGAAGTTTGCAAAGAGAAGAGTAGAATCCATTGTTAATTAACAGGAAAAGCAAGTAAAATTCTGAGAAATGTGGTGAAACAACCGTGAGAATCAAGATATGGCTTAGATCTATAAGTAACATTTTGATTATGGTCTATTAAATATCTTTAACTCTTCAGTCCTCCTTCTGCCCCAAGCTTAGTCACAAGCTTAAACTAAACCAGTCTTGAAATCCCATTTCCCTTGCCAGTGATTGCTTTAGAAATGGGGAGGTAACGAGTGAGTCTTCTTGGTCAGATTTCTTTGCTTCTGAAAAGAGACTCAAACAAAAGACACACTTTCCCCTTTCCCTTATCCTCCTCCCTCAATGGCCAGGACTCTGATGTAAATCCTGAATCTGCTAGGCCAACTTGCTCACATCCAGAAGTTGAAACTAACACTTGGAAGGTGGAGTGGCCACAGGAGCCACAGAGAAGAGCAGCAATGGGGTTACTGTGTCTGGACCACTATCATCTATATAATAAAAGCCTAAGAGACCATTATGGTGGAACAACCAGAACGACCGGTTGCTATGATGTGCACTGACCAACATGGGGCAGATGCTCAATGCAGGAGCTGCCCCCTGGTGGTAAGTGAGCTCCCACAGGGGGAGTGCTGCTCAGTCAGAAGCCCGGCTCATGGCTGGCAAGCACAGCGGCAGTGGCAGGAGCCTCTCCCACCTCCGCGGCAGCACTAAGGAGCAGCGAATTGAGCGGTAAGGAGCAGTGAGTAGGTGAGTGGTAAGGAGCGAGGGGTCCTGGACTGCAAGAAGGATGTCCACCTGCTAGCTTAGGCCCAATCCCCAGGAGTGGGCCTAAGCCGGCAGGCGGACATCCCCCAAGGGCTCCTGGACTGTGAGAGGGCACAGGCCAGGCTGAGGGAACCTCCCCCCTGCCCCCGGAATGCATGAATTTTGTGCACCGGGCCTCTAGTGTAGTATAGTTACTTATTGTTTAAGCCAAATTGAGTTGCTGTTTTCTATTACTTGTAACCAAAGGCATCCTAACTGACACATTTTCTATACATCATTATTTCATCTATAAAATGAAGGCATTGGCCTAGATGACTTCTAAGTCTCTTGGATTTAAAATAAAAATTCTTCCTAACTGTGCTCCATTTATGACTCAGCTCTGCCTCTGAGCACTTACAGCTAAATTCTTTCATATACATTTCCCCCTCTAGCTCTTCATTTACAGCGAGTGCCTTTTCCTCTCAGATTCTGAGTGAGTGTTGTCATGGAATATGTGCTTTAACTGCCACCCAAGTTTGAGAGTGTGTTCATAAACGTCAAAGGTGGTGATGGGTTCTAGAAGGATCTGAATAAAAAAGAAAGCTTTAATGAGAGCAGGTTGGTGAAATAGACCAGAAGTCAGGTTGCAGAAAATAAAGAGATGGATGGTGAAAAAATTATAAGCAAATAAAGGTCTAAAACAGAGAGCAAACGGATAGTTGCCGGGGTGGGGTGGGGGGTGGGGGGGGTGGGGGAGGGGTGGTGCACGGGGCGCACAGTTGGGGCATGGATGAAAAAGATGAAGGGAAATATAGTCAAAAATATTGTGATAACTTTGCATTGTGAACAGATGGTGACTAGATTTAGTGTGGTGATCCCATCTTAATATATATAAATGTCAAATCACTGTTGCACACCTCAAACTAATATAATATTGTATGCTAGCTACTCAAATAAATAAAATAATAAGTTAGGAAAAAAGCAATAACGGAGAGAAAATGGTAGTTTTTACGATTTTTGTTTTTACAATTGCTTGGAAACTGAGGGGATTGCACTGATTAATTGCTTTGCAAAAGAGAAATTGAAATAAATTCAGCTTTCCTAGCATATAATGTACTTCTATCAAAATAACAACCGCTGCTACTGCTTCCAACACCACCCCTGGAAACTTCTCAGTGAAATGATTGTGAGGATAAAAAGTTAGTACTAAAATGCAAAACAGATGGGTGCTTGGCAATAAATAATGTTCCTGCAATGGAATAATGTTTAAAAAGCAAATCTCTATCTGTGACATCAGCCTTGATAATAAAAATTTATTTCTGCCCTGGCCAGTGTGGCTCAGTTGGTTGGAGTATCATTCCATACACCAGAAGGTGGTGAGTTTGATTCCTGGTCAGGGCACATGCCCAGGTTGTGGGTTCGATCCCCAATTGGGGTGCATGCTGGAGGCAACCGATGATGTTTCTCTCTCACATTGATGTTTGCCTCTCTCTCTCTTCCTCCCTTCCCCTCTCTAAGTTAGATTAAAAATATTATTTTTATTTTTTTTAATTTTTATTTATTATTTTTTAATTTCCAAGGTACTTTATTGTTAAACAGGTCACAACACTAAGTCTTGGGCTGGTTCTGCCAACACACAAGCTACAAATGTTTGTCTGGCAGCTGAGGGGTGCTCTGCGGTAGCATGTTTGAGAATTGAATAAAAATCCATATAAAACAAATATTCAAATAGTTTCCATAGGAACACGTAAGTGTGACCCCGTTGCCTAGGCCTTCCACCTTGTTCCATCTGTGCCACCCCCACTTACAAAGACATTCCAAACTAGTAATCATTAAGTTAAGTGGTCCCCCCAAGTCCCTAAGTCAAGCTACACTCGCGTAACAGCTACAGGAATGGCGTCTACACGTTCACGCGGGCTGACGCGCAGGCTGCTGGGAGGAGCTCCATCCCGCTTTCCCAGGCACAGGACACAGGCAGGGCGCCGGCGTCCTCCTCCGCCTCGGGTGGGAAGTTGCGGTTCTGGATTTGCTGCATCAGTTGCCATGTCGGCCCTGATATCACATAGTAGATCGTCGGCCTCTGGAACCCATTGAAAGTAGAAGCAGCAGCCACAGTATAAGCACCCATGTTTTCAAAGAGCATCCAGTCCCCCACGTGCATCTCGGGCAAGCCGCAGCGCTCCACGAGGCGATCGAGGCCGTCACAGGTCGGTCCCAGATGCTGGATGAGTAGTACTTCTCATATGGTTTGGGCCTCCTCTGCAGCAGGGGCTTCACGTGCTCATGATCGTAGAGGCAGTTAAATGACCCGTACACTCCATCGTTCACGTAATACATGAAGGTCTTCTCGCTCGACTCCTCTTCATCGTCAGAGCCCGTTTGTTCCTTCAAGACCAGCTTTTTGGCAATGATATTAACCGCAAGCGTGAAAGCCGATGCAACATAGTGTCTGCCCGGCTCAGCTATGACCGTCACTCCCGAGTCTGATGGAAAATACTTGTCCAGGGCTGGGCTGATTACACTGGTGATCTCCTCAAATTTAAGCGTTGCATCCTCAGATCCAGGAAAGCCACCACCAATGTGCAGCAGGTACATGTTGAAACCAACCTCAGCCCCCATGTCAAAGACAGAGCGGGCATCAGAGATGGCCTGCACAAAGGTCTCAGGGTCAGTACAGCCACTGCCCACGTAAAAGCTGACACCGATGACATCGATGTTCAGCTCCTTGGCCCGCTCCAAAAGAAGCCTGGTGGTCTTGAGTGTGGCACTAAAAAATATTATTTTTAATATCTTATAGAAGGCTGTTTGTAATTATAGCCATTGAAAGTACTGCCAATGCAAATGAGAAATTGATAACTTAAATGCATTATCACATGGCTTTCCAGTCCCTGTCCATTGGTCACAGAATTATGTGAATATTTTATTCAAGAAGGAGGCAGAATCTTTTCTGTTCTTATCTTTTCCTTCTGTTTAATAAATGTATATTATTGATTTCAGAGAGGAAGGGAGAGGGAGAGAGAGATAGAAACATCAATGATGAGAGAATCATTGATCGGCTGCTTCCTGCACTCCCCCTACTGGGGATTGAGCCCGTAACCCAGGCATGTGCCCTTGACGGGAATTGAACCTGAGACCCTTCAGTCCGCAGGCCGACACTCTATCCACTGAGCCAAACCAGCTGGGGCTTCCTTCTGTTTGAGTGGGTTTCATTCTCTGCCCCATCTCCATTCTCTGTGAACGATTGCTCCTTCAGTTCCTTAGGTTCTCTTAGCCTGATTCTCTGCCTGTATTGACTATGTCTGTGTTTGGTGTCCCTGGCTCTGGCCTAACACTGCACCCCTGGTGCTACTGGCTCTGTTCTGTGCAGGGCCCACTTCTCCTCCCATAGCCTATAAGACTGTGTGTCAGCAGCTTTCAGATTCCTCTCTGACCTCATCTCTTATTCTCTTCCTTTCTGTCTTCTTTCGAACCTAGTGGCTTTCTTTTACCCTAAGAGGGCACTCACTGCCTGCCACAGGACACTTACTCCTGCTGTTCCTTCTGCCTAGATCATTCTTTTTTAAAAAATATATATTTTATTGATTTTTTACAAAGAGGAAGGGAGAGGGTTAGAGAGTCAGAAACATCGATGAGAAAGAAACATCGATCGGCTACCTCCTGCACACCCCTTACTGGGGATATGCCTACAACCAAGGTACATGCCCTTGACCGGAATCAAACCTGGGACCCTTCAGTCCGCAGGCCGACGCTCTATCCACTGAGCAAACCAGCCAGGGCTTTTTTTTTTTTTTACTTTTTAGGTAAAAATTACAAATTAAGTAGAAGAAAGGCCTACCTCTTCTCAGCATACAGCTGCTATATTTAACTTTTTTTGAGGCAGTCTAAAGATCATCTGGTCTCAGTTACAGGGTTAGAAAACAGAATTAATGAGTAATTTGTGGGGGAGAAGTAAAGCAGAGTTCTTTTTTTAAAATGAGGGGATAAGTGTTCACTAGGAGTAGTTAAATAATTCAATATGCCAGAGACATTTAAGTTATGTTTCTTAATAAAGAATTATGTTTAATAGTCAATTGCGTTCAAAAACATTGAAATGCATATTGAGAAAAGAAGGTTTGAAGGTAGAAATTCTTGTACTATAATTTCTCATGTATTGCAACTCAGTTACGGTGTTAGTTAGAGAATGTGCAGGCCACCCCCAGAATCTCTTTCACATTGAAACATTTTAAATGGTTTGTGGTCTGTGTTGTAAGAAGACTGAACTCTGGGTCATTGTGGCTTTGGGATACATAATTTAAATGGAAACTATGGCTCCTTTAAACAAAGCCAAGAGCCCTCTGAAGTTAGCTAAATGGAAAAGAAGAAATGGAAAGACTTATTACACTTGAGTGACAAGTTCCTAATTAGATTGATGTTCATTGCCAAGCAAAAGTCAACAAGTCCAAAAATTTAACTCCTATTGGGTTAATCAACCACAACCTTTATTGGGATGCTTCTGAGTCTTATGTTATATAGACCAGAGGGTATTAAACAGCACACCAGGATTGTCCCACAGCTCTGACTACAGTTTCTCTCTTCTAACACCTGCTGGTGTTCTTGCCTGAGGGCCCTTTTCTGTCCTTTTACTCTGCCTTCTAATAACAGTGTGGGATAATGACTGGTGGTGGGGTAGCTGGGATCAACAGAGTGCTGGTAGGTGTCCTAGCAGAACTGGAAGGAGTATAAAGGAAGAACTAAGAACAAGGCTATGGTTTTAGCATTAAAGGAAGGCATTTTGGGGGCCCAAGGCAGGGGAGGTCTGAAATCCTGGAAGTCTATTTGGGTAAAATGTCATGGGTAGGAATATGAAAGTAAACCCTTTGAGCATGTAAATGTGTGTTGTAATTTATCCAAAATATAGCCCTAGCCAGTTTAGCTCAGTGGATAGAGCCTTGGTCTGCAGACCAAAGGATCCCGGGTTTGATTCTGGTTAAGGACACGTACCTTGGTTGCAGGCTTCTCCCCAGCCTGGTCTCTAGTTGGGGCATGTGCAGGAGGCAACCAATCGATGTGTTTCTCTCATATCGATATTTCTCTCTGTCTTTTCCTCTCTCTAAAAATCAATGAAAAAATATCCTTGGGTGAGGATTAAACAAACAAACAAACAACAAAAAACCCCACAACAAAATATATATTTATTGACTGCTCTGTGCCAGACACTTGATGAAGACAAGATCTTTGCTTTCATGAAACTTGTTCTAATGGGGGAGACAGACAACAAACAGCTATATATTATGTCAGCCGGGGATAAGTGCGATGAAGCAGATAAAAATTAAGGGAACCAAGAGTGACTAGGGATTTGGGGTGGTGAAAAAGTATATGGGGGAAGTAGAAAAGGCATTTCTAAGGAGATGTCTTTCAAACAAAGACCTCAGTGAAGCTGAATCGGGCTAGAACATTCCAGCCTGGGAAAAGAACTAGTTCAAAGATAACTTGTGGTATAAATTTGAGTTTCCCTAATGGCTAATGATGTTGAACATCTTTTCCTCTACTTGCTTTCCATACGAATAGACTCTTAGATAACTTCACTCTTCTTCACTCTTTTGCCAATTAACTAATTAGATTACTTTTACTATTGAGTTTATATAAGCCTTTGTCAAATATTTTTTCTATTCTGTAGCTTCTCTTTCCACCTTCTTAACAGGATCTTTGTGCAAGGTAAAAATTTTTTAACTTTGATGAAGTTCAGTGTGGGGGGCCCTATTCAGAGTTAGCCAGATGCTCAAGGCCACTCTGAGGTTTGGAATCTTAATCAGGGTGTCCAAGGACTACACACGTGTGCAAGAGCAAGGCCACAGTAATCTGTATGTACACTGTGCAAGTGTGCCCTTCTATAACCCAAAAGACTGATGTCACTATTTGGAAAGAAGCCTCTTTTGTCTAAGTAGTATGACGTTGTTACTGACCAGTCAGTACCGGACTGCATTCTAGGGAAGATGTATTACTGATCAGCTGGTGCTGCTGCTTAAAGAGGTTATAGCTTTAAGGATGGCTCTTGTGTAGCTCCTATGTTGGAGGCTACCATATAGGAAAGATGTATTGTTACCTAACTGGTGCGTGGCTAACCGCTGTATGTAATTTGCTTTGAAGAACTGTTTTGTCTAGTGGCTCCTTGTTAGCAATCACTACTTGGCCATTGGCTTCTACAATAAAGACTCTCTTACATACCTACAACTTCTCATGGCCTCTCTGTCACCGAATGCCTGGCATCCCATCCAGTCCCTGGCAGAGGGGCTTAGACCCGATAGTTGGCGTAGTGAGGAGGGATGAAGGACCTGTACTCCAACAGTTGGTGTAGTAGGGCAAGATAAAGGAACTGAGTTCCAACAATTGGCCTCGTTGGCAGGAAGAAGGACCTGTGCTTCCAACAAGGGTGCAGCAAGCAGGGTTCAAGGAGGAACTTACTCTGACACTTGGTGCTGTGAGCAGGATTCAGAAGTACGTGTGGGTTTGAGGAGCGAGTGTTCCCACATTCTGTTATCAATTTTTCCATTTATAGATTGTTTAAGATTATTAAGAACTCTGTCTGCCTAACCCTAGATTCTGAAGATTTTTCTATAATTTTCTTTCTGAAAGTTTTATAATTTTATATTTTACATTTAAGTCTATGATTTATTTTTAGTTAATTTCTTTAACATGTTTAAGACATATTGAGATCATTTTGGTTGTTGTTTTTGCATGTCTAATTACTCCAGTACCATTTCTTTTCCGGTCATTGAATCACTTTAGCACCTTTAACAAAAATCAGTTGCGCATAGCCTGGCTGGTGTGGCTCAGTTGAGCGTTGTTCCATGCATCAAGAGGTCACCACTTTGATTCCTGGTCAGGGCACATGCCTGGGTTGCAGGCTGGATCCCCCAGAAAGGGCATGCAGGAGACAGCCTATTGATGGTTCTCTCTCATCAGTGTTTCTATCTCTCTATCCCTCTCCTATCCTCTCTCTAAGTCAGTAAAAACATATTTTAAAAACACTGGTTGAGCCCAGCCAGTGTGGCTCAGTGATTGAGCGTCGACCTATGAACCAACATGTCCTGGTTCGATTCCCAGTCAGGGCATATGCCCAGGTTGCAGGCTTGATCCCCAGTGTGGGGCATGCAGGAGGCAGTCAATCAATGGTTCTCTCTTATCATTGATGTTTCTCTCTTCCTCTCTGAAATCAATAAAAATATATTTTAAAAAATCAGTTGAGCATATTTGCTTGGACCTGTTTCTGGGTTCTATATTCTGATCTGCATATTTATCACTATCAATACTACACAATATTAATTTCTATAGCTGTACAAAAAGTCTCAAAGTTAGGTAGACTGATCCCTCCATTTTAACTTCTTTTTCACAATTGTTTTTATATAGTTCCTTTGCCTTTCTATATAAAATTTAGAATAAACTTATCTATTTCTCTAAAAAATATTGCTGTGATTTTTATAGAAATGACATTAACCTTATCAATTAGGGGGGAATTGACATCTTTCCTTTGAGTTTTGCACCCATGTCTTGATGTGCCTCTATTTATTTATTTATATTATCTATGATCTTTTTTTAAATCAGTGTTTTATACTTTTTAGTATACAGGTCCTGTTTGTTTACATGCTAAGTATTTCATTTTTTTTGAGTGATTGTAAATGTTACTGTAAATTTATTATCTGTGTCCACATGTTCATTGATAGTATAAAGAAATACAGTTGATTTTTGTCTTGTATACTGCAACCTTGTTGAATTTACTTACTAGTTCTAGGAGTTTATCTGTTAGATTCATTGGAATTTTTTTTTTTTAAATATATTTTATTGATTTTTTACAGAGAGGAAGGGAGAGAGATAGAGAGCTAGAAACATCGATGAGAGAGGAACATCGATCAGCTGCCTCCTGCACATCTCCCACCGGGGATGTGCCCGCAACCCAGGTACATGCCCTTGACCGGAATCGAACCCGGGACCCCTCAGTCCGCAAGCCGACGACGCTCTATCCACCGAGCCAAACCGGTTTCAGCGGAATTTTTGATTAAGACAATTATGTCACCTGCAAATAGAATCTTATTTATTTACTTATGATCCATACGTCTTTTATTTTCTTTTTAGTCTTATTGCCCTGGCTAGAACTTCCAGTATTAGGTTGAATAAGAATGATAAGAATAGATATCCTCGCCTTATTCTCAATCTTAGGGAGAAGGCATTCAGTCTTTTACCATTAAGAATATAATGCTAGCTTATATTTATTTATGTTTTTTGGAAGATGCTCTTTATTTATTAAGGAGATGTCCCTCTAGTTCTATTTCTCTGAATAGAGAATTGGTGTTAAATTTTGTTAAAGCCTTTTCTGCATCAATGATATGATCATGTGATTTTTGTTTTCTTTAACTTGTTAACATGGTGGATTACACTAATGGGATTTTTTTAAATCCTCATTTTGTTTAATCCTCAAACAGAGAGAAACATCAGTGATAAGAGAGAACCATTGGTTGACTGCCTCCTGGACATTTTTTCCATTGATTCTCAGAAAGAGTGGAAGGAATGGGGGATGGGAGAAGAGAGAGAAAGAGACAGAGAGAGATTGATTGGTTGCCTCCCACCTGACAGGGCTGGGGATCAAGCCCTTGAATGGGAATCAAACCTGTGGCCTTTCAGTATGCAGGCCGACGCTCAAACTACTGAGCAAAACCGGCCAGGGCTGCACTGATTGATTTTTAAATATTAAACAAGCCTTTATTCATGAATAAATTCCACTTGGTTATGGAGTATAATTTTTTTTCTGTATTGTTGAATTCTGTTTGCTAATATTTTATGTATTGTTTCTACTTGCTAATATTTTGTTAAAGATTTTTGCATCCACATTCATGGTAATACTAGCTTCATAAAATGAATTGAGAAGTATTCTCTTATCTTTAATTTTCTAGAAAAGGGTATGTATAAATTGTATTAATTCTTTTTTTTATTTTTATTTTTTTATTTTTATTTTTTAATTGTATTAATTCTTAAATCTTTGGTAGAATTTTGTAGTGAAACCATCTGGTACTGGAGATTTCTATTTGGAGTGCTTTAAATTATAAATTTAACTTCCTCAATAGTTATAAGACTATTCAAATTATTTCATATGGGTGAATTGTGATAGTGTTTTTTTTTGAGCAATTGGTCTTTTTCATCTAAGTTGTCAAATAATGAATGTAGAGTGGTTCCTAGCATTCCCTTATTATCCTTTTCATATATGTAGATTCTGTATTGATATCTTCTGTTTCATTCCTGATTTTGGTATTTTTTATGACCTCTGTTTTTTCTTTCAATCTTGCTAGAAGTTTGTCAACTTATTGGTCCCCCCCCAGGAAACAGTTTTATGTTTCTGTGATTTTCTGTATTGTTTTTTATTTATAACTAGTGGCCCGGTGGACGGTTTCATGCACATTAATTAGAAGAAATATTTTAATATCGCTATTCGCCCTTTCTCTATAATAGAAATGTCAACAAAAACAACCAAGTTCACAATCGACAATGACAAATCGAAACGCATGTGTGTGATTGGCGTGAGTTAGAACTTTATCTGTATTGCGCATGCGTGAGTCAACGTTTATTTTTAAATTGCCAATGCGCATCATATGTGCCGGCCGGTTGGTTGGTTAGATGGTTGGAAGGACATACGGTCGGTCACTTAGCCTTTTATATATATAGATTTAATTGAATTTTGCTCTCACCTTTATTATTTCCTTCCTTTTGCTTGTTTTGAGTTTATATTGCTCTTTTTTTCTACGTTGTTGAGGTAAGAGCTCAGACTGTTGGCTTGACATTTTTTCTTTTTTTAAAATGCTTAATATATGCATTTAGTACTATAAAATTCAGCACAGCTTTATGTATACATTTGATATGTTGTATTTTTAAAATATATTCTTAGTGATTTCAGAGAGGAAGGGAGAGAAAGAGAGAGATAGAAACATCAATGATGAGAGAGAATCATTGATCGGCTGCCTCCTGCATGCCCCTTACTGGGGATTGAGCCTGCAACTCAGGCATATGCCCTGACCAGGAATTGAACCGGTGACCTCTTGGTTCCTGGGTTGACACTCAACTGCTCAGCCATGCCAGCCAGGTGTGTTGTATTTTTATTTTGATGATTTTTCATTTATTTTATGATCTCCCTTGAGACTTTCTGTTTCATATGGATTATTTAGAGGTGCTTTGTTTAGTTTTCAAGTGTTTGGAGATTTTTCATGTTACATTTCTGTTGTTTATTTTTTAGTTTGTTTCGATTGTGGTTGGAAAATACGCTTCATCTGATTTCAATTATTTTAAATTTATTGAGAGTTTTTTATGGCCTAGGATATGGTCTATCTTGATATATATATTCCACAGGCATTTGAAAAGAATGTGTATAATGCTATTGTTGGCTGGAGTGTTCTATAAGTGTTGATTATATCATATCGGTTGATGGCGTTGTTGAGTTCTTATGTATTCTTATTGATTTGGTCTAGTATTTCTATCAAATGTTGGGAGAAGGGTGTGAAGTCTCTAATTATATTTGTGAACTTGTCTATTTTTTTCTTTCAGTTCTATCAGGTTTTACTTCTTATGTTTTTTAGCCCTGTTAAGTGCATACACTTTAGGACTGCTATCAAACATCTCCTAGCCCTGGTGTGGATAAGCAAACTAAATGACTCTGGTGACTCTGGGTGAATTAGAATTTCTTTTTATTTCAATCTCCCTATCCCTTGCCCTTTGGCAACAATCAGTTTGTTCTCTATATCTATGGATCTGTTTCTTTTTATTTTGTTGTACTTGACAAAACTGATAGCGAGACTGCATATCTTTTAGGAATGAGAGGATACTTTCTCTTTCTTGCCTTGTTGCATGTAGTGTTAAATGGGAGTGGTGATGATGCCCATCCTTGTCTTAGTACTGATTTTAAAGGGAATATTTCTAATGTTTGCCCATGTAGAATAATGTTCGCTATAGGCTTTTTGTAGATATCTTTATTGGGTTAAGGGAATTTCTCTTCTGTTCCTAATTTACTAAGAATTGTTTTGTTTTGTTTTTTGAAATCATGAACAGGTGTTGAAGTCTGTAAAATGCCTTTCCTGAATCTATTAAGAAGGTCATATGGTTTCTTTCTTTTCATCTGTTAATGTGGCGAATTGCATTGATAGATACTCAAATACTGAGTCATTCTAGCATACTTGGCATAAACTCAGCTTTGTCATGGTTTGCTGTTCTCTCATAGGTTTTTTCATATCTTGGTGTTTTCTTTCTTTAGTTCGTTCAGGATTGATTTTGGGGAGAATTAGAAGTCACGTACCTTCAGTATTCTGAAAAGAAGTGTAAGGGCTTAAACAATACTCTTAACATATATTTTTGATACTGAAGTATTACTATTTCTTACGCTCTCTGAACCTTAGTATCCTCATCTGAAAATTGGGTTATAACAGTGCCTGCCACTTACAGTTGTAAGAATCAAATGAGGTAAAAATAAGTTAATTGCCTTGCATAGTGCCTTTAGAACACGAAAATTATAAACTAGTCAATCCTAAGCCTGCTTAGCCTGTTTACCCTTCCTTGCCCATTCATTTCCATGAAAACTAAAACCAAGACTCATGCCCATGTTTTCCCCTTGCTTCCTCTGCCTCCTGACCAACCCTGGTTCTTCTTCATGTGGCCCTGTGTGGTGTGCCACGCCTCCTATTTTTAGGAATCTGTGAGTATAAAACATTCTTCCTTTGTGGCAGTCATTTTCAATTGTGTGTGTTACCATGTCTACAAAACAAATTCCGGATATATTTCAAAACAATATTGATGACACTTATTAGGATGCAGTGTGCTTCCAGGCCAGGACGTTAAATGTGAATGCTGGTTGTTTGGGGCCTTCCTTACTATGCTGTTCCTTATAGAGAATGTTCCAGACATGAACTTGTTACCCCTTCATGTTAGGTCTTTGAGTTCCTGTCTCCTTTACTGATAGAGTAATTTTGGCTGCAGAAATTTGGAAGGAAACCTGAAGGTTCTTTTTTACTCTGTACCTTAGGTCTAGGGCTTTGAGAAGTGGTTCCCAGATTTTTGGATTTCATGGAGCAGGGAAATTAAACATTGACATAAAGCTCCTTGTATTGTATTGTATTGTATTGTATTGTATTGTATTGTATTGTATTGTATTGTATTGTATTGTATTTTAATTTAGAGAGGGAAGAAGTGGGGGGGGGGGACATTGATGTGAGAAAAAGACATCAATCAGTTGCTCCCTTCATGCTCCCCTACTGGGAACCGAACTCACGACCTTCTGATGCACAGGATGACATTCCAACCAACTGAACCACACTGGCCAGGGCAAAGCTCCCTACTTTTTATTATTAGTCAAGTGAGGTCCTCTAGTTTTGCCACACAGCACACTCATAGAAGATTAATTACCTTATAACCTTGAAAACACTTCAAATTGATTAATGTTGCTTTATGAGAAACTACCTCACCCTCATTATAAGTAAAAATAGTGTGCTTGCTGTGCAAATGCAACTTCAAAATAAATTCTCTTTTTTGCCCCTAAACAGATTATGACCCTTAATCAAATCCCTCTTATTGATATAATCTATCTATCTATCTATCTATCTATCTATCTATCTATCTATCTAAAATAAGTAATATGCAAATTAGGCTGGGTTGCTGTAACAGTCATGACCAGCTCAGGAGGAGGGGCCGGGTATGGCCCCGAGCCTGAGAGAACAACATGCAGGCGTGGCCTGGAGCCTGAGAGAACTACATGCAGGAGGTCGGCCTGGCCCCAGCAGCCCTGGAGCAGAGGCAGGGGGTTGTGCCCAAGCTGCCACTGCTGCCGGGCCCCAGCAGCACCGGAGTGGAGGCGGGGGGTTGTGCCCAAGCTGCTGCTGCCACTGCCTGGCCCCAGCAGCCCTGGAGCGGAGGCAGGGGGTTGTGCCCAAGCCGCCGCCTGGCCCTAGCAGCCCCAGATCAGCCCGTAGAGGGAGGCCAGACTGTGGCTTACTAAGCCGTCAGTAAGATATCCCCTGAAGGCTCCCAGACTGTGAGAGGGGGCAGGCTGGGCTGAGGGAACCCCCCCACCCCCCCGCCCAGTGCACAAATTTCGTGCACTGGGCCTCTAGCTGTTATATATTCTCTCCTCAGAGTTGTATTTGCAATAACACTTCACACTGTTTTATATTTCTAAGATGCCAAGGCAGATAGTACAAAATACGTTAACAAAATATATAGGTGTTAATATGGAAAATGATAGGAACATCATAAATTCATATTCTACTTGGACCAAAACCCAACCCAAAACTAGTGAAGAATAAAACAAGACTGTAAATCATTTTAACAAATCAAGTTTTCCCAATTTAGTATATTTGGAACTTCACACATATCCTATCTAATAATAGAGAAACATGGTAATTAGCCATACCTCCGCTACCCTTCCCATTGGCTAATCAGGGCAATATGCAAATTAACTGCCAACCAAGATGGCGGCCGGCAGCCAGGCAGCTTGAAGCGAACAGGAGGCTTGCTTGCTTCAGTGACGGAGGAAGCTAACGTTCCCTGCCTGCCTTGCCGGCTGTTGAGTGTGTTTCCTTCCACGACTCGCGTGGAGTAGGGTTCGGTATCTGAAAGAGGAGCCGCACAGCAAATGAGAGAAAAAGACACGAGATAATTTTGCAATATTGGGGGACCAGGCGGCAAGTCCCGAAGGACTTCTCTCTGTGCTCAGGCCTCACCAAGCTTTTATTCATCTGGGATGCACCCATAGCATAGCCCTAGGCAGGTGACCCCCTAGTAACAAGCAGACTAGCCCATCAGCAAGGATTTACATAATAATAAATGGGGGAGTAGTTTCAGCTACCACTGTCTGGACAAACAGAGGTGGCGCCTAGCTCAGACCTTTGCTAGGGCTTCAAAGGCACCCAGCCTTCAGGGGGTTTCTCTGTCTATGCTTATCAGATAGTGAAGGCAACAAACAGTTTCCCACAGCGGGCCTCTGAGCTTGCAGTTTAAGAAACATTGTTACAAATATAGAAGCTAAACAAAACCCCAGAAACCTGCTTTCAGCCAGCCGGGCTTCAGCCAGCAGGACCGCAACATTGTTTCAATTATAGAACAAACGCAGATCCCTGCTTTCAGCCAGCTGGGATCTCAGAGCTGGAGTGAGCAGGACCGCAACAGTGTTACAATTATAGAACCCAAACAAACCAGATACCTGCTTTCAGCAGCTGAGGCCTCAGAGTTGGAGCCAAGCCTCAGAGCTAAAGCTGGCCCAGAATAAAAAAAAGAGAGAAAAAGGACAGGTTGGGAGCTTCAGTCACCTGCCAGCCTGAAAATGGCCCTCAGCCCCTCACCCAGACTGGCCAGGCACCCCAGTGAGGACCCCCACCCTGAAGGGGGTGTGACCAGCTGCAAACAGCCATCATCCTCTCACCCAGGCTGGCCAGGCACCCCAGTGGGGACCCCCACCCTGATCCAGGACACCCTTCAGGGCAAACCTGCCGGCCCCACCCATGCACCGGGCCTCTATCCTATTTAGTAAAAGGGTAATACGCCTCCCAGCACTGGGATCAGCATGACAGGGGGCAGCACCCAAACCCCCTGATTGCCCTGCGGCTCTGTGTGTGACAGGGGGCAGGGCCACAACCTCCCTATCCGCCCTGCTCTGTTCGTGACAGGGGAAGGTGCCCAACCCCCTGATCAGTCCTGCTCTGTGCCTGATAAGGGGGAGCTCCCCAACCCTCTGATCGCCCTGCGGCTCTGTGTGTGACAGGGTGCGGCGCTCCAACCGCCCCCCACGGGCCCTGCTCTGTATGTGACGGGGTAGAGCCATAACCTCCCCATTGGCCCTGCCCTGAGTGTGACAGTGGTGGCGCCCCAACCCCCTGATCGGCCCTGCTCTGTGTGTGACAGGGGGCGGTGCCCCAACTCCCCTATCGGCCCTACTCTATGAGTGACGGGGGAGCTCCTCAACCCCCTGATCGGCCCTGCTCTATGCATGACAGGGAGGAGCTCCCCAAACCCCTCATGGGCCCTGCTCTGTGTGTGATGGGGGAGCTCCTCAACCCCCTGATCGGCCCTGCTCTATGTGTGACAGGGGGCAGCGCCCCAACCTCCTGATTGGCCCTGCTCTGTGCGTGACAGGGGGTGGCGCCGCAACCTCCCTATCGACCCTGCCTTGAGTGTGACAGGGGGCGGCACCCCAACCCCCCAATTGTCCCTACCCTGAGCGTGACTAGGGGTAGCATCGCAACCTCCCAATCCGCCCTGCTCTGTGCATGACGGGGCGGCGCTCCAACTCCCCAATCGGCCCTGCTCTGAGCCCAACCAGGAGCTGCAGGGCAGGCTCCTAGGATTGGGCTTGCCCTCTGCCACCCGGGAGCAGGCCTCAGCCAGCAGGTCGTTATCTCCCGAGGGGTCCCAGACTGCGAGAGGGCACAGGCCCTCCCCCCCGCCCCCCCTTGAGTGCACAAATTTTTGTGCACCGGGCCTCTAGTATGTATATAAATACAATGGTGTCACCCATGGTGAAGAGATGAATAAGAGTCTAGAACAGCCGTGGGCAAACTACGGCCCGCGGGCCGGATCCGGCCCGTTTGAAATGAATAAAACTATTGAAAAAAAAAAAGACCGTACCCTTTTATGTAATGATGTTTACTTTGAATTTATATTAGTTCACACAAACACTCCATCCATGCTTTTGTTCCGGCCCTCCGGTCCAGTTTAAGAACCCATTGTGGCCCTCAAGTCAAAAAGTTTGCCCACCCTTGGTCTAGAATCACTATAGAATAATAGGTTATGCTGATTTTGAAATGACCCTTCTTCATGGAGTGGAATGACAGAAGGGGTAAAGCGAACAGATGAGTTTGCTTCTAAGAGCCTTTATAGAACTGTCACTAACTCTTTATCTTAGCGTTTCTTGACACATGAACTAATCCTTAACTATCTATGTCTTGAATTCAAGCCAAAACACACAGATGTAATCCAGCCTAAAGTAGAGTTTCCCGGTGGAGCAAGTGCTGGCCTTTGGAATGGGTCATGAAAGTAACTTACAGGAACTCTAAAGTATATCTTTCAGAGTTAGAAAAATGTGCACAGAGGGGATGTGTGTTTGGTTTTTTAAAGTAACCTAATGGTGTTAGTGATTTAAAATTCTCATATTGAGTTAATCTGTTTTATGCATTAGGGATTCATATGAAAAAGTCTCTCCTGTGCATTATTGTTTGCCAGGAGGAAATTATTAAAGTTTGTGTTGATTATGGCATTACCATTAATGAGCTGGTAGAAAGTAGGAATAAAAAATGTTTATCTGTGCTGTGATGAAGTTTAATTACCCCGAATTATTTTATATAATGATTAAACAGCTTATATATTAGGTTTTGGTCCATTTTAAAAGAGGTTTCATGGGCCAATGGCAGTGCTGAATGAGGGTATCTTGCAGGAAGAAATGATAAACTAGAGTATTCCTTGGAAAGAGATGAAACCTCGATTACATATCAGTTGGAGAGTGTTCTTTTATTACTTTGAACATTATAAAGCTAGTGTGCAATTGTTTATACTGGAATTAAATGGTGTTTTATTGGGGATTTTTATTTAGTTTTATTAACACATGGTTATGATTTCTGCACTGTTAAAGACATTCTAATATATTTATAACCAGTCACAGAGATATATTTTGTAGTAGCTACAGATTGATACAGAAGGATCATGCATTTTGGGGGGGACATTTTTTGTTTTTGAATACAAAACTGAAAATATATAATACACAATATTATTACGCTGATAAATAATTTATAACCAAATTTGTCCCAGTAGAATAGAACAAGTTAAATTTATATAGTGCTTTATTCTTGTTGAACAAATTAATGAAAATCACTTTTCTGTAGTGCAAGAGATATATAATATTGATGAGACTCAAAGGGTAGATACCAGATTTACTCACAGAACAAGTTGCATCAGGGTTCATGTTTTTTTCCATTCTATTCCGCTTCCTCCCCAAAATGTACTCCAATGTGATATTTTAGTTTAACATTTTTGAAGTGTACTTCAAAGTTATGGGAACATTCTTTTTTTTTTTTTCTTTTTTTAAAAAATATTTTATTGACTTTTTACAGAGAGGAAAGGAGAGAGATAGAGAGTTAGAAACATCAATGAGAGAGAAACATTGATCAGCTGCCTCCTGCACAGCTCCCACTGGGGGTTGTGCCCGCAACCAAGGTATATGCCCTTGACCGGAATTGAACCCGGGACCCTTCTGTCCACAGGCCGACACTGGAGGGACCCCTTGGGGGCTGTCCGACTGCCAGCTTAGGCCCACTTAGGCATCCCCCCAGGGGTCCTTAGCACTGCTGCAGAGGCGGGAAAGGCTCCCACCACCACTGCTGCGCTCGCCAGCCATGAGCCCTGCTTCTGGCTGAGTGGTACTCCCCCTGTGGGAGTGCACTGACCACCAGGGGCAGCTCCTGCATTAAGCATCTGCCCCCTGGTGGTCAGTGCACATCATTGACCAGTCATTCTGACATTCGGTCAATTTGCTTACTAGCCTTTTATTATATAGAATTACTAGTTTAGTGTCTGTTCTCTCCAGCTAGACTTTAGAAGCTTGCTGAGAGATCTGTCTCTGACTTGTTCACCTTTATACACTGTTGCAGCAACAGTGCCTGGCACAGTCCAGGGTCATGGGCTATAATCCCTAATGTGGGTTACCAGGTATTGGTGGCCTGAGTGCACTGCCACCCATTGGGCCCAGAATGCTGACATTATGGTAAAGCCAGAAAGCTTCTGTCTTTAATGCCCTCTGATCATTTCCACTCCCAAGTCAATAAAATAAACTTTATTTAATGATATATAATTTGAGTTAGTGACAAATGTTATAAATAAAGTAAAATAAAACAAGTGGAATTTGGATAAGGAGTGTTTAAGGTGGTAAGCCTTGAGCTCTACCTAGTATAGGACTGGCATTTGATAGGGGCTCAGTTAACATTTGTTGAACGAATGAGACCTAATCAGTGAACATCTGGAGGAAGAGGGTTCTAGGCAAAGAGTATAGCAAATACAAAAGCCCTGAGTTGGGAATGCACTTAATCCCATTGAAGAGGTGGAAATCAGGCTGGTGTGGCTGAGCCTAATAGATGAAGCTGAGATGGTGAGAGATAAGTTGTAGATATAATATAAAAATAAAGAACTTAGATTTTGCTGTGATATTAGTAGGAAGTATGGAATGGTTTTGAACAGGGGAATAATATACTCTGATAGCTTTAGGAAGTCACTAAGCTATCATTAATTCTTGCTTGGGCTATGTGGTAGCCTCTCACTCAGACCTGAGATCCATTCTGTACAGTGATGCCAGAGTGATCTTTTAATGTAAACCTGACTAGGTCAGTCTGTTGCTGAAGACCCTTTAGTTGCCCTTGGAAAAAAGTCTATAATCCCTAATGTGGGTTACCAGGCCTTGCATGATTTGTCATGAGCTCAGGGCAGGGTCATATTAGATCTTCATATTCCATTCATACTTGTTTTCATTTCCTTGCAAAGGTCTCAAGTTCTCTTCTCATGACATCTACCCATGATGCTACTCCTGCCTAGACTGCTCTTACTCCATTCTTCAGCTGGCTACTTCCTACTCACTTTTCAGGACTCACTGTCACATCCTCAGCTTCTCTCTGACCTCCACTCGCACACCCAGACCAGGTTAGGTATTTTACACTCTCAGAGCTCCTATTCTCTGCTTTTGTCACCTCTGCAGGAGCATGCTCAGTTCCAGCTTCCCTGCTAGATTCCTAGCTCCCCAAGGCAGGTCACTGGAGTTTGCTAGCACCTCACTGAGTGCCCAATACATAGGAAGTGCTCATATTATGAAAGAACGAACAAACCTAGAGAGTAATATGAAGTGAAATAAGCCAGACAGATGAGAAATACAGTATGATTTCATTTATATGTGAAATCTCAAAAACAAAACAAATAATACAAAACAGAAACAGACCCATAGATATAGAGAACAAATGGGTGGTTGCCAGAGGGGAAGAAGGGTGAGGGTAGGAACAAAAATTGAAGGAAAATAAGAGATGCAAATTTCCATTTATAAAGTCAGTAGGTCACAGGGCTATAATGTACAGCATAGGGAATATACTCAGTAATATCATAATAGCCTTGTACAATGGCAGATGGTTACTAGACTTATGGTAATCATTTTTATTACATATATTAATGTCAAATAATTATGTTATACACCTGAAATGAACATAATATATATTAACTATATTTATTGTTTTAATTTATCTTTATTGTTGAAAGTATTACAGATGTCCCCCTTTTTTTCCCATTGATTCCACCCCCCCTCCCTAGGCCTTTACCACACTATTGTCTGTGTCCATGGGTTATGCATATATGCATATAAGTTCTTTGGTTAAGCTCTCCCCACTGCCTTTCCAGTGCCACGGGTTTACTTTACTGTCCTTTTGTGTTTAGTGCTTTCTCTCCTATTGAAATGAAGGTTAACAGATAATTTTGTTAAAGATGAGGTAATTGTTTTAAAAAGAAGTCAAGAGGAAAGATGACTGTTGAAACCTCTATGAATAATTTGATTAACAAACCTACATTTAGAGCTCATTAAGCTCACCACTGATGGAAGCCATTATTTCCTGCTGGGAAACACTATGACTCAGATTGCTGTCTGTTTAAAATTAGTTGAAAATGTTTGCTTGTTTTTTATTTTGTTGCTAGAGGCCCGATGCACGAAATTCATGCAAGGGCCTTGGTCCCTTCCCCTGCCCGCTGCAGCTTTGTCTGCAAGGAAGGACATCCGGAAGGATGTCCGGTCTAATTAGCATATTACGCTTTTATTATTATAGATCATTGTATTTCTGTTGGAATACTTTGACTGCTCTTACAAATCCTGTGAGTAAGCTTTACCTCCTGAGCGTGCCTTGAAGAAACCATTTCTCTGAGTTTAGTCACAAGATAATGCTATTCATTCACATTTTACCCTCAGTCTCTTAATTGCATGCCTTTGATTTGATTGAAGTATCATCAGGATTCAAAATTCAGCCACATTTTGAAAGTTAATGCTGTCTCATTTATATTTTATTTGGTGACGACTATCCTGTTAATTTCTAGCAGACTGCACTTGACATTTCATGCATGCCAAACCAAAGTAACCCTAAGATTTCATTCATAATTGAGTAATTCTGGTGAATAAAGAGCCAAGAATTAACTGAAAGAACCATATCTTCATATACAGAAGTCCTCTGAGACTTTAAAAAAGTTAATTGTAGCAGGTTATTGTGTTTATATTCTTGGCCTGTAGTCTTCTTCAAACTGGACAATTTGCTATAATAGTTTGATTTTTAAGGATACAAGATTATCATTTTATCCAAAAAGAACATACATTTAATATGTATTTGACATGTAGTTACTGACCATGTTGAAACTAATTCCATTTCATAGTAACAAAATGGATATTTTCATAGGACAAATATTCTATTCTATTATTTGTTTCAATAGATTCCTTGAAACATACAATATAAAAGTAGAACATTTTTCTCAGTTTTATCAGTGGTAAATCATAAGAGGCTATTTCTCCTTTTCCCCCCAAGAATATAATGAATATTAAATAAGATCTAGATTGGAGCCCTAACCGGTTTGGCTCAGTGGATAGAGCGTCAGCCTGCGGACTCAAGGGTCCCAGGTTCGATTCCGGTCAAGGGCATGTACCTTGGTTGCAGGCACATACCCAGTAGGGAGTGTGCAGGAGGCAGCTGATAGAAGTTTCTCTCTCGTTGATGTTTCTAACTCTCTCTCCCTCTCCCTTCCTCTCTGTAAAAAAATCAATAAAATGTATTTCAAAAAAAAAAAAAAAAAAGATCTAGATTGGAAATAATACCTCAGAGCAATTTAGACTTTTTTTTTTTTTTTTTTTTGCCTTTTCAGTTGTTTAAATGATATATGTGCAGAATGATTTAAAATTCAGCAACGCCTTCTTGGAGAGAAACATTTAAAGAAGAGAGTTGAATAAAAAGGCTTGGGGGGCGGGAAGGGGTGGGTGAGAGATCACCCGAAGGACTTGTATGCATGCATATAAGCATAACCAATGGACATAAGACACTGTGGGATAGGGAAGGCCGGGGGAAAAAGAAGGAGACATATGTAATACTCTTTGTAATACTTTAAGCAATAAAAAAAAAAAAGTGATTGGCATTGTATAGCAAAGTGACTGTCAATGGCTTATAGTGACCTACAAGGGGAATAGTGTGATACTGTTTAACACAGAAAGTGTTCAAAATCCTGAGAGCAAGTTTTACCTGCTTCATGAGTTACTATGGATTTGTTTCACTATTCGCCCTATTACATTGTCTTATGTGGGGCCCACTTCTGAACTTAAGGGGAAGATAGTGGATATAATAAGGATTTGAAAAGAAAATCATCATGAAAAGTTGAAAATAATTGACATTCTACATAATTGATGCTCTTTGATGAGTTGCATATTACAAACATGGCATAGTACAGTAGAAAGGTCATTGGGCTCAGGAGCCAGTTACCTGGATATGAGTTCTGGTTTTGCCATTTACAGGTTGAGTGTACTTAAGTAAAAACAGTTGGCTTCTCTGAGGGTCTTTAAATTGGGTCAGGGGTAATGGTTTAGTTCATGAAGTTAGGATCAAATGAGTTATAAGAAGTTGTATTGTAAATCCTGAAATGCTTCTAAAATAGAATGTAGTGATGGTATTTAAAATTATTTTTAGTATTACATTTTATTTACCTTTCAGAAATCTTAAATTACTCATGCAAAAAAGAGAAACACTGTTTTTGGGTGGACCTGATTGTTAAAGAGATGTTATCCAGCAGCTCATAAACTTGAGAGAAAAGACTAACCCTAAGTAAGACTAAGGTTTACAGTAGAGCAAAAAGGGTTTAGATTAGGTATAAATAGAATCTAATAGCAGTTTGATTTGTTTAAAATAGTAGTGTTTTTCTAAGGCATATTATAAAACTTTCTTTGGATGCCTTCAAAAGTTCAAAATAGGTTTTCATCTGTGTTGGGTTAGGTAGTGTCCTGCTGCAGATGTAAGGGTGATTAATTTAATATTACCTCTAATGTTCACATTACCGCAAAAGTTGTGCATCCCCTTTTTAAGTCAGCCTGGAAATATTTATGGAATCGAACTCCTCATAAAGTAACAATTCTAGTTTTAGTTTTTAAAAATATATTTTTATTGATTTCAGAGAGGAAAGGAGAGGGAGAGAGATATAGAAACATCAATGAAGAGAGAAAATCATTGACCTGCTGCCTTCCACATGCCTCCCACTGGGGACCGAGCCCCACAACCCAAGCATGTGCCCCAAACGGGAGAACTGTGATCTCCTGCTTCATAAGTCGTCGCTCAACCACTGAGCCACATCAGCTGGGCAAAACTTCTAGTTTTAAAATATCCTGTTGGTTCAGTCTACAGAATTTCAGTGTAATTAAATTAATGGGGCAGGAAGCTGGCCCAGAAGTCATTGCTTAAAAATCTTCATTAAATTGACTTAGTATAGCTGTAAGTCTCTAATCTATATCAAAATTCTTTACATCAACATGCCATTTTAAAGGGATTGCTTAAATTGAAGTTTTCAGTCTTTCAATGGATATCATAATGAATTCTGCATTATGAAAATGAAGCTACTGGCAGTAGTTATCCATATGAGTATACAAGTTGATGAAAATGACTAATGTGCTTCTAAAATAGGTTTCCTCCTATATCTTATGAGGAAATGCTGACTTTTGATTTTTTTAATTTTTAAAAAATACATTTTTATTGATTTCAGAGAGGAAGGGAGAGGGAGTGAGAGAGAGAGAAACATCAATGATGAGAGAGAATCATTGATGGGCTGCCTCCTGCATGCCCCCTCCTGAGGAGCAAGCCTGCAACCCGGGCATGTGCCCTTGACTGGAATGAAACCTGGGGCCCTTCAGTCTGCAGGCCAATGCCCTATCCACTGAGCCAAACCAGCTAGGGCTGACCTTTGATATTTTTTTATTACTACTACTGCTGCTGCTATGTTTATTGATCACTTAATATGGGCCAGGCATTGTTCTAGGTGCTTTTGGTATATTAGTGCATTCAATTATCATAATAACCCACTGAAACTATTACCATCCCCAGTTAACAGGAAACATGTACAGAGAGGTTAGGTAACTCTCTTAGGGACATAGAGCTAGCAAGTGGCAGAATAGGTTCCAGAACCCATGCTGCTACTAGACTACAGCAATGACTACCACTAGTTGACTACACTGGCCCTATTGTGATAGCCCCTGTGCAGTGCTTATTTCCTCATCAGGAAAATAGAGAGTTTGAACAGTTGGAGAAGAGAAAGAATGATATAAAATATACCATTGTGATTATAGAATGGATTTCAATTAACTTTTCTTGACTTATATAGTTCAACATCAGGAATTGATTTCATGTGAAACTTCAGTAGTGTGAAATGTCTATTGGATTGACTTTTCTGAGTATATTAGGGAAAGGCAGTGATTAACTCCCATACTCAACTCAGATGCCCATATAGGAGTATGTGTGTAAACCACCAAGCAGCAGTAACAGAGTGATTGGTGAAGACATGGGTGCAGGACGCAGTAGAGTTGTCAGTAAGTATGATCTTGACTTCTTCAGTGCTGATTATTTGGAGAACCAGAATTAGTGTATGAATATTAACAGGGTAATTTTAAAGTGAGCATGTGTGATGTGGGGGTTAGTAAGGTGTTTTGTACAGGAATTGGATATTAGACACTCTCACACATATCTAGCAAATCAGAATTGCTTATGTTAAAAAAAATAATTTTCCAGGAAACATGACTTGGCATCAGTGTTAGAGATCATGGAAACTATGTATTTCTTCTAAAATGTTTTACGAGAAAAGAGCCAGAGAGTACAAGCCCCAAGTGACTTAAATATATGTGAACAAATCAGTGTCATATAAAAATTATCCTATTTAATAAAGAGCTAATATGCAAATGGTCTTCACACCCTCACATCCTTGCACCAGAACTGCTCAGACACAGCTCGTGAGAGAGGAATGGGGACCAGCCAGGCACAAAGGAGCTTGCAAGAGAGGAATGGAGACAGCTAGGCACAAATGACCTCGCGAGAGAGGAATGGGGACCAGCCAGCCTGCAGCCCAGGAGAGGGACAAGCCACCCGCCCCACAGTCCCAGGTGCCCGCGGCTGCGGCTGCAGCCAGGGAGAGGGACAAGCCGCCTGCCCCGCAGTCCCGGGTGCCTGCGGCTGCAGCCTAGGCGAAACTGCCCATCCACGGTCCCCTGCGGCTGCGGCCAGCCTGGGTGAAGCCAGTTCGAGTCCTGGGTGCCTGTGGCTGGCTAGAGGGTGGGAAGCCTGGTCCCAGGTGCCTGCAACCAGCTGGAGGAGGGAATCCTGGGTCCTGGGTGTGGGGTGAGGCAGAGGTGGTAGGGGAGCAGTTAGGGTCAATCAGGCTGGTAGGGGAGCAGTTAGGGGCAATCAGGCAAGCAGGCAGAGGTGGTTAGGGGCGATCAGACAGGCAGAGGTGGTTAGGGGCGATCTGGCAGGCAGGCAGGCTAGTGGTTAGGAGCCAGTGGTCCCAGATTGTGAGAGGCAATCGGACATCCCCTGAGGGGTCCCGGATTGGAGAGGGTGCAGGCCTGGCTGAGGGACCCCCCAACACCCTCCCCCCCATGCACGAATTTTGTGCACCAGGCCTCTAGTTCAGTATAATGAAGTGAATTCACCTAATTATATACAAACCCTTGAACACATTGAATTATAAGATAATATCTTTTGTAGTAATAGTAGTAGTAACAACTACATAATTACTCATATTTGTTGTGAATCAGGAAAGTGCTTTATGTACATTATCTTATTTAACTCTTACAGCATGTGAGGTGATCACTATTATTACCTCCATCTCACAGATGAGAAAACAGAGGAAAAGAAAGGATTAGTTATGTGCACAAGGTTACATAACTAGCAAGCATCATTTGTTCATTCATTCATTTTTATTAAGTTTACCTACCACAGGCCTGGCACTGTTTTAAGTACTGGGAAATTAGCAATGAGTAAAATAAGATCCTGTTTTCATAAAAGGACCTTACCTTCTATGAGGGAGATAGGCAAAAAATGGAAACATATAATAAGATCATATGGTAATAGTATTATGTAGAAGAGTAAAGTCCAGTAAAGGGGCAGGGGGCGCAGTGCTAGGTTATGGTGCTGGGATGGGCTGTCATCACTCTTTTATATAGGACACTAAGGAGGACTTCTCTGACAAGGTGACATTTCAGCAGGCACCTGAAGAGAGAGAGGGGATATTTGTAGGAAGAGCGTTACTGGCAAAGGAGTGCCTAAGCTTGGAGTGCCTGAGGAAGACCAAAGAGGCCATGTAGCTACTGTGGGTGAAGAGTGCATGGTCAGTTTGAACATGGATTTATCTAACCCCAGAGCCCACATTTCAATCACCACACTGGTCTGACGGGGCAACCACAGTATTTCCTAACCTACTGTGATCTTGAAGACACTTTGTCTTATACTCATGGAATAGAGGAGTGCAGTAAATATCCACTCTAGAAGTTCTGTGTACAGAGTTAATAGTATGTGAGAAATCCCTGTTTTGCAGAGAGGAGCTTTGGAGAATGAAAGTAGGGAAAGATTGTGTACTATATAAATTGGGGAAACTGGGACTTTAACTCCCCTGCTCAGAATTTTGCAGTGGTTCTCCATTGCTTTCAGAGCTTTGGAGAAGTTAAGTAACTTTCCCAAAACCCCACAGGAAATAGACCTAGTTTTGAATGATGATAAAGACTGTGTTCACAAATGCTACGCTATGGTACTCTTCTCAGAATGTGAAATCAAGCACATGCTCATTGGCGACCTGTTACCTACAGACTGAAGTTGACAAGCCTTGGAAAGTAATGCAGGACCCTATGAGAGTAGCTCCCACCTTCTCTTTTGCCCTTACTTGTCATGCCCCTTCCCTGGCACCTTAGCATGGAACAAAACAGTCCTCATTACCTAGGAATCTGCACATTCTGAAACACCCTTCTTCCTCTTGTTTTGTGATAAAGGTTTTATATATTCTTTGTGGACTTTCTTTACCATTCTCCTTCCCAGATTCAGTTATAACTTCTTCCCTTGGCTGTTTTTGGAATGTATGTATCTGTGTACTTGCTCATATTTCCAGTAGAAACCAATCTCTGAGCCTCTGCCCTCCCAGCCAGGATTAGAGCCCTCCTCTGTGCTACCAGCTAAATCTGTACAGCATTGATCATGCCTCTTATCACACTTCTTTTGGGGATAATTTCTTTGCTTGTATCTCTGCCTCTTCTTCCTTTAAGTCATTGAAAGCTTATGCCTTGTATTTATCTATATCTCAACCACGAGAATGGGGCTTGGCTTGGAGTTTACCTACTTATTTAAATTAAACATAGAATATTGGATGCAGAGTTATAATGACAGTTTTGATTAGATCTAGACAAGTGGCATTTGTTGAGCAGTGATGTTAGTTCAGTCAGAAAAAAATAGATAATAAACAACTAACTCTTTAATGAAAGATTAGTATGTGCCAGACATTAAACTCAGCGCTGAAGTACACCATTCCATTATTCCCAATCAAATTTGAACTTAAAAGATATGTATTATTAGGTATAACTTTAAAGTTAAAATTAATATCTTATTAGATATAACTTTTAAAACCAAACTTTAAAAATCCATTCATTTTCACACTATTAGCTAACTGGATAGTAAGAGATGTTAGTAGAGCTTTAAGTGAAGGAAAAAGTCCTTGGAAAGGGACAGAAGTCATCTTTGTTTCTTTATATTCAGGTTTTGAAACGTTACTACAAATGTGTATACTTGGCTGATGTAGAGGTCTTCCGGGAAGAACACTGTGCTCATTTATAATTTAAACATGGCGGGGTGGGTGAGACAGAGGGCTGTTGGACAAGTGAGCCCAGATGAGACCCTGCACAATGCAGGGCTTTCTGTTATCATGGTTTATGTTGAAGGATGTGGCCATCCTTCCAACCTAAGGCCCAAAGTAAATAAGGCCTTGGTTACTTAGCCTAATTCTTGATTTTCATTCACTAGAAAACCTACTCATTAGGAATTCTATCAAGTGGTTTTTTAACAGGAATTCTCATTGCTAATTGCTCTGTGCTTTCCATACATGTATGTTATCTCAAATTGTTATGCTTATAATCACTGATAAATCATTTTTTGAATATGTATTAATTTTGGCTTATATAGCATTTATATATTACTGTAGCAATGTTGAACTTTACTCTGAAATACTTTAAAATGCAAAATCTAAAAAAAGTGTCATATCTAAAAAATATATAGTTTTCCCCCACTTCTCAAAGCACAATATAGCTTTTATTCCTCTTTTTTTAAAAAAAAATTTTTTTATTGATTTTTACAGAGAGGAAGGGAGAGGGGTAGAGAGTTAGAAACATCGATGAGAGAGAAACATCGACCAGCTGCCTCTTGCACACCCCTACTGGAGATGTGCCCGCAACCAAGGTACATGCCCTTGACCAGAATCGAACCTGGGACCTTTTAGTCCCCAGGCCGACGCTCTATCCACTGAGCCAAACCGGTCAGGGCATCCTCTTTTTTTTTTTTTTGGCTTGGTTTTGTCTCCGTAATTTCTCAATATTTTGTGCTGTTTAAAATGGATTAGATAGTCTTCATTTAATCCTATGCCTAGAATCTATCAGTAGGAAAGACTACTTTAGTGCTCAAAGAAGATATTTTAGAAATTATTTTGCTTTCAACCTTTTCCATTATTTGGTAGAAATTATTTTAAAGCTCTTTGTGGTTTTATTGCAGTGATACTGCAGCCAAAGCCCTGTGGGAAGCCTTATTGAACACCAAGCACAAAGAGGCAGTGATGGAAGTCCGGAGACATCTAGTGGAAGCAGCAAGCAGAGAAAACCTGCCAATCAAGATGAGTATGGGTAAGTGTATCCACTTCACCCAGGATGGACAGTGACTGCAGGCTCTGAGGGAGTTCATATAAGCCTGTTCTAATCGGTGAGCCAACTTATCCAGCATGGCATGTAGATAAAAGTATTGAAGTATTTGTAAACTGTCAAAAGAGTAGGGAGGGAATATGTATACTACTCTTGGGGCTCAACAATGACCCCTTTTCTTAGACTCAATTTTGGGAATTCTAGGAGAGTCCTTGAATACAAATAATAATTCTTTTAGTTTCTTTAGTTGATCTAGAACTATCAAAATTGGTCTGGACCACCCTTTTTTCATTCTATTTCACCCATACTTTTCCGCCTCCCCCTTTAAAAAATCCTTCCTACCTTCTTAATGTGGATGAAAACTCTTTTAGTGGTTTTGAATTAATGAATGAACTATTGTGCTAGCAAAACAATTGAGCAGACAGACATGCTTTGGCCTGACCTCTCACCTTTAGAATGACCTGCTAATTGTCTAGTCACATAAATGTTATCCTTTCTTCACCAGGGTATTATACATCTAATTTCTCCCATTTTCATTTTTCACCACATTCAGCTTAGTCTTTAGTCTTAGAAGAATCTGGCTGAATGAAATTTAAGTTTTAAATAGCTTTTTTCTTTTAATATATTTTTTATTGATTTTAGAGAGGAAGGGAGAGGGAGAGAGAAATAGAAACATCAATGATGAGAAAGAATCATTGATCAGCTGCATGTTCCCTACTGGGGATCGAGCTTGCAACCTAGGCATGTGCCCCTGACCGGAACTGAACCTGGGACCCTTCAGCAGGCTGATGCTTTATCCACTGAACCAAACCAGCTAGGGCATAGCTTTTTTCTTTTGATTAAAAAGTCAGAGAACTAATGATTTGATTTTAGAAAAGGAATTTGGTGGTTTACTTTTTTTGATTAAATAATTCTATTAGTATGGAATGTAGATAGTGAATCTGGTTAATAGGTATAATTTATTTCTGGAAACTTTATTTCTATATTTTAAAAATGTTTTCTTACTTATAACCTGCTCTTAGATATCTAGTAAATATTAGCACATTTTACTGGATGGAATTTAAGTGTTTTGTTTTTTTTTTGCTGAGATTCCTAGCCCAAATTCTTAATTATTTATGAGTTTAAAAATCAAACTATCAAGTTGAAATGGAAGAACAAAATTTTGGAAGTAAAGGGATGTGGATGAACCTAGATTCCTAGAAGGAACTATGTTACAGGGTCATAAAATGAAAGAAAAAAAATCATGACTTTCAGTATGTTAGATGACTGTATATATGAGAACTTTAAGGAACATAAAGACGATAAGAAAAGTGAAAATAACATTTACTGAGTATTTACAATGTGCCAGGTATTCTTCTAATTCTTTACATGTATTTATCTTATTTAATTCTCACAGTAATTCTGGTGAGATAGGTACCATTACTATTCTATTTTCCAGGTAAGGAAACTGGAATAGAGAAAAACTAGGTTGTCTAAAGCCTTACATATGACAAGGAACAGGACTGAAATTTATTATAGATTAATTGCAATGTAGAATATGAATCCATATCATTAAATTCTCTACACTTTGTTATATTAAAATCCATTGGTCTCTCTTACACTTTGAAAGGATCTTACACACACATTATTTTATACCATTTTTCATTGACACTTGGAAAATAATGGTTCTCTAAATTATGCACATTCTCCTGATGTTGACACATATTATACAATATAACAAAACCACATTTGTTATTATCCCCATTGATATCTTTAGAAAATCTTTAAGTATTGGGAATGTAAAGATATGGGGGCAAGTACAAGCCTCCCAGAATTATGATTTTCACATGAAAATTTGACTTTAGTCATTGACAATACAGACTGTCAGTTGTTTTCCATGAAGTGATAGATTTATTTCATTCATTTTTTGGGGGGGAAATGTGTGAAGAACCAGTTTTTCAGTTGTCTTCTAATAAAAATTTTGTGCCATAAAACAGTGTGAACAGTTCACAATTCAATCACACCAGTGCTTTTCCTTAAGGCAGTCATTGTACTTTGGTATGCACCAGAAGTACTTTTCGTATATTTCTCATTTTTTTACACAGAATATTGACACTTGCTTAAGGGTTCAGATTTATTAAAGTTAATAACATTTACAGTTTCATCATGGCCATTCTGAAGTGAAATTGTCTATTTATTTAATTTGGTGCCACTGCCTTGATTGATACCAAGGCACCAGCACTTTGCCCACCATTGTTTTTGTACCATCAGTGCAAATACAGCATAGTAACAAATTCAGGTAACATCTTAGTATTATTATGAAAATAGTTTTGATTTTTCTGATTATCTAAAAGTGCTTCAGGGACCCTGGGGTCTGCGGAACATCTTTGAGAACCATTACTTAAAAGGATACCATATTCTCTGCTGTGGAACATTGGCAGTTTCCTGGAGATCATTGGACTCACAGTTAGACTGGAGGCCCGGTGCACAAAAATTTGTGCACTCGGGGGTAGGGAGTCCCTCAGCCTGGCTTGTGCTCTTTTGCAGTCTGGGACCCCTCGGGGGTGACCACTTGCTGGCTTAGGCCTGCTCCCCGGGGGATTGGGCCTAAGCTGGCAATCAGACATCTCTCTGGCAGCCCAGCAGCCCTCAGGGGATGCCCACTTGCCAGCAGGGAGCAGACCTAAGCTGCAGTCAAACATCTTAGCGCTGCTGAGGAGGCAGGAGAGGCTCCCACCACCACCGCTGTACTGGCAGCCGTCAGCCTGGCTTGTGGCTAAGCAGAGCTCCCCATGTAATAGCGCCCTGACCATCAGAGGGCAGCCCCTGCATTGAGCGTCTGCCCCCTGGTGGTCAGTGTGTGTCATAGTGACCAGTCATTCCCAGTCTTTCTGCTGTTAGGGTCAGTTTGCATATTACCCTTTTACTATATAGGATAGAGGCCTGGTGCACGGGTGGGGGCCAGCTGGTTTGCCCTGAAGGGTGATCCGGATCAGGGTGGGGGTACCGCTTGGGTGCCTGGCCAGCCTGGATGAGGGGATGATGGCTGTTTCCAGCTGGTCACACCCCCTTCAGGGTTGGGGTCCCCACTGGGGTGCCTGGCTAGTCTGGATGAGGGGCTGAGGGCTGTTTTCAGGCTGGCGGGCGACTGAAGCTCCCAGTCTCTTTTTTTTTTCTTTTTTTTTATTCTGGGATTTATTTACCTTCTATGGCTGTCACTGGAGCTGAGAGCCCGCTCCAGCTTTAGGCTGAGGCTGGCTGAAAGCAGGTATCTGGGTTTGTTTAGCTTCTATAATTGAAACTCTGTTGCCATCACTGGCGCTCTAAGCTCTGAGCCCGCTGGCGGCTGAAAGCAGGTTTCTGGGTTTGTTTAGCTTCTATAATTGCAACATTGTTGCACCTGGAGCTCAGAGCTGGGCCGCAGCAGGTGGGGAATCTTGACTTCCTCCATCACTGGAGCAAGCAAGCCTCATGTTCGCTTCAGCTGTGTGGCTGCCGGCTGCCATCTTTGTTGGAAGTTAATTTGCATATCCTGCTGATTAGCCAATGGGAAGCGTAGCGGAGGTATGGTTAATTACCATGTTTGTCTATTATTAGATAGGATGTGAAAATAGAAGAGGGGAAACCTCACAGAAATTTTTTCTAGACATATCCAGATCTAGAGGTAATAGACAATTATTAGATCCTTGTTGGTGATAGGAAACATAAAATATTATCTTGTTTTCAAATGAACAAGTTATTTAAATTTGCTGAATCTGTTTTTCTGTCTGCAAAAATGGGAACCTAGTACCTGTACAATTAAGTGAGATGGTTACATATATGAAACATAGTGTTTGTGAAATTTAAAGTGTTCTGTAAAAGGAGTGTATAGCCTAATGAAATTAGTTATTGCCTTCTGGGCAGATAAAACACATTATGAAAATAATGACCAATGGTCGTGTAATTGTATATGAAGAGTACACTACCAGATCTAGGGGTGGAATTTCTCTCTCTGTAGCATTTGTTCCCTGATCATCTCAGTGGGAAATATGTGACTATAGTAATGGTTTCCAGAAGTGAAAGTAGAGGTTTGGGATTTGGTTACCTAGTGGTTATGTTGAAGCTTTAATCTAAAGGAAACATAATTTCTTAAAGGAAATATAATATAAGGAATATAAAAATATTTCTAAAGTAAATATAAGATTGTTCATCCAGAAAGAGAAGGTAGAATGAATGAGAAAGGGGTTGGAGGCAGAGCCTTAAGGGGTACATCCATTTAGGGGTATGAAGAAGAAGAGAATCTAGAGAAAGAGACAGAAAGAGTTTTCATTGAATTAATAAATGATAACGTTTGAAAGTGTTAAAGTCGAGAGAGAGAAACCAAGATGGCGGCATAGGTTAACGCCGGAGATTCCTGCCTTGAACAACCACTTCAAAAAGCAACTAAAGATGGAATGGACATCATCCAGAACCACAGGAAGGCTGGCTGAGTGGAAATTCTACAACTAGGAGGAAAGAGAATATCATACCCAGACTCAGAGGAGGCGCAGTGCTGAAGTGAAATACTCAGGTGCGGAGTGCGAGCGGAGCGGGCTGGCGGCGGAGGGCGCAGTTGTTTTCAATCGGGAGGGAGTTTCAGACTCTGAGCTCCAGATCCGGGCGAGTCTCTAGGGACCCAGACTCAAACGGGAGAAGCGGGACTGTCTGGCTTTGGTCGGAACTCGAAGGCAGCTTTCTCTTCGAGGTTTGCAGTGGTTGCTGGGACTCTGTGAGGCAGAGCCCCTAGGGACGGAACTGAGAGCAGCCATAACTGCTCGCTCCAGCCCGCCCTGTAGATCCCCTGGGACCCGCCCCACCCAAGCCCTGCGCAGAGCCATTTGCCGGATAGCCTCAGGCAAACGCTAGATTAGCACCGCCCTAGAGATCCAGCACAGAAGCTCTCCCACTGCAGACACAGTGGACTCTCATAGCCAGTTAGCCTGGAGGTCAAATCACCCCCGATATTGCCGTCAACAATCAAGGCTTAACTACAACAAGACTGCGCACAAAGACCACTAGGGGGTGCACCAAGAAAGCATAAAAAAAAAAATGCAGAGACAAAGAAACAGGACAAAACTGTCAATGGAGGATATTGAGTTCAGAACCACACTTTTAAGGTCTCTTAAGAACTGTCTAGAAGCCGCCAATAAATGTAGTGAGATCCTCAAGAAAACTAATGAGACCCTCGATGTTATGTTGGGGAACCAACTAGAAATTAAGCATACACGGACTGAAATAACGAATACTATACAGACTCCCAACAGCAGACCAGAGGAGCGCAAGAATCAAGGCAAAGATTTGAAATGCGAAGAAGCAAAACACACCCAACTGGAAAAGCAAAATGAAAAAAGAATCTGAAAATACGAAGATAGTGTAAGGAGCCTCTGGGACAGCTTCAAGCGTACTAACATCAGAATTATAGGGGTGCCAGAAGATGAGAGAGACCAAGATATTGAAAACCTATTTGAAGAAATAATGACAGAAAACTTCCCCCACCTGGTGAAAGAAATAGACTTACAGGTCCAAGAAGCGCGGAGAACCCCAAACAAAAGGAATCCAAAGAGGACCACACCAAGACACATCATAATTAAAATGCCAAGAGCAAAAGATAAAGAGAGAATCTTAAAAGCAGCAAGAGAAAGAAACTCAGTTACCTACAAGGGAATACCCATACGACTGTCAACTGATTTCTCAACAGAAACTTTGCAGGCCAGAAGGGAATGGCAAGAAATATTCAAAGTGATGAATACCAAGAACCTACAACCAAGATTACTTTATCCAGCAAAGCTATCATTCAGAACTGAAGGTCAGATAAAGAGCTTCACAGATAAGGAAATGCTAAAGGAGTTCATCACCACCAAACCAGTATTATATGAAATGCTGAAAGGTATCCTTTAAGAAGAGGAAGATGAAGAAAAAGGTAAAGATACAAATTATGAACAACAAACATGCATCTATCAACAAGTGAATCTAAGAATCAAGTGAATAAATAATCTGGTGATCATAATAGAATCAGGGACATAGAAAGGGAATGGACTGACTATTCTTGGGGGGGAAGGGTGTGGGAGATGCGGGAAGAGACTGGACAAAAAATCGTGCACCTATGGATGAGGACAGTGGGTGGGGAGTGAGGGCGGAGGGTGGGGTGGGAACTGGGAGGAGGGGAGTTATGGGGGGAAAAAAGAGGAACAAATGTAATAATCTGAACAATAAAGATTTAATTAAAAAAAAGAGAAAAATAAAGAAAATCAAAGAAAAAAAAAGATTAAAAATCTAAAAAAAAAAAAAAAGAAAGTGTTAAAGTCATTAAACAAATGATTTCCTTTTATACTTTATTACCTAAAACAGAGTTAGTTGCCTCTGTTTCTCTTGTTCCTCGTCTGCAAAATGGGAATCTTAATTTCTAGTGTCCCTTCTTCAAGCATCTACCTGTGGCTCTATATTTTTTAACTTAAATTGGTACATCTTCCTTTTCTTCTTTTTCTCTCCTCTTCTTCATCGTCCTCTTCCTCTTATTAATCTTTATGTTTTCTCAACATAAGGGATCCTTAACATGAGAATTTAAAAAGCCCAACAGAATGATGTGATGAGAAGGCTGTTGGCTGCAGGGTGGAAGTTTCTTTATCTAGAGCAGGGGTGGGCAAACTTTTTGACTCGAGGGCCACAATGGGTTCTTAAACTGGACCGGAGGGCCGGAACAAAAGCATGGATGGAGTATTTGTGTGAACTAATATAAATTCAAAGTAAACATCATTACATAAAAGGCTACGGTCTTTTTTTTTTCAATAGTTTTATTCATTTCAAACGGGCCGGATCCGGCCCGTGGACCGTAGTTTGCCCACGGCTGATCTAGAGGCTCTCCTGAGAACAGACATTTCTTTCCAAGTCAGAGTAGACCCACCAAGGAAATGCTCCTTCCCTGGCAGCCTGGTAGTCTGGCCCCTGGATAACAGGGGTAATCCATCTATCTCTTTCCATGCTCTCTATCTCTTTCCATCTACGTTAATGCAGTGTCTAAGTCACCGCAGGAAGGCTCCATTTCCAAAGAAAGCCAAGCCATAAGTGTTTCTGGTGGTTTTATATGTCACTGTTTTGTATAACTTTCAGGGAGAGCTATTTATTTTCTATTTGTGACCCCTGGTCATGTGGCAATTACACTTTATTCTGTACTATCCTGAAAACATGTCTTGCAATATATTTCTGAACTTTGGACCCATTTGATTGAATTGATTCTTATAAATAAAATGCTCTTTTTATGTTAGTTTCTTATTCTCTCTTGTTAATACTGTAAAGATAAAAATCTTGCTACAAGAAATGTATACTGTTTAAAGGATATCCCAGAAAACCGTCTTCAGTATTTATGGTGTTAGAAAAGTGGACATCAATTCCCAGTTGGGCTTTTTCCAAGTTTCACTATACAGATGGCTGTATATACTGACCTTCAAACCCTTATGGGAGAAGCTTGGTAATGTCTTCCCTTTTTCCCCTTTAATATCTTGTTTCTGTGTGTATTGGTCATCCTGATCTTGAATTTTTTTTTCTCATGCCTGACTTAAATCTTTCCATCTGCATGTTAACCAGATTTCTTTGCCCTGTGGTCTCAATAGTGGTGGGAAGCAGGCAGTTATTCTTCTTCTGTTGCTTCATCTGTTGAAAAATAATGCTTCATCTATTGTATAAACCAGTAATAGTAATAAACTCAATATTTCTAGAGAAAAATACATGTCTGTTCATTCCATATGAGGCATACATGATTTTCTTCCAGAATCAAGAGAATATTTAAAAAGTAATATCAGCACATGCTTCTAGAAAATTCCAGTTATAACATCTGTAAAATGAAAATTCAAAGTACCTTTCCTCCTCCCCAGCATCTTGCTCTTTAGTACAACCTTTGTTTCTAAATTAGAATCTTGTCTTCCAGGCCTTTCTCTCTGTAATGAGGTAAGAACGTAGGTGAATACACATGTAAGCAAATAATGAGGAAAAAAAAGGGTGCATAATAATAGCATGGCAATATAGTTTCTATTGCAATTGTTTTCTCTTACTCGTATGAGGGTTTTTGCTACGCAGCATAAAATACCACGAAGAAAACAGTCATACAGTTGTGCCTCATTTTAAACATTACTTGTATAGTCTAAAAATTATGTTAAATTGTTAAATTTAATCAAATTGAAAATGTATGGAGACATTGATACAACTATGGAAAACTGACAGATCAACTAAAGCTAAGTATGCACCCACCACCCAGCAGTTTCACACCTGGGCATTTCGTCAATATAAATGAGTGCTTATGTCTAACAAAAGGCATGTAGTAGAATGTTCATAGTATCATTATTTATAGTGGCCTCCAAGTGTAAAACCCAAGTCTATTAAAGCAGAATGAAGAAACTAGAGCAATAAAATACAGTAAAAAAAGACTGAGATTTTAGATAATGTTAACAAAATAAGCTAGATACAAAGAGTATATATGTACAATTCCATATACATAGTGTTCAAAAGCAGACAAAGTGATCTGTGGTGATGGAGATAAGAGTAGTAAATGTACCTTTGTGGGATTATTGACTGGATAAGAACACAAGGGACTCTTCTAGACATATTCTGTACCTTGAGCTGGGTGGTGGTTACATGGATAGTTACATGTGTCCACAGTAATTGAACTGTACACTTAAGATTTGTATGCCTTATGTTTTACTTGTCACTTCCATTTTACCTGAGGCTTCTGAGTCTAGAGTTACTCCTACATTCTGGCAGGTGGCTCTCTCTTTGCTGTGGTGCCTTTTCATTTATTCTAAGCAAAGCCTTTTTAGGTGGCTGAAAATAAGAGATTTATTTTTATTGTTTGTTTTGCTCCATCATTTAGTACTCTTCCATTCCTCTTTTAACTTTTGATGGACTTATACTTCTATTAAAAATTTAAATATGATAAAAATGATGCTATGACAGTATTATTATATTTAGAAAGTCAGAGTTCAATTGTAGCTATAATTACTAGAATGTTCTCATTTCTGTTGTTTCTCAGTTTGCTGGTATAGCTAAGTACAGTTATGTCTCCCAACAGAAATTTCATTCAGGTTATATTATAATATGTATGGCTTTATAGCTATATATCTTTCTCATAGCTGAGGAAATTTGGATATGGGTTTGTCTTGGGTGATGAAAATGTTCTCAAATTATATAATGGTGATGATTGCACAACTCTGAATATACTAAAAGCCGCCGAATTGTACACTTTAAGGGTGAATTTTACGGTTTTTGCATTATATCTCAGTAAAGCTGCTATTTTAAAAAGGGCTCTTGGAAATAAGGCTATTGTTGTGAAAATAAAAATTCAGCCAAAGTTTAAATATAAATCAAGAAAGTTTCCTAAAATGTAGAAAGAATAAGACATTGAAAAGATAGAAAAGATTAAAGAGAGAAAGCAAAGAATAGGAAATTAGCAAAGGAAGAATGTGATACTTCCCCAGATGTGAAGAAAGCAGAATCAAATTGCGTAGGCTTACTGAAAAATAAGTAGAAAGAGTTAAAAACCCTCTAACTAGACATAATAACTGTGAGTCCTGAGTACAAGAAAATGAGAAGATCCTAAGAGCCCCAAGATGGAAAAAGGAAGCTCAACTACAAAGGAACAAGAATGAGAGTAGCACCCATTCCTCAGCAGCAGCCCTGAAAACCAGAAGGTAATGAAGCAAGGTATTATAGCCAAGAATTCTAGACCCAGGTAAACTATGAGGGCAAGAAAAAGCCTTTTCAAACATAAAAGAACTTTGCTTTCTGCACACCTTTTCTGAGAAAGTTACTTCAGCCTGTGCCTCTTGTGGGTTGTAGTGTTTAGCTGTGTTCTTTACTTTGAGATCCTCGGCTGGTACTTGGTGACATGAAATGTTAAAGTAATGAGAAAAAAATAACAAATGGATAGCTGTGACTTTTGTGTAATACTGAAATTATTCCCAGATGCCAATTGTGTGTGAGTTAATATTTATAAACTAGAGTTTTAGCAGAATACATTCCATTTAAATATTTTAATGTACTTTGCCTTTATTATATTTGAAAAATGGTTGAAAAGGAGATAATGACATGCTGTTTTCTGGGAATGCACGTCTTAAAATAAATGTTTGTTTATTCAAATTTCACCCATTGGGTTTTCCTTCATGTTTTCAAGAAAATTAATAAATACATGCAATGAAAATATTATTTCTTATAGTAAGAGTTTTTTTAAAAAAATAACATGTAGTACTAAGTATGCTATTTTAGACAAAATTTCTTTTCTTTTTTTAATATATTTTTATTGATTTTTTTATAGAGAGGAAGGGAGAGAGATAGAGAGTTAGAAACATCAATCAGCTGCCTCCTGCACATCTCCCACTGGGCATATGCCTGCAACCAAGGTACATGCCCTTGACCGGAATCGAACCTGGAACCTTTCAGTCCGCAGGCTGACACTCTATCCACTGAGCCAAACCGGTTTCGGCTATTTTAGCCAAATTTCTGATGGTGGTTGTGTTTTACCATTAAAACACAGTTTTACAATTAAATCAAACCTGGCACTGAATACTATTTAAGACTATCAACAAAGAACCATCTATGTGTAGATACTTTAAATATATTTTAACAAGTCACAAAACAAGTTGATAGTTATAATTTATTGAGTGTATGTAGTAAGTAGAAAAATAGGCTCCAATATGCATTTGAATTCAATTACATTTAATTTTTAAAGAATCACAGACTATATTAAATCATTTTGTTTTCCAAATCTGTCCCCTTTTCCCCAAAAGATAATTATATTTAATAAGAGGTTTAAAATATATATATATAATTGGTGGTTACTAAAGTTTTGTGTTTTTCTCCTAGCTAAGTTGAAATCAGAAACCTGTTTCTCTTTCTTAGAAACTCTATCAAAAAGATAAAAAAAAGCCTAATAGCTTTTCTTACTTGAAGACCATTTTTCAAATTTCAACTTGTCAGTTTTCAAAAAGTCACTGTATGTTATGCAGTCTTGATATGAAATAACCCTTGTTTCTATGGTTTTAAGAAACATTTTGCAAAGCCTTCTGAGTTGACATTTTAAAATCACCATGTAAATCTGCCTGGCAAGTTTTTTGTTATTTTGGTAATGTGAGGTATGAATAAATGTTCTGTCTATGACTTTTTCAGCACCTGGTTCTAGTTGCTTGCTGTTTTAGTTGACACAGACTGAGGCGCTTTCTCAAGTCGTTAATCTCACGATAGCATTTTTGGTAGTCAGTGAGTTGATTTCAACATGTTTTGTATAAGGTTGTGATTAAGTTCAAGATTTTGAAAATGTTACTAGCCTATATTTTACTAGCCCATATTTTAAAACTTTTGTGTGTGGCACTCTTTTACTAAATTATAATTAGCACGTTACGGATTTTTACCAAAAATTTTGCTTTCATGATGTATCTTATAAAGTGTTAGTGGCTTGTGTGTTTAAGAAAGGGATATAGAGCGGGGAACAGAATATAGCAAAGTGCATAATTGCTAAATTCACAATGTAGTGTTCTATTGGCATTTTCTTTATGAAATAATAGAGGCCTGGTGCACGAATTTGTGCATGGGTGGGGTCCCTCGGGCTCGCTGGTGATCGGGGTGATTAGGGCCATCAGGGCCATCTCGCCCAGTCGGCGGGGAGGGACTGCAGGAGGTTGGGGGCTGGCTAGCCAGGGGCAGAGACCGCCGGAGGTTGGCTGTGGGAGTGCACTGACCACAAGGGGGCATCTCCTGCATGAGCGTCTGCCACCTGGTGGTCAGTGTGCATCATAGTGACCAGTTAACTGGTTGTTCAGTCGAATGGTGGTAACGGTTGCTTAGGCTTTTATATATATATATATAGAAGATACCCATTTGCTCCTTTGGGAAGGTGGTATTAGGTAAATATGGTGACTGGGTCTGAGTCTGAGCTAGGAATTGCTAACTAGATAGAAAGTTCAACTATATTTTTGAATCAAAGACATTCTTAACTTTAAATATGATTATTACAGTGGAAATCTAAACAGACCCTTTCATGACTGTCTCTGATGATTTCCATTTCTTGCAGTCTCTCTAATTCATAGACAATTATTCTATCAATAGAGTGCATGTATTCTGAGCCTAATTCTTGCTCCTTCAGGTGAGGAGATAGCATTGGAGAGGTAGGCAGTTTCGTGTTAGACAGCCATTCACACTTTCAAGACATTTTGAATTTTTCCTTAGCAGTATTTATCACAGTAATGATTAAATACTTATTTTTATAATTATTTTATGACTCTCTCTCGATAGGCAAAACTCTGTGTGTCCAGGAACCACACTGCCATCACCTGCAGTAGTGTATAAAGAAATGGAACTCCGCATGATCTTTCAATTTGAACCAATTTTGTGTGAAAAATTATACCTTAATAAACCTGACTCAAAACCAGAATTCATGAGGCTGTTCTCTATTAAAATTAAGCGAGCAAATCATTAACTTGCGTTGAGAATCAGGAATGAACTCATGCTTTACAGAGGGAGCAAAGAAACTAGTGGGACTCAACTTCCTACTTATCATTTCTACTATTATTATTCTTTAGATGCTGACCCTGATAAACTGGTAAGAAGGAGCTTCAAAATTCTTAATCTCTTAGAAAATGTAATGAAAAGAAAGAGTATGCCTCAGGCTTATAAATTTCTTCTGTCAAGGTCTTTGTATTTTGTGTATCATGAGTAGAAAAACCATTTATTAAGTGATACCTGCCATTTTGCACTGTGTAAGGCAATGAACCCACAGTGCCTCAGGTGGACTAAGTGATGCAGCACATGCCGTGTTTACTACCTCATAGAGTTGCTATGAGAATCCAAAGAGGGCATGATTGCACTGTGTAAAGAAAGTGTGAAGTGCTAAATCAAGACAGGTGGTTTCATTGCCAAGTATTAACAAACCTCGATATAACAAACAACCTTGGATTTCGGGCATCAGAGAGCAACCAACAAACAGCATGAGTAAGATGTGTAGGAAAGATTTACTTTTTTTTTTTTTAATTAAATCTTTATTGTTCAGATTATTACATTTGTTCCTCTTTCCCCCCCCCCTCCCCCCATAACTCCACTCCTCCCAGTTCCCGCCCCACCCTCCGCCCTCACTCCCCACCCACTGTCCTCATCCATAGGTGCACGATTTTTGTCCAGTCTCTTCCCGCATCTCCCACACCCCTTTCCCCCCCAAGAATAGTCAGTCCATTACCTTTCTATGTCCCTGATTCTATTATAATCACCAGTTCATTCTGTTCATCAGATTATTTATTCACTTGATTCTTAGATTCACTTGTTGATAGATGCATATTTGTTGTTCATAATTTGTATCTTTACCTTTTTCTTCCTCTTCCTCTTCTTAAAGGATACCTTTCAGCATTTCATATAATCCTGGTTTGGTGGTGATGAACTCCTTTAGCTTTTCCTTATCTGTGAAGCTCTTTATCTGACCTTCAATTCTGAATGATAGCTTTGCTGGATAAAGTAATCTTGGTTGTAGGTTCTTGGTATTCATCACTTTGAATATTTCTTGCCACTCCCTTCTGGCCTGCAAAGTTTCTGTTGAGAAATCAGCTGACAGTCGTATGGGTATTCCCTTGTAGGTAACTGAGTTTCTTTCTCTTGCTGCTTTTAAGATTCTCTCTTTGTCTTTTGCTCTTGGCATTTTAATTATGATGTGTCTTGGTGTGGTCCTCTTTGGATTCTTTTTGTTTGGTGTTCTCCGCGCTTCTTGGACCTGTAAGTCCATTTCTTTCACCAGGTGGGGGAAGTTTTCTGTCATTATTTCTTCAAATAGGTTTTCAATATCTTGGTCTCTCTCATCTTCTGGCACCCCTATAATTCTGATGTTGATACGCTTGAAGCTGTCCCAGAGGCTCCTTACACTATCCTCGCATTTTTGGATTCTTTTTTCATTTTGCTTTTCCGGTTGGGTGTTTTTTGCTTCCTCGCATTTCAAATCATTGACTTGATTCTTGCGCTCCTCTGGTCTGCTGTCGGGAGTCTGTATAATATTCGTTATTTCAGTCCGTGTATGCTTAATTTCTAGTTGGTTCCCCAACATAACATCGAGGGTCTCATTAGTTTTCTTGTAGATCTCATTAAGTTTATCGGCGGCTTCTAAACAGTTCTTGAGAGACCTTAAAAGTGTGGTTCTGAACTCTATATCTTCCATTGACAATTTTGTCCTGTTTCTTTGTCTCCGCATTTTGTTATGCTTTCTTGGTGCACCCCCTAGTGGTCTTTGTGCGCAGTCTTATAGTTAAACCTTGATTGTTGTAGCTAATACCAGGGAGGGTTTGACCTCCAGGCCAAGTGGCTATGAGAATCAGCTGTGTCAGCAGTGAGAGAACTTCTGTCCTCTAGGGAGGTGCTAATCTAGCCTTTGCCTGAGGCTATCCGGCAAATGCCTCTGTGCAGGGCTTGGGCAGGGCGGGTCGCACAGGATCAACAGGGTGGGCTGGAGAGAGCAGTTATGGCGGCTCTCAGTCCTGTCCCCAGGGGCTCTGCCTCTCTGAGTCCCAGCACCCGCTGCAAACCTCGGAGGGAAAGCTGCACTCGCTCTGACCGAAGCCAGACAGTCCCGCTTCTCCCGTTTGAGTCTGGGTCCCTAAAGACTCGCCTGTATCTGGAGCTCAGAGTCTGTGACTCCCTCCCGATTGAAAACGCCAACCGCGCCCTCCGCTGCCAGCCTGCTCCGCGCACTCCGCACCTCAGAATTTGACTTCAGCACTGCGCCTCCTCTGAGTGTCCGTATGCGTTTCTCTTTCCTCCTATTTGTAGGACTTCCACTCAGCCAGCGTTCCTGTGGTTCTGGGTGATGTCCGTTCCGTTTTTTAGTTTCACTTCTGAAGTAGTTGTTCAAGGCAGCAAACTCTGGAGTTAACCTATGCCGCCATCTTGGTTCTCCGGAAAGATTTACTTGACTTATATCTGTGTTTGGCTTTTTCCTTGCCCAACAGGAAAAATATGTGGTGTTTAGGAGTTTTGTGCTTAGCACTGGTTAATGGCAGGAATTGAATTTGATGGATTGGAGAGTGGAAAGTGACTCAGTCGAAGGACTGCTATAGAAAAAGTGGAACTTAGAGGCTCTGAAGGAGTGAATCTTCAACAGGCGCTTTGTTTATTTGTTTTTGTACAAGCTCATCATAGTTTTTTATGATGTGGGTTTTCGTGTTCCAAACCTAGATGATCATTGTAGCAAATGTGCTATGTCACCCATACCAAACTCTGTCTTCTGGTATCTTACCTTCTGGTGTTTTTGCCACCCTGGTTTTTCATATATAGTCAGCTTTTACTGTTTTATTATCATAACCCACTGATACCAGTGATAAAGTTTTAGCTATAGTCATAACAAATTTTTTCTTTTATTTTCTACACATACACACATAATTAGAAATTTTGCCTTTTGGCTTCTTAGATTGCTAAGTCGGATGTCTTGGAGATGTACTCCATGTTGAGCTCAACAATTTATTTGTGTGACTTTATTTGAGAACTTATTTACGGGCTATTGCAGAATTAAAAAATGAATTCTACTAGCAATCCAGATCACCTAACATCTGTTTCCTCACTCGCAAGATGCAGGTAATAATTTCAATTTCACTGTTGTCACCATGTTGTTGTAAGAATCATAACAGCTTAGCAAAGCTTGCAGTCAACTCTGAAGTTCTGTGCCAATATAAGGCAGTTAATGTTATGAATGGCACTCTTCTCATTACTTTTACCACTCCCAGAAGAGGATTCACTGATAAATTATTATATTTCTCCAGGGAGAGTCACTCCGGCGCAGCTCACGTCCTATATTCAGCTCTTCAAGAACAACCTCAAAGCTCTAGTGAGTCACTGTGGACTCCTGCAGCTTGGGCTGGCCACGGTTCAAACTCTGAAGCACCCGCAGACTGCCAAGTGGGACAACTTTCTGGCTTTTGAAAGGCTCCTTCTCCAGGTATGTTGCTGTGGGAGCTTCTTGGGATAGTAGTAATTAAAATTTTCACTTCCAGAGAAAAACACTGATATTTATTGTAGCCTTGGTAATAAATCATATTGTTGACATATGCCCTATATCATATTCTCCTTGTAACACCAAATTAAAATCTAAATAGAAACTTTTTCCAGACATTTTTTATTTATTTTGACAGTGACATCTTTGGCTTCTCACTCAATACTACGAATGTTTTTTGAGCATTTGACTAACCTTTGTAAACCTCTTTTCAGTTTTATGCCACTTGGATCTTTCTTGATCTTCATGGCATGTTTATCCAATTCTTACTACCTTTCCTGTAGAAGAGGATGTGGTTTTAAAAGATGCTTAATAAAAGATGAAGGGAGGCAAACTCCATTTGTAGTTTTACGAAGAAATTTGTATGTGGGGTGGGACCTTGTCATGATTGATGAAATATTTTAATGGAAAACTTTTGTAAAAAGATGTATTTTAAAAAATGACAAAGTATTTCAAACTTACATAAAATAATATGACAAATATCTATGTATTCCCTGATACTATACCCTTCCCTGGCATTCCCTGATTCTCCTTGTTCCTTTCCCAGAAGTAATCATAAGCTGTGTTACTTGTTTATTTTTATTAAATATTTTTTCATAAATAATACAGATTATTGTTATGGGCTTTATTTATTACTAGAGGCCCGGTGCACAAAAATTTGTGCACTCGGGGGGGAGGGGGGTCCCTCAGCATGGCCTGTGCCCTCTCGCAGTCTGGGACCCCTCGGGAGATAACGACCTGCTGGCTTAGGCCTGCTCCTGGGTGGCAGAGGGCAGGCCTAATCCCTAGGTGCAGCCCCTGGTTGGGCTCAGAGCAGGGCCGATTGGGGAGTTGGGGCGCTGCCCCCTGTCATGCACAGAGCAGGGCGGATTGGGAGGTTGCGATGCCACCCTCAGTCATGCTCAGGGTAGGGCCGATTGGGGGGTTGGGGCACCACCCTATGTCACACTCAAGGCAGGGTCGATGGGGAGGTTGCGGTGCCACCCCCTGTCACGCACAGAGCAGGGCCAATCAGGGTGTTGAGGCGCTGCCCCCTGTCATGCACAGAGCAGGGCCGGTCAGGGGGTTGGGGAGCTCCCCCCTGTCACGCACAGAGCAGGGTCAATCAGGGGGTTGGGGAGCTCCCCCCTGTCACGCACAGAGCAGGGTCAATCAGGGGGTTGAGGAGCTCCCCCCTGTCACTCAAAGCGTACGGCTGATAGGGGAGTTGGGGTACCGCCCCCTGTCACACACAGAGCAGGGCAGATCAGGGGGTTGGGGCGCCGCCCTCTATCACCCACAGAGCAGGGCCGATCAGGGGGTTGGGGTGCCACCACTGTCACACTCAG